>NC_091977.1:216497646-216806107 GCF_044704955.1 Pristiophorus japonicus | reverse complement strand
GAAGAATGCCACCTCCATGGAGTCAGCTTCGCCATCAAAACCGAGCTGGTTGACTGCCTCAAAAACTCCCCCTGCGGGGCTAACGAATGATTCATGACTCTTCGACTTACTCTATCCCAGAACCAGTGTGCCACAGTCATCGGTGCGTACACACCAACACTCGATGCAACTGATGAGGCCAAAGAGGGTTTTTACTCCAACCTCAAAAAATCCCTGTCCTGTGTCCCCGCGGGCGACAAACTGATCCTCCTTGGAGACTTCAACGTCAGGGTTGGCAAGGACACAGACCTCTGGGGTGGTGTGATTGGCAGAGAGGGGTTAGGATAAGTCAACTCCAGTGGTACCCTACTCCTGACAAAATGTCTAGAGCACAAACTTGTTATCACCAACACCTTGTTCCACCAGAGGGACAAATACAAGGCATCGTGGCAACACCCTCGCTCCAAGCACTGGCACCTGCTCAATTATATCATCATCCGAGCCAGGGATCGCAAGGATGTGCACATCACCCACGCCATGACAGGAGCTGACGACTGCTGGATGGACCACCGCCTAATCCGATCCATCATCGACATCAACATAGCCCCAAAGCGGAGGGGGCAGCAGAAGCAGTGCCACAAAAAAGTCAATGCCAGAACACTTAAAGACCCAGCTAAAAGAGCCCTATTCAGCCAGCGCCTCACAGCTAACCTGGCGTGCGTTGATGACCCCGGGATGCAGAATGCCCACAGCGCTTGATCTGCTGTCCAGGCCTCCATAACCAGTGCCTGCAAAGAGACGTCGGTCACTCAACCAGGAAACACCAGTACTGGTTTGATGAGAATGATCAGGAGATCTAAGAGCTAATAGATCGCAAGTGCAGGGCATTTCTGAGTCTTAAACAACAACCCAACGCAGGAGCAGCAAAGGAGCATTACAGATGGCTCACAGCTGAGGTCCAACAAAAAACCCAGGACCTAAAGGACAGGTGTTGGATGGAGAAAGCACAGGAGTTACAGAAGCTGGCCAACAGTCATGATGTGCGAGGATTCTTCATCGCAGCCAAGGCCACCTACGGGCCAAACATCCAAAGCCCCACCCCACTGCTGGCCAAGAACAAGGAAACACTCATCAAGGACACCGAGGCAGTCAGGGCTCACTGGAAGGAGCACTTCGAAGGTCTCCTCAATAGAGACTCTGCCTTTGACTCGTCTGTGGCTGATTATGTAGACATACGCAGACAATGTTAGTGCCCATCTTTGGATGTGGGATGAAGCATTGGTGTTGATACCTTTGCTTACTGAGAGCAGTGAAGTAAACGGTTTGTGGTCGGTTTCGAGCTCGAACCGGAGACCAAATAGGTATTGGTGCATTTTCTTAACCACGTATACACATGCTAATGCTTCTTTCTCAACTATACTGTCGGCTCTTTCAGCCATGGATAAGCTTCTGGACGCATATGCAACCGGTTGCAGTTTGCCTGACACATTTGCTTGCTGTAACACACAACCGACCCCGTACGGCGATGCATCACAAGCTGGTACTAAACGTTTATATGGGTCATATAATACAACTAACTTGTTAGAGCATAGCAGGTTTCTGGCCTTATTAAAGGCTGTCTCTTGAGATTTACCCCAAACCCAGTCATCACCCTTGCGTAGCAATAAATGCAAGGGTTCCAGCAAAGTGTTCAACCCCGGTAGAAAGTTACCAAATTAGTTGAGGAGTCCCAGAAATGAACGCAGCTCCGTCACATTCTGTGGTCTTGGTGCATTTTTGATGGTCTCCATCTTGGAGTCCGTGGGTCTGATGCCGTCTGTTGCAATCTTTCTCCCCAGAAATTCGGCCTCTGGCATCGGGAAAACACACTTGGAGCATTTCAGCCTGAATCCCACTCTGTCCAGTCAATTTAGAACCTCTTCCAGGTTGTGCAAGTTCTCAGTGGTGTTGGAACCAGTGATCAGGATGTAGTCTTGGAACACCATGGTGCATGGAACCAATTTCAGCAGACTCGCCATGTTCCTCTGGAAGATGGCCGCAGCCAAGCGAATCCCAAAGGGGCATCTGTGGTACACGAACAGTCCTTTGTGCGTGTTGATGCACGTCAATTTCTTTTACGGTTGAGCCAGCTCCTGTGTCATGTAAGCAGAGGTTAGATCTAGCTTGGTGAATGACATGCCCCCTGCTAGCGTTGCAAATAGGTCCTCCACTTTAGGTAGTGGGTACTGATCCTGTAACGAGACTCGGTTGATCGTTACCTTGCAGTCCCCGTAGGTTCTGACCGTCTCATCGCTCTTTAACACAGGCATGATTGGACTGGCCCACTCAATGATCTCGACTGGTGATATGATTCCCTCTCATTGAAGTCTGTCCAGCTCGATCTCGACTTTCTCTCACATCATATATGGGACTGCTCGGGCCTTCTGATGAACGGGCCGTGCCCC
The DNA here is from genome assembly GCF_044704955.1 of Pristiophorus japonicus. Lineage (NCBI taxonomy): Eukaryota > Metazoa > Chordata > Chondrichthyes > Pristiophoridae > Pristiophorus > Pristiophorus japonicus. The sequence goes on along the minus strand of NC_091977.1, from coordinate 216,803,684 downwards.
AGGAGCAAGATGGAACTGCACCTTAGCAGCTGTGAAGTTGCCGATGCCAGACTCAAATAAGTTGTTTAGCACCTGGGCACACGAGGCGTCATCCACTGAAGACAGTGCTTTGATGTCGCCCCAGTTTCATCGGATCTTTCCTAGCCAGCTTCTGCCGAACAGTGTTGGGCCATCGCCTGGTACAATCCATAGTGGTAAATCATGCACCATTCCATCGTACGATACTTTCACTGCCGCACGCTGATAACAGGTATGAGTTCTTTGGTGTACGTGTGCAGTGTAGTGTGAATCGGGCTCAGTTTTGGCCTTTGAGCCTTGTTGCCCCACAGTTTCTAAAAAGCCTTCTGGCTCATGATTGATTGACTCGCCCCCGTGTCCACTTCCATGGAGACTGGAATGCCGTTAAGTTTAAATTTTAACATTATCGGAGGGCTTTTGGTGGTGAAGGTGTGCATCCCATAGACTTCCTCGTCATCCTCAGGTTGAGTTGCCTCTCCTGCTCATTCAGTGTGATCCACGCTGGATCGTTCGTCCTCTGCTGACTCTGCCATGTGGTGAGTCAGAGGTCATTTGCACATTCGTTGGAGGTACCTCATTGTTCCACAGCTCTTGCACACATAATGCTTGAATCAACATTGATGGGCTCTATGCCCCCGCAGTACCAACATGGTGTTAATGGATACACCTTCACACCCCCAGCAGCCTCTGAGTCACCTTAGGCTTGGCCTCTGCAGTCGTGTCGGCCCTGCCATGCCCTGCCTGCTGAAGGCATTATTTTATGCACAGTACTTGCCGGTGAGCTTCGATGCTGTGAAGATATCTGTTTCGTGTTGTCGCTCGTGGATATGAATGCTATCGAGATGGCCTTGCTCAGATCTAGGGATTCGGCAGACAGCAGTTTGCGAAGAATGACCTCATGGCCAAATACAAGCACGAAAAAGTCCCGCAACATTTCCCCCAAAGATCCTGCAAATTCGCACTGTCCCGCAAGGCGTCTTAGGTCGGCGACAAAGCTCGTCATGTTCTGGCCCTCAGAGCAATGGTGCGTGTAAAAGCGATACCTGGCTATTAAGATGCTCTCCGTCGGCTTGAGGTGTTCCCGAACCAGCATGCACAGCTCTCTGTAAGTCTTGTCCATTGGTTTGACCGATGCAAGCAGATTTTTGACGAGGCCATATATTGAAAACCCACATCGAGTGAGGAGAATCGCCCTGCGCTTGACCGCCTTTTCTGCCGTGTCCAACTCTTTGGCCACGAAGTACTGGTCGAGACGCTCAACAAAGGCTTCCCAATTATCACCCTCAACAAATCTCTCAAGAATACCAACGGCAGCCATTACTGCGTGAAAGTTCGTGATCTGTAACTCATCGCCAATTATTATGTTCAGAATAACTCCACAAGACTGTGTTGTGAGCTCAAACCATTATGACCTTGGTCTCTTTAATGTAGCTCCAAAGTGAGGAAGCAGCATGGAGGGTTGCCTTTTATACCTGCTTGTCCAGGGTGCACAGGTGACCTTTAGGTCTCCCACAGGTGTGCCCCCTGGTGGCAATCTTACACATTGGTGAGGTTTGCATAAATAACACTGTGAAAGGAGTTCAAAGCACAGAAATACATCAGGGGACCCATCTAAAAAGAAGCTCTGTACCGGTGTTTCAGTGGGCAACAGTGTTCAATATCTGTGGCATATTTTTCCAAATCAACCACTTGCATTAATCTGTCTGAGGTGATAAGCTGTAAGAAAATGATAGACTGAGTAGCACAGTCACAGAAACAATATAAATAAATGAACTAATTAATCCACAAGAGTCTTCCGCATTTGGAGAGGGTCAGGGATTGTCGGCCAATCACTCCCTGCAAAGGTACCAACAACACAGTGTTCTGCTCAAATTAATTGATGACTCTTTACAAATAAAAATATGGCAGCAAAAAGTAGAAGCTTTTACTCCTAGCTGTGGTTATCCAATCTAGTTTTCTTTAGTATTAGGGGAAGAAATTCGGTACTGTCCCATTTGGGGGGGGTTGTGGGGGAGGTAATCGAGGCAAGGCGAGGCTTCCTGCACCAGGCCTCATGGGGCACGACCGAAGTTTCACTCTGGGGCGAAAAGCACTCGCTGCACATCTGGGCAGCAGCGGGCAGGACCTCCCAATCTCACCACCAAATGCAATCCTCGGCAAAGTAGCATCTAGGATTGAATTGGGCCCAGGGAGGGGGAAACATATAAAATTAAAAATAAAAAATTTCCATAAAATAAAAAAAAACACGGGAAAAACTTCAGGGGACCCCCTCCACCTGAATCGCTGGAAAATAAATAAATAAACAAAGTTTGCAAACCCTTCTTTGCAGGTCTTCCTCCTTACCGTTGAGGTTAGACCTGCCTCAACGTGGCAGCGGACTCCCGGCTGGACCAAACTGGCAGCTCGGCGGGTGGGAGGACCCGTCTGTGGTAAGTGCACCAAGGTCGGAGCCTATAAAGGGCTTTGATTGGGTAAATGTAGTGAAGAGATGTTTCCACTTGTGGATGAGTCCAAAACTAAGGGCCATAAATACAAGATAGTCACTAATACATCCAATGAGGAATTCAGGACAAACTTCTTTATTCAGAGAGTGGTGCAGATATGGAACTCCCTAACTTATGGAATAGTTGAGGTGATTAGTATAGATGCATTTAAGGGGAAACAAGATAAGTACATTAGGGAGAAAGGAATAGAAGCATATGTTGAAAGGGTGAGATTGAGTAAGGTAGGTGGAGACTCATGTTGAGCACAAACACCAGCAGAGCTCTGATGGGTGAGTAGCCTGTTTCTGTGCGGTAAAATTCATTGTCTAGACTTTCCACTTCACATCGCTGGGCTAGTGCTCATATATCGCTCAGAACGGACTGCTATCGCCCATTTTGACTGAAAAGTAGAAAGTTGGGCTGGAACATCAGCGAAAAATTGCCCCGCAACTTTCGGCTCACATCGCCGAGGTGATCTCCTGCACATCGCCGGGTGCAACTTTCGGCACATCGCCGACACATCGCCGGGCTGATCGCTCGCCGAGAAAATCACTGGAGAATAGTTGCTTTTCCCTGTCCTTCCTCACAGAACTCAGTGCTACGGACGCCATTTTGGACGTCGGAGGAAGGGAGGAGGCTGCTAAAACAAGGGGCTTATAATTTGTGATTTATTTAAGGGTCTTTTACAGATAGATCTACTCACATTTATACTTAGTATAATTATACTTGCAGTTATTTTAGTAGAAAGGGCAGTTTAGTAGTAAAAATGGCATTGATATCAACAGTGATAGTAATAGTGATAGTGATGGGGCCTGTAGCTTTTCTACCATTACTTGTAACTGCTCACATGCTGGTGTCTGAAGTTGAGTTCAGTGAAAGGGCCAATTGAAGAGGTGGCAAACTAATGTGGAGGCGGAGGAGGAGAAAGTACAGCCAATGAAGGTACAGGGAAAAGCAATCTTACCTCAACTTGTCTGATAACGCGTGTCTTAGGAGGCTGCGCTTCCGGAAGGAAGTCATCGGTGAGATATGCCAACTCATCAAGGGGAATCTTCAGCTTACCAGCACCATCAGGACCGCACTGCCCATTGAGGTAAAGGTTATTGCAGCACTATCTTTCTACGCATCTGGATCCTTTCAGGCTTCAGCTGGTGACATCTGTGGTATCACTCAGCAGGCAATACACTGCTCCATTCAACAGGTGACTGAAGCCCTTTACGCTCGCAGGATGGACTTTATAAGCTTCCCTATAACTAGGGAGGGACAGACCAGGAGGGCTTTGGGTTTCTTGAGAATAGCAGACTTCCCCAAGGTACATGGAGCAATAGATTGCATGCACCTCACCCTGAAAGCCCCTTTACAGAACGCGGAGGTGTTTCATAACCGCAAGGAATTCCACTCCCTGAATGTGAAGCTTGTTGTCGACCACAACCAAATAATCATGGGAGTAAATGCTACATTTCCAGGTAGCATCCATGATGTGCACATCCTGCATGAAAGTGCTATCCCTGACCTGTTTAACAGTCAGCCACAAGGTCACAGTTGGATGCTGGGGGATAAAGAATGTGGCCTTGCCAGTTGGCTCCTGACCCCACTGCGTAATCCCCAGACGGAAACCGAGAAGCGTTACAACGAAAGCCACATAGCTATAAGCAATATCATCGAAAGACAATTGGAGTGCTAAAGCTGTGCTTCAGATACCTGGACTACTCTGGAAGCATTCTACAGTACCACCCTGACCAGGTCGCTGAGTTTATTGTGGTGTGCTGCACGTTGCATAACTTAGCTATAAGGAGAGGACAACAAATGCCAGATTGGGCTGCTGGTCCACCTCCGGAAGGAGTGGAGGCGAAGAGGCAGACGACGAGGAACAGGAGCAGGAGGAGGAGGTTGGTGAGGACCTCGGGGAGGACAATCAGCCTGGCAATGAATCCATGGTTCCACCCACCCCACCACCCCGGAAGACTCGAAAATCCCCCATGGGAGTTACGCGGCTGTAAAACTGTTGCACCAGCAGTTCAGAAATGAATGCTTTGCATGAACTTAGATTGGGGACAGTCACAGTTACATTCACAGTTTCGGTTAGACAACAGTTGCATTTGCGTTGAGTTACATTTTAGCCTTGCCTTCTCTGGCCTGGCCATTGTTGTACAACAGTTGCATTAATGTTTTAACTTAACTTATGTTATTATAAGACAATGCACAACAGTTGTAAAAATCAATAAAAAATGTTATTACAATAAAAAAATCATTTTTAACAACCCCCCCTAACCCACCCTCATTACACCTCCCCTCCCTACCTGCGGCCACATATCCCTCCAGATCCTAGTCCCCCGCCCCCCCCCCATGCCCTAGCCATACTCGCCCGTTTTTGTCCCCAGGGATCGAGATGAATCTGGCGTGCAGTGGGCATCGGCAAGACTTCCTGCCATGGTGGGGGTGATGGTGGCGCGATCGGCTGTTGGTGGGGTGTTGGAGGGGAAGACAAAGCTGGGCATCATCTTCCGAGTCAGAAGGAAGTGCTTCCTCCTAACTCGCTTGAGTGCATGGCTTGTGCTTGGACCAATCACTGCACCTTGGGATGCAGTGCCTTGCTCAGCCAACAACGCATGCCGCAAGGCATTGGTGACGGCGGTCTGTGCACGCATCTCCTCAAGCGTCTGCTGTGCTACCTGGGAAAGTTCCCATGCGAACTGAGCAAAAGCTTGGAGATGCTCGCGACTTATCGCAACCGTCTCCTCGCACAGGGGGATCAAGCCCTCCAACCAATCGTCCGTATGAGGCAAGTGCTGAACTCGCTGACCTCTGTGGGGTCGGCGTGCACACAATTATGCGCCTTGGTATTGCCGCTGCACGCCGTTTGGTCCCGGTACCTCTTCAGTCGCAATAGCGAAATGCAAAGTGGTGCAGGTTCATCCTCTATGGGCTCCATAACATAGTCCTCCTCATCCTCCGGTTCGGTGCTCGCATCCTCCTCCTCCTCCTCCTTGTGTTCCTCACCACCCATGGGTGCAGGTGCAGGTGCGGCCTCCACTTGCGCCTCTGGTTGACTTTCAAAGCACAATTGAGCTTATTGAGCTTATTAGAACAGAAGGGTGCACATTACCGAGAGACATTACATGTTAATGCATCATGTGGATTTCACTGCCCCAGAAAGCTGTCGTGGCTGCATCAGTCGCAGATGGACAGGATAAGGGAGTGAGGGTTTATGGGGAGTGCACAGAGAAGAGGACAGATGGCCAGATGACCTTCCCCTGCTCTTATTGCTTATGTTCTTATGTTGTCAACCTGAGAGTAGCACAAAGGCTGCATGCATGACATGACATCATTCATATATTGCATTATAATTAAATGACATTACATTAATTTAAAACTGTTTGATACATTACTCATGTGACGCATGGGAGGGTTCCGCAAGACCACGGGTAGTGGCCGAGCGACTGTGCGTACCCACAAGTGCGGCTGCATGCTCCTCAAGGTCGGTGAGCTGCTGCACCTGAGCAGTGCCCCCTCCAGTGCGCCTCTGCTCTGAACGGTTGTTAGATATCTTCTTCTGCAAACATGAAAAGAGCATGGCATCAGCTAACTGACTAGGTAGTATCTTGGAAACACAACAGTTTCAAACGTTACATGCAAATAGGATCAACAATTAATGCATGGTTGTAACAAAGCTCAGCGTGTTTAGGAGCTACAGCTTGACACATACAGCTCTCTATACTAAAGCAGCCAGAGAGAGTTAAAAAGGGCACAGGTTCATAGCCCTGTCCAGACATTAGCAGGGAATATATATTATATATATATATATGTATGTAGGTATGTAAGAATTTACAACATTTACAACATTTAATTCAATCTAGGTGATTTACTATTATAATTATAATTACAATCTTCATCAATACAATATAAAATCAGTACTTACTCTTGCTGATGCCACCAGGCTATTCCAGTGCTTCTGGCACTGGTCAGGCTCCCTTGCCTTGTGTGACACCGAGGAGATGACGTCCACTATTTGCGCCCACATTTTCCGGTACGCCGGGGGAGGTTTCTCTCTGCCACCCCGGGTTAATTCGATCCACCTGGAGTGCACCTCCTGGACAAGGGCCTCATTGGCCTCGTCGGAAAAGGGCTTTCTCCTCTTCTGATCCCCCTCCACACTGTCTGATGAAGACATGTCTTTTTTCTCTTTTCTGATCAAATCACTCTTTATCTGTTTTATCTCGTTGGACTCTCTAAAAAGCTCTGGAAATGCTTTGAAATCTTTTTTCTCTATCACAAACTCTCCTTTCCTCCTCTCCTTTCTCTCTCCCATCTCTCTCTCTCTCTCTCCCCCTCCGCAACGGCCTTCTGCGCATGTGTGGATGACCCCTGACCTTCCGAAACACGGGAAAAGCTGTCCACCAAAAAAAAAACGCCTGCACAGAAGGCCATTGCTAGGGCAGCTTTGCCTTCCATATCGCTAGACTTCGCTGAGCCGAAAGTCACGATCCAAAAAATGGGCGATGTTCCAGCGATCATGAAGGCTGACACATCAGCAAGGCTGGAACATCGCCCATTTTGTTGGGCGATAGCCAGCAAAGTGGTAAGTCTAGCCCTATGTTTACTTCCCTTGTTTAAATGAGTTCTCGGAGAAGAAAAACAACAGTTCCACCCAATCACTCTCAGCTCGTGAGAATGCCATTTTTTGGCATGGATTTCAAGCAAACGAGCTGCTTCATTATTTCTTTGTGTGAGAATGTGTTAGCAAATCATTGGGTTGCTAACTCCTTTTATATTAGAACAATCTAAATTTATTGATTATTAATTCTCATTGCATTAATTATGAGTTACCTTTTTTTGCAGTGTACAGTGATGTATTTTCCATTTCTTCATACGACCCTTAGTTTATAAATTGTTCTATTATCAACCTCTTCATGTAGTTCAATAAATTTCTCCCTATCTTGTCTGAGAAACTTACAACAGGCCTGAGACTTTCACTATGATTGACACAAAAATTTAGTCAAGAAGACAACCCTGTGGATATATCTTTAATTCCCTCACAGATGGCTGAAGCTTAACTCTCAAAAATGGGTGCGTTGGTGTTGGGTCAGGGATTAAATGTCAAAAAATCAGAGACAGGAATCCAACCCGTCTCAAACCTGCCTACTTCCAGTTTTAACAGTGACGGCATGAGGGTGGGCGACCAATCCGCTCATGGGAAGTGGGTTGGTCATTTAAATATTATAATGAGGCTGCCTGCCTTCATTTAACAGTCGTTCTATTTTTAACTCAGGTAGGCCGGATTTCCCAGGCCTTGGGAAACCCACCAGGTATACGGAGGCGAGAAGGGCAGAATCCATAAGTGTTAGAAATAAATGAGTTTGATCTAATCAGATAGGAATAAATGGGTTTGATCTAATCAGATAGAAATAAAAGCGTTTGATCTAATCATATAGAAATAAATGGATTTGTCTATTAGCCATTATGGAGACGTGGTTGTGGAGCGAACAAGGTTGGGAACTAAGGGCCCGAAATTGATGGCCTTACTGCCCACTGCTGCTGCCTGCCGCCCACTGCCACTGACATTCCTCTTGATGTTGCGCCCAGTGCCACTTTCCATTTGGTGTGGAGTGGGCGAGAGGGAAGCGGACTGCCACGTGGTGCAACTGACCTCCCGCCCGCCAAGATGCCATATTGATGCGGGTGGGAGTCGGCAGGAGGAGCTAGAGGCTGTTCTATCCCCGATGGTGAGTATGAAGAGCTGAAAGAAAAGGTTAGTAAACATTTTTTACATTTTTTCTTTACAGCGACTTACCTGGATGGGGTCCCCTGAAGGTGTTCCGATGTTTTTTTTTTAATGATTTTCCTTTTCAGGTCTTCGACCCTCTGTGGGCCCAACTCCATCCTCGGCGGCACTTGGGCGGCAAGCGTCTTTGCCGCCAAGATTGGAGCTCTTGCCGGCTGCCGCCCAGATTGGCAGCATAAGTCCCTCTTTTGCCGCCCGCCACTCTTTCAAGGACCTTTTTGATGAAAACCTCAGGTACCTTGGCGGCCATCAGCAGTCCTTTGGGTGCACTTGGGCGGGCAGGGGCCTTCACCAATTTCATCCCCTAAATATTCCAGGATTCTTGACTCTTAGAATAGATAGGCAGAATGGAAAAGTAGGGGAATAGCCTGATAATAAAGGATGGAATCAAGACAGTAGAGACAAAGGGACTGAAATTGGTGAAGTATTGACCAGAATTGGCCAGAATTTATTGCCCATCCCTAATTGCCCTTGTTGGTGTGCTGCAGCCCTTGTGGTGAGGGTACTCCCACAGTGCTGTTAGGGAGGGAGTTCCAGGATTTTGACCCAGCAATAATGAAGGAACGGTGATATATTTCCATGTCAAGTTGGTGTGTAACCAATGATAACTTCCAGGATGTTGATGGTGGGGTTTTCGGCGATGGTAATGCCATTGAATATCAAGGGGAGGTGGTTAGACTCTCATTTGTTGGAGATGGTCATTGTCTGACATTTGCCACTTAGCAGCCCAAGCCTGAATGTCATCCAGGTCTTGCTACATGCGGGCATGGACTGCTTCATTCTCTGAGGAGTTGCGAATACAACTGAACACTGTGCAATCATCAGCGAACATCCCCACTTCTGATCTTATGATGGAGGGAAGGTCATTGATGAAGCAGCTGAAGATCATTGGGCCTAGGCACTGCCCTGAGGAACTACTGCAGTGATGTCCTGGGGCTGGGATGATTGACCTCCAACCACCACTACCGTCTTCCATTGTGTTAGGTATGACTCCAGCCAGTGGAGAGTTTTCCCCCGATTCTAATTAATTCCAATTTTTCTAGGGCCTCTTGATGCCACACTCAGTCAAATGCTGCCTTGATGTCAAGGGCAGTCACTCTCACCTCACCTCTAGAATTCAGCTCTTTTGTCCATGTTTAGACCAAGGCTGTAATGAGGTCTAATAAACTGAGTGTCCTACGGACCCAAACTGAGCTTGGTGAGCAGGTTATTGATGAGTAAGTGCCGCTTGATAGCACTGTCGACGACACCATCCATCACTTTGCTGAGAGTAGCCTGATGGGGCGGTAATTGTCCACATTGGAGTTGTCTTGCTTTTTGTGAACTGGACATACCTGGGCAGTTTTCCGCATTGTCGATAGATGCCAGTGTTGTAGCTGTACTGGAATAGCTTGGCTAGAGGCACGGCTAGTTCTGGAGCACACGTCTTCAGCACGACAGCCGGGATGTTGTCCAGTCCAATAGCCTTTGCTGTATCCAGTGTGCTCAGCTGTTTCTTGATATCACATGGAGTGAATTGAATTAACTGAAGACTGGCTTCTGTGATGGTGTGAACCTCAGAAGGAGGCCGATATGGATCATCCACTCGGCACTTCTGACTGAAGATGGTTGCAAAAGCTTCAGTCTTGCCTTTTGCACTTGCCTGCTGGGCTCCACCATTATTGAGGATAGGGATATTCATGGAGCCCCCTCCTCCCATTAGTTGTTTGATTGTCCACTACCATTCATGATTGGATGTGGCAGGACTGCAGAGTTTTCATCTGATCTGTTGATTGTGGGATCGCTTAGCTCTCTTTATAGCATGCTGCTTCCGCTGTTTATCATGCATGTAATCCTGTGTGTCAGCTTCCCAGTTTGGTACCTCATTTTGAGGTATGCTTGGTACTGCTACAGGCATGCTCTCCTGCGTTCCTGATTGAACTAGGCTTGGCCCCTGGCTTGTTGGTAATGGTAGAGTGAGGGATATACCAGACCATGAGGTCACAGATTGTGGTGGAATACAATTCTGCTGCTGCTGATGGCCCACAGCACCTCATGGATGCCCAGCTTTGAGCTGCTAGATCTGTTCTGAATTAAATGTATTTAGCACGGTGGTTGTCTTCCGTGTGAAAGCAGGCCTTCGTCTGCATAAGGACTGTGTGGTGATCACTGCTACCAATGCTATAATGGACAGATGCATCTGCGACAATAGATTGGTGAGGACTAGCTCGAGTTGGTTTTTCCCTCATGTTGGTTCTCTCACCACCTGCTGCAGGCCCAGCCTGGCAGCTATGTCCTTCAGGACTCGGCCAGCTCGGTCAGTAATGGCGCTGCTAAGCCACTCTTGATGATGGACTTTGAAATCCCCAACCCAGAATATATTCTGTGCCCTTGCTACCCTCAGTACTTTTTCTAAGTGGTGTTCAACATAGAAGAGTGCTGATTCATCAGCTGAGGGAGGGCAGTAGGTGGTAATCAGCAGGAGGCTTCCTTGCCCATGCTTGTCCTGAAGCCATGCGATTTCACGGTGTCCGGAGGAAATATTGAGGAGTCCCAGGGCCATTCCCTCCCGACTGTATACCACTGTGTCATCAGCTCGGGTGGGTCAGTCCTGCCAGTGGGATGGACATGGAGGAGCCTGGGACATTGGAAAAAGGTATGATTCTGTGAATATGACTGTGTCAGGCTGTTGTTTGACAACTCTCCCAATTTTGGCACAAGAACCCAGATGTTCATGAGGAGGACTTTGCAGTGTCGCCTGGGCTGGGTGTGCCATGGTCGTGTCCGAAGCCGGTGCTGAGGTCGATGCCAGGTGGTCTGAGCCGTTTTATTCTTATTATTGTTTCTTGTAGTGAATTGTTACAACTGAGTGACCTGCTAGGCCATTTCAGAAAGTCAGCCACACTGTTGTGGATCTGGAGTCACATATAGGCCAGATCTGGTAAGGACGGCAGATTTCCTTCCCGAAAGGGCATTATATGAACCAGATGGGGTTTTACAACAATTCAGTGGTTTTATGGTCATCATTACTGACACTAGCTTTTTATTCCAGATTGATTTAATTAACTGAATTTAAAATCACCAGCTGACAGGGTGGGATTTGAACTCATGTCTCCAGATTAATAGTCCAGACCTCTGGATTACTTGTCCTGTAACTTAACCACTGTGCTACCATTCCCATAATTAGAGATGCATGTAACAGTGGTCATCTTTAATTTTCATTTAGACTAGGCAAACCAAATTTGCTGTAGTAGTGTAGAGGAAGAGTTCATGGAATGCATTCAAATTTGTTTTCTAGATCAGTATGTCAAGGAATCAACTAGAGAACAGGCTATATTAGATGTATTTTTGTGCAATGAGACAGGGTTAATTAATAACCTTATTGTAAAGTAGCCTCTGGGGAACAGGGATCATAATGGGCCAAAAGTTCCGGCCTCATCGGGTCTGTACGATGTGTGCACGGACTCGGCGAGGCCTTGCTAAAGCCCATTTTCGGGGCGCGATGCGCATGCGACAAAAAACATCTTTTCCGATCTGTCAGAATTGGGAGAATTCGGCGATTTGCCCAACTCATGCCCAGTGAATGTCCTTCAAACTTTTATGCCTGGTAAAAGCAGGTGCATGGCTTACTTTTGCCAGCGTAAGAGTTTTAAAACGTATAAAAATGAAATGTAAACACTCATTTTTATATTAACAACCCTGTCCGTTAAGAAAAGTTTATTTTTAAACCTATTAACCACATAGGGGCAAAAATTCAGCCTCCCGAAAATGTCTTTTACCGTCAGAAAGCAGCGGTCATGCAGCGGAGTCGAAAGGCCGCCGCACACAAAATTCTCCTCGGTGCTTTTTCTGGTAGTCCCCACTACCGGCCGGCTGCTGCCGACCCATCCTAAGTGTGTCATCAAAGCGCGCACCATCAGTCTCGCGCACCTCAACCTAAATTCAGGGGAAAAAATCTTCAGGCCACCGAGTGGTGCCCCTGACAACTTTTTCTGTCAATGTGCTGTCTTCGCTGTGTGTGCGACATGGCTGTGCTGCGGCCATTCAAGGGGAGGGCACAGTGCCGCGGTCGCCATTTAATTTTTTTTGTCAGCCGACTGCCAGTTCAGCCCGACAATTATGCCCCCGGGTTTGGCCGGGCCGCCAACGTCCCCTCTTGGGTACCAGGCCGCTGGCCCGGCCAAAACCCTTCCTGGTAGCCCAGTGGACCTAACTAAAAGAATCACAGAGTTCGCAGTGGCTCTCCCCTTTAAGTAAAGGGGAGAGACATGGTGACGCACAAGCGTCATGACGTCATCAGTGCTACGCCGATGACTGATAGCGGCAGAGACTCTGTCCCGCCTCCACTTCCGCCCTCTAGTTTGCTCACCGCCGCACTACTGCCCTAATTCTTACTGACTTCCAGCCCACTCTCAAAAAAATAACAAAGAGCTCAATTTCGCTCAAGAGGCCACCTCATCGACAGTGAAAACACATCAAAAGCAGTAAGCGCGACCCATTTCGGGCAGTGGTGAATTTCTACCCCATAAAAATATTCCAAAATATATTTTCAATTAATTTTAAATATGTGAGGTGTTTTATGTATTTATTATGCTGTGTTTCGGTGTTTTAGGGGGTTATTCTCAATGATATTAATGGGAACTTGGACAAACGGAGTTCCCATTTTTATCAATGAGAATACTGCATAGTGATTGGTGGTCCAGGCCACGTGACTCCAGCATGTACGCACGTACCTGAAAGACATCTTCCCATGTGCTGCACAGAAAATTTATGCCTCCGACCGGGATCCTACGTTCCTCCGGGATCATCAGGTACTTTCGTAGGTTGTTTTGGGGTTGGAGGCGTTCGTACTAAGGAAACCTCCGACCGCAATTTTCCTCCCAATATTTTAACATTTTATACAGAGTTTAAGAGTAAATTAGTTCAATCAAAAATTCTGGTCTTTATCTGAACTAAGCAAACTTCATAGGTATGGGAGGTGAGTTGGCTAAGTTGGGTTGGGAAACTAGATTAAAAGATGTGATGTTGGATAAGCAATCGCAAACATTTAAAGGAATAATTCATAATTCACAATGAATATACAATCGCTTAAGGAATAAAAATGAGAAAAATGGTCAAATCGTGGCTAACAAGAGAAGTTAATGATAGTATTAGTTTAAAGGACAAGGTTTATAATGTGACTAAAAAGAGTAGGAAGCCTGAGGACTGGAGGATTTTAGCATTCATCAAAGGAGGACCAAGAAATTATAGAATCATAGAATCATAGAGGTTTACAGCATGGAAGGAGGCCATTTCGGCCCATCATGTCTGCGCCGGCCAACAAGAGGCTATCCAGCCTAATCCCACTTTCCAGCTCTAGGTCAATTGATAAAGATAGAGAAAATAGAATATGAGAGTAAACTAGCAAGAGATATAAAAACAGATTGTAAGAGCTTCTATCGGTTTGTAAAAAGGAAGAGATTAGCGAAAGTAAACATGGGTCCCTTAAAGGCAGAGTCAGGAGAAATTATAATGTGGAATAAGGAAATGGCAGAGACATTAAATGAATTAAGCGGTATTTCCTCCAGGCCTAATAAGCTATCCAGTAAAATTCCCTCTCCCTCTGATCTGTCTGCTCCCCCCTGACCACCTTCTGCTTCCCCGACCATCGGCCGACTCCCTACAACATCAGGTCTCCTAACCATCAATGAAACCCCAACCCCGACCATTATTGGAACCCTCTGTCCACCATCATCTCCCCCCAACCACCATCTGCTCCACCTTCCACCATTGGCCACCCGACCATCATTGGACGACCCCCTATGATCGGGAATCCTCCTGCGATTGGGACCCCCCTGCGATCGCGACCAGCCCCGTGATCATGCCCCCCACCTGTGATGGAGACCCACCCCCCTCCCCCCACTGCGCGATCGGATCCCCACCTCTAAACATATCTGACCTTCTCAGCTTTGGCCTTGTGAAGCAGGCTTCCCGCCTGAAGGGCCTCTAGCCGTTAGGCAGGGACGCGACAGAAAAGAATTTAAAGGAGCCCTGCAGTTAAAAACTGCAGGACATTCGGGAAATCTGTTCTTACAACAGCTTCCGGATTTCACTTCCAGTCTAAAATCCAGGCCATTGGTCATGAAAATCGCTATATAAATGCAAGTCTTCTTATGTCTTTCTTTCTTTTTTTCTTTTTTTATATTGTTTGAAGCATTTGAAGCATTAGAAGAAAATGCATTTTTTTTCTTTCATTCTTTTTAGTTATGTGACATGTCAAAATTAAAATGACAGCTCCAGCAAATGCACATCAAAATGGAGAACAGAGGACATACTAAAATGTTGTTTTCATTTAACTCACAGCACAATACAACAGCAGCTCATAGGAGCAGTCAATGTGACACGTTTAATGTCAAAAAGCACAAATAATCAGACAGCGGTTTTATCAACATCTCACATTAGAGAGGTGAGATCAAGTAGTGATAATAGTAACTGTGGCTGGAGTACAGTCGCAATGTTTTCAGAATACCCTGCCTTCCTCAGTATAGGTGGTGATCCATTTACTTTAAGTGTAGGTTATATTTTCAGTAATTAGGCTTAATGGGCTCAATTTTGCCCAAGCCCGTTTTCTGGCATATTGCCAGAGTTACGCCCATTTTTCTAGGCCAGAAATGCGGCAGAAATATTTTGCCAAAGTTTCCCCAAAGTATAATTCAAATTTGGCATGGTGCAGCATGTCCAGTCACCTCAGGGGGTAGAGCCTGCTGTCTGCACCGAAAAAATGATGCCGCACCTTCTGCGCATGCACCGGAAAAAAAGTGACATTTTTGACGTTATTACAATGGCTGCACATGTGCAGTACAGCTCCGGGTTAGCAATCAGCCATTTTTAAAGAGCCAGTTGTGTGTGTGAGGAGGAGTGCTGTGTGAGAGCATTGGAAAAATCAGATCTGCAGCAATACAAGATGCAACACGGTGCAAGGACCAAGAATTTCTTACAGGATGAAGTGGAGGCATTAGTTACTGTGATTGAGAACAGATGGCAGGAGCTAGACACCAGAGAGGTCACATAAAAGTTCCACCCAAAGACATGAAGAAACGCTGGAACCAAGTTGCAGAAGATTACTGCGCAATGGTGACCACCCTGAGATCTGGAGGCCAGTGTAAAAAGTGGCAGGACCCTGGTCAAGTAGTTAGTGTAAGTAATATTTTCATTTATTCAATGCAATTGCAATTGTAAATGTGACCAGCTGTATCTGTCCTACCCAGCAGAAAGACACCCTCTCTAAAAAGTTGCATTTTCATCTTTGCAGAGGAAGGTGGCACATAATAAAAGGGAAAGAAAGCGAACAGGAGGAGGCCCAACAAATCTCCACCCACTGACACCCTTGGAAGAGAGTGTCACTGCTTTGATGGGTCCTGCCTAGAGAAAAGCAACCACCACTGCACAAGCTGGGCCCACACTCAAGGGAGAGGGTAAGTCCTGCAAATTCCACTGTCTGGCTTTGCTAAATGTTAAGTACTGCGCGGGCTAGCCATGCTTCGGTTCATGGGGATGTATCCATCAACTACGCTTCGGTTCATGCAACGTGCTATCATTCATCGTGGTCCTTCAAATCAGCCTGCTGCCTGCATTGTGTGAGCCTAGTCATGCCATCCTGCCCCCTCCTCTGCTGCTAACCATTTGTCTGATCTGTTATATTTTGCAGAACTTGAGGCTAACCTTGACTGTTGTGTTCAGAATAAATCCACACCACTGTATTGTAAGCTCAAACTCTTGTGACATTAGTCTCTTTATTCAGACTCCAGAGTGGAGAAGCAGCATGGTGAATCAACTTTTATACCTGCTTTCCCCAGGGTGCACAGGTGACTCTTAGGTCTCCCACAAGAGTGCCCCCTAGTGGCAAGTCTTACATATCGGTGAGGTTTACATACATACATAACATCACTCGCCCCCCCCGCCCCCCCCAAAGTCTTATGTACGAATTGCATGTTGAGGCAATCTGGCGCCATGTGCCCTCGGGTCGCTCGCCTGAGTTGAAATCCTGACGTGGTGGGTTCATCCTCATGGTTGACGGTGAGGTCGATTGTGTTAGTGGGTCGCTGAGGGTCAGGTCCTTTCACAGTGGTTCCTGGTTATCTGTAGTTCGCAGCTTGGTCTGGTCCAAATGCGTTCTGCGTTTGACAAGTACATGGTTTCACAATCAAATGCTTCATTTTCATCACACATTCTCCATTCCCCCTTTGGCTAATACAGTGCTAGCGGCCCAACTAGGGCCCTGAACATGGTCTACATAATTTATTCTGATGTCGCCTGGAGGAGCTGTGTGATCATGGTACATTCTCTGCTGGTAGCATACGGAAGACTCGGTTCTGAGTCATGCTGTCTGGTGACTGGATAGCTGGGTCTATAGGGAGTCTACCATGACACGTGTGGTGCTTGGCTTTGTGATCTGGGCTGCCCGCTCCGGACTAGTGGCGGGAGGCCTTGTGTTCCCCATGGATCCTGGGCCATTGTATGGAGGCCCCGGACCAGCGACTGTGTGTAGCCTCCCTGCCTTTCTTTGCAACATTGCAGGGTTGCCCCATAGGGGGCAATCTGATGGGATGGGCTTTCGTCTTTGCGGTGGATAAGCTGCAACATCCCGTCTAGCGGTTCACCATTGGCAGGCGGTAATGTGGGATCCTGGCTGGTCCAGGTCCTAAACTGGGGGGCCGTTACGGTTGACCCCTCGCTTTCTAGCACTTCCATGACAATGAGTAGGTCTGCAGGCTGCGCCATTTCCACCCCGATGGTGGGCAATGGTAGCCAACTGAGGGCATTAACGCCGTTCTCAGTGCCTGGCCTGTGACGGATCATGTTACAGTGCACCGACAGTGTTAGATATTCTCGAAACAACGCATCGATTATGGTGCCTCTGCTCTCCCAAAACTGTGGGATGGGCAGCTTGTCTGACTGGAGCAAATATTGGGACACTCTTTGGTACATTTCTTTTGTCCCGTGAACGCAGGCTGCTGCCTTGGTTAACTTATTGGATACATGTATAACCGGTTGGGACTCTCCCGCTACTTTGGCTTGCTGCACAACACGCCCGATCCCGTGTGGTAGAACATCACTTGCTACGAATATTTGTTAAATGCATATACAACTGGTTGGGGTTCACCCGCTACTTTGGCTTGATGTACAACACGCCCGACCCTGTGTGATAACACATCACTTGTTACAATTATTTGTCAGCTACATATACGGCTGGTTGGTGTTTGCCCGCTACTTGGGCTTGTTGTAAGATCCTCCCAACCCCATATGATAGTGCAACATTGGCCGCGAAAGAATGCTCATATGGGTTACATAGTGCAAACAACTTATTGGAATGTAGTGGGTTCCTGGCCTTCCCAGCGGCCGTCCCTTTACCTTTGCTCCAAATCCAGTTGTCTTCTTTGCTGGAACACATGCCTCTGTTCTGTTGCGGTGACATCCCGTGGTCTGGACGTACTTTCATCCCGTGGTCTAGATGCCTTCTCGTCCCGTGGTCTGGACACACACTTGTCCCGTGGTCTGGACGTACTCGCGTCCATGTCCAAGATGCCGACTGCCGTGATCTTCCTCCCCAGGGATTTTGCCTCTGGCGTCAGGAAGACGCATTCAGATTGTTTTGGCCGGAGTCCCACTCTGCATGTTCGACCTGGAGCCTCTTCCATCGTGACGAAGAGGTCGTCGGCTTTGGGTGGTGGGTACTGTGCCTGTACTGCTGCTCGGTTGATCTTCACCTCGTGGTCGTGATGAGCGGCCTGTGCCTCAGGGGTCTGTAAATGGATCTGCACTTCGAAGCCTGGTTCAGCTGAAGGTGGGGCTTTGCTCAGCCTTTGAGCAGGGGAGATGTCGTTCACTGGAGAAGGTACGCAGAGGTCTTCCCAGTTCCATCGAATCTTCCTCATCCACCTTCTACAAAGCAGCATTGGCCCATCACCTGAAACAAACCACAATGGTAAATCGCGCACCGCTCCCTCATGGGATACACTTATGTCCGCACTACCAATAACTGGTATCAGTTCCTTGGTGTAGGTGCACAGCTTTGCCTGAATCGGGATCAGCTCGGGTCGGTATGCTTTGTCACCCCACAGCCTCTCGAAAGCCTTCTGGCTCATAACTGATTGACTGGCTCCCATGTCTAATTCCATGGAGACTGGAGTGCCATTGAGTTCAACTTTTAACATTATCGGAGGGCTTTTGTTGGTGAAGGTATGTATCCCATATACTTCCTCTTCATCCTCAGGTTGGGTTGCCTCTCCTGCTCGTTCATCGTGATCCTCGCTGGATCGGTCATCGTCTCTTGACTCTCCTGATCCTTTGCACATTCGCTGGAGGTGCCGCATTGTTCCACAGCCCTTGCACACATAGGGCTTGAATCAACATTGGTGAGCTCTATGGTTGCCCCCGCAGCACCATCATGCTGCTAATGGATACACATTCACGCCCCACGGCGGACTCTGAGTCACTCCAGGCCTAGGTCTGGCTTCTGCAGTCATGTGGGCCCTGCCCTGTACAGATCTGCCTGCTGAAAACATTATTTTATGCACAGTACTTGCCAGTGAGCTTCGATTCTGTGAAGATATCTTTTCGTGTTATCGCTCGTGGATATGAAGGCTTGGGCTATCGTGATGGTCTTGCTCAGATCTAGGGATCCGGCAGACAGCAGTTTGCGAAGAATGACCTCGTGGCCGATTCCAAGCATGTAAAAGTCCCGTAACATTTCCCCGAAGGATCCTGCAAATTCGCACAGTCCCGCAAGGCGTCTTAGGTCGGTGACAAAACTCGCCACATTCTGGCCCTTGGAGTGATAGTGCGTGTAAAAGCGATACCTGGCCATTAAGATGCTCTCCTTCGGCTTGAGGTGTTCCATAACCAGCGTATACAGCTCTGTGTAAGACTTGTCCATTGGTTTGACCGCTGTCAGCAGATTTTTGAGGAGGCCATATATCGAAGGCCCACATAGAGTGAGGAGAATCGCCCTGCGCTTGATCGCCGTCTCAGCCTTGTCCAGTTCGTTGGCCACGAAGTACTGGTTGAAGCGCTCAATGAAGGCTTCCCAATCATCACCCTCAACAAATCTCTCAAGAATACCCACGGCAGCCATTACCGCATGTAAGTTCGTGATCCGTTACTCGTCGCTAATTTGTTGTGTTCAGAATAAATCTACAGGACTGTATTATAAGCTCAAACTGTTGTGACCTTAGTCTCTTTATTCAGAGGCCAGAGTGGAGAAGCAGCATGGTGAATCACCTTTTATACCTGCTTGCCTCAGGATGCACAGGTGACCCTTAGGTCTCCCACAGGTGTGCCCCCTAATGGCAAGTCTTACATATTGGTGAGGTTGACAGACATACATAACACTGACGGTGCAGAAGAATATTCAAACGAGGACGAGCTTGAAGAGAACATCTTCCAATCCCACCTTCCAGAACAAGAGCATGGGGGTGAGGGGGAGGAGGAGATGGAGGGGATGGATGAAGCCCCATCTCTTGTACTCACTTTGGAGGAGGTCCAAGTGCCGCCCATTCAGTTGCTAGCCCCTTCCCTGACTAGTGGTTCCATAGAAATTCCATGGTTTCCCACCGTCCGAGGCTGGGGATTCCAGTGTGGTGCAGTGAGGCACAACCAGGGCCCCACCTTCTGAGGTTGTGGGTCCTAGTGGTGGGGTGCCAGCCACACCCGTGAGGAGGAGGGGAAGGAGATCTCGACCGCGCTTTCCTGAGGTGCAGGATCTAACTGATGTGGTTCAGATGATGGCAATGAGTGGGAAGAGCATTGACCTTACGCGATCAATCCTGGACCCCATCAGTGGGGTGGGTAATGAGATACCGGGACTGTTGGGAGAAGTTACAGCAATCTCACGAGAAATGGGAATGATGTCTGGGACCATAAGTGAGGGAAATCTCAGTCAGCTGAAACTATGTCATTGACCACGAGGGAGGGAATGTTACAGATAGCTGATGCGCTGTCAGTGAACATCAGGGAGGGAATGTCAGAGATGGTGCAAACACTATCACTGAACATGATGGAGGGAATGTCACAGGTCGGTGAGATACTGTCAGGGTGCAAGAAGGATGGTATGTTGGAGTTAGCTGCTGCAATAAGGGAACATGCCCAGACCCCACGCCCCACGACAGAATCAACTGTCACTCCCACTCTAATCTCCACACCAGCCTCTGAGGAGCCCCAAGCCGAGCCCTCCACATTACTGCCTGGGCCCTCCACATTACTGCCTTGGGCCCTCCATATTACTGCCTGGGCCCTCCACATTACTGCCTGGGCCCTCCACATTGCCACCTGGGCCCTCCACATTACTGCCTAGGCCCCACATTACTGCCTGGGCCCTCCACATTACTGCCTGGGCCCTCCACATTGCCACCTAGGCCCTCCACATTGCCACCTGGGCCCTCCACATTACTGCCTGGGCCCTCCACATTACTGCCTGGGCCCTCCACATTACTGCCTGGGCCCTCCACATTGCCACCTGGGCCCTCCACATTGCCATCTGGGCCCTCCACATTACTGCCTGGGCCCTCCACATTACTGCCTGGGCCCTCCACATTGCCACCTGGGCCCTCCACATTACTGCCTTGGCCCTCCACATTGCCACCTGGGCCCTCCACATTACTGCCTGGGCCCTCCATATTACTGCCTGGGCCCTCCACATTGCCACCTGGGCCCTCCACATTACTGCCTGGGCCCTCCACATTACTGCCTGGGCCCTCCACATTGCCACCTGGGCCCTCCACATTACTGCCTGGGCCCTCCACATTACTGCCTGGGCCCTGCACATTACTGCCTGGGCCCTCCACATTGCCACCTGGGCCCTCCACATTACTGCCTGGGCCCTCCACATTACTGCCTGGGCCCTCCACATTGCCGCCTGGGCCATCCACATTACTGCCTGCCACCCCCCCCCCCCCCCGCCCCTCAACAGGTGCACACTACCCGAGATCTTAGAAAGAATAAGCTTGGTACCAACCTCAGAAACACTGCGCTACAAGAATAATTTTATTAAAGTTAAGTTAAATATAAAGAACTGTTTGTTAAACTTTTGAATAAAATATATTTTCTATTAAAACTGAATCATTTATATTATTTATTTGATTATTAACACAACTTTTGAAGTAAACAAGAATCAAGGATGGCTTGCTTCCAGGTCAAAAAGTTCACAGGTGTTTCAATGAAGGACCCAAAAAATCCAGATCCCGAACTAAATCTTGAAGGGTGGAAGATGCCTTGCGTGGATTTTTTTAGAGTGTGGTGGCCGTTGCACACCAGCCACCACACGGGCTTGGCAGAGCTAGGTCTTGGTTCAGTGGCAAGGGTTAACCAAGACGACTGGAGACCAGCCCTGCTGCACGGACCTAGTGCACACACATATCGCAGTGTAGGCTGGCCCGTGCTGCCCCTGGGCCCTCGCCTCTTTTGAGTTCCAAATTCACGCCTCTCCTGGGTCCCGATCACATCCTTCTACAATCTCTCACCGATCCTTCGCTCTGACCTCACCGCTCCTGCTGTACCTCTACGCTCTACGCTCCAATCCCTAACCTGGATCTTGGTGACGTCCCTCTTCGCTGCTGTTGCTCTCCTGCTCCAGCACGTGCTGCTCCTTCCGCTCCCCGGCCTGCTTCGATGGTGCTCGCAGGCCGGGGGCCGTTCAGTTAGTAGCTAGTAGCCAGCTACTGGCTGCTGCTGAAACATGGCAGATATTATGCTCTCGCTTAGGATGAACGCATTGTGGTTGTTCCCAGGGTATCTTGCATCGACTGACATGATGCGATGCATGTCATCACACACGAGCTGTACATTAATGGAGTGAAAGCCTTTTCTGTTCCTGTACATCTTGGAATCCGCCAAAGGTGCTCACAAGGCGATGTGGGTACAATCACTGCAGCCCTGTACCTTTGGGAAGCCAACAATCCTGGAGAAGCCCACAGCCCTGTCACGCATTCCCTGGGCAGTCATGGGGAACTTTACATAATAATTCCTCCAGGCATATAGTGCAGCTGTCACCTGCCAAATGCAGACATGTGTTGCATGTTGAGAGATGGTGCACAGATCCCCAGTTGTAGCTTGAAACGATCCGGAAGCATAGACTGAAAGTGCAGCTGTAACCTTCACTTCAACTGACAAAGCAATCCTCCTGACGCTTCTAGGTTGCAGGTCTGCTTTCACCAACTCACAGATCTCAGTTACAACTTCTTTGCACATCCCTGTCTGGAGTAAAAATAAAACGGGGACGGTGGCTCAACCGTGACTAACAAGGGAAATTAGGGATAGTGTTAAATTCAAGGAAGAGGCATATAAATTGGTTAGAAAAAGCAACAAACCTGAGGACTGGGAGAATTTTAGAATTCAGCAGAGGAGGACAAAGGGCTAATTAGGAGGGGGGAAATAGAGTATGAGAGGAAGCTTGCTGGGAACATAAAAACTGACTGCAAAAGCTTCTATAGATATGTGAAGAGAAAAAGATTAGTAAAGACAAACGTAGGTCCCTTGCAGTCGGATTCAGGTGAAATTATAATGGGGAACAAAGAAATGGCAGACCAATTGAACAAAGACTTCGGTTCTGTCTTCACGAAGAATGACACAAATAACCTTCCGGAAATCCTAGGGGACCGAGGGTCTAGCGAGAAGAAGGAACTGAAGGTAATCCTTATTAGTCAGGAAATTGTGTTAGGGAAATTGATGGGATTGAAGGCCGATAAATCCCCGGGGCCTGATAGTCTGCATCCCAGAGTACTTAAGGAAGTAGCCCTAGAAATAGTGGATGCATTGGTGATCATTTTCCAACAGTCTATTGACTCCAGATCAGTTCCTATGGACTGGAGGGTAGCAAATGGAACACCACTTTTTTAAAAAGGAGGGAGAGAGAAAACACAGAATTATAGACCAGTTAGCCTGACATCATTAGTGTGGAAAATCTTGGAAACAATTATTAAAGATGAAATAGCAGCGCATTTGGAAAGCACTGACAGGATCTGTCCAAGTCAGCATGGATTTATGAAAGGGAAATCATGCTTGACAAATCTTCTAGAATTTTTTGAGGATGCAACTAGTAGAGTGGACAAGGGAGAACCAGTGGATGTGGTGCATTTGGACTTTCAAAAGGCTTTTGACAAGGTCCCACACAAGAGATTGGTGTGCAAATTAAAGCACATGGTATTGGGGGTAATGTATTGACTTGGATAAAGAACTGGTTGGCAGACAGGAAGCAGAGAGTCGGGATAAACGGGTCCTTTTCAGAATGACAGGCAGTGACGCATGGCTCAGTGCTGGGACCCCAGCTATTTACAATATACATCAATGATTTAGATGAAGGAATTGAGTGTAATAGCTCCAAGTTTGCAGATGACACTATGCTGGGTAGCAATGTGAGCTGTTAGGAGGATGCTAAGAGGCTGCAGGGTGAATTGGACAGGTTAGGTGAGTGGGCAAATGTAGGGCAGATGCAGTATAATGTGGATAAATGTGAGGTTATCCATTTTGGTGGCAAAAACAGGAAGGCAGAATATTATCTGAATGGTGGCAGATTAGGAAACGGGGAGGTGCCACGAGACCTGGTGTCATGGTACATCAGTCATTGAAAGTTGGCATGCAGGTACAGCAGACGGTGAAGAAGGCAAATGGCATGCTGGCCTTCATAGCTAGGGGATTTGAGTATAGGAGTAGGGAGATCTTACTGCAGTTGTACAGGGCCTTGTTGAGGCCTCACCTGGACTATTGTGTTCAGTTTTGGTCTCCTAATCTGAGGAAGGATGTTCTTGCTATTAAGGGAATGCAGCAAAGGTTCACCAGACTGATTCCCGGGATAGCAGGACTGACATATGAGGAGAGAGTGGATTGACTGGGCCTGTATTCACTGGAGTTTAAAAGAATGAGAGGGGATCTCATAGAGAAATATAAAATTCTGACGGGACTGGACAGGTTGGATGCAGGAAGAATGTTCCCGATGTTGGGAAAATCCAGAACCAGGAGTCACAATCTAAGGATGAGGGGTAGGCCATTTAGGACCAAGTTGAGGAGAAACTTCTTCACTCAGAGCGCCATTAACCTGTGGAATTCTCTATCGCAGAGAGTTGTTGATGCCAGTTCGTTAGATATATTCAAGAGGGAGTTCGGTATGGCCCTTATGGCCAAAGGGATCAAGTGATATGGAGAGAAAGCAGGAAAGGGGTACTGAGGTGAATGATCACCCATGACCTTATTGAATGGTGGTGAAGGCTTGAGGGGCCGAATGGCCTACTCCTGCACCTATTTTCTATGTTTCTATGTTTCTATGTTTGCAGAAACGCAGCCTTCTGACACAGTCTGCATCACTCAGGAGCATGTACAAACACCTGTCTCGGTATACCCGAGATGCGTAAGGCCTCCTGCGCAGAACCCTACCGCTCTGATGTTCCTGATGTGATGAAGTCAAATCAATTGTCCCCTCTGTAGCACCATGATGCAGAAGGCTCGCACAAGATATGGTATTGTCAGTATTGCCCCCATAGTTAAATTTTGCCTTTGCAAGAAACTCAAAACAGCAGGAAGGCAGACAGGACAGGTTCTTTGTTCTCTCTGCCCATGGTCTGCATGGATGGACCACACCCAGGTCTTGTGACTTCTCCTCTCCCCGACCCCCAAACTCATTGCTGTCTTTAGCCTAGTGCAGCAGCTTTCCGATCGGCATCTCCCTTCCCCCGCTTAGCCTTCCGATTGCCACCTCCACACCCCGCACCCCCCCCCACCCCCTCCCCCACTCCCTGGGCTTGTTTTACAGCCAAGCCCCGAGCCCCTGTGTCTGGGTGCGGGACCGATTCTGATGGCCAATGCTACGACACCCCTCCAGCCCTGCTTGAAGACGTTCGGTGGTGGCGTGTGAGTAAAAAAAATGATAACTTCAGAAATCCAAGAAACTTCCATGTACTCCGTTGAAAGGTAAAGAAGTGTTAAACTTTATTATGGATATTTAAAGTGTTCTTAAAGTGTTAACTCACCAGAAGGATTTTCGGGAGTGGCCAGATACGCCGACCAAGGATTGAAAATTTTTGGGCAAACTGCGAAAAATGCTGAAAACTGGCGCAGACATGAGGGAAGTATGACATCAAAAAAACCTAACCTAGAAAAATCGTAACTAAAGCAGTTACACTGGCGCAGATTCCAGGGGAAAACTTTGAATTAAATACTTACACCAGAAAATACAGCACGTGCCAAACAAATGGCACAAATGACCCAGGAAAAATGAACCCATTATGTGGTAAGTAAACATACATTTACTGTACTTTATGGCACAAATACATTTTGCCTTGATGCACATATTGCCCCCCTGCCCATGTACAGTGCTGCATTAAATTCTGTTGCCAAGGAGAGAGCAGGGGTGACATTAGTGTACCACTGGATGAGAATTCACTGTCAACCAAATTGAGATTAATGCTTTAACAAATAGCGACTATTTTTTCTTCCACGATTCACTATTGGTACTCCTTTCATATCAACTTGGCAGGTATGACTCTCGCATCTGAATCAGAACATTGTGGGTTGAAGCTCCACTTGAGCACAGAATCTAGGCTGACACTTCAATCTACAGGAATGCTGTACGGTTAGAGGTGCCATGCTTTAGACATGCAATCAAAGCAAAATCCGTCTGCCTGCTCAGTTGTACATAAACAATCCTGTGGCACTATTCAAAGAAAACAACATCCCCAAAAACTGATTATTCATTTGTTAGCTGTTTGCAGGGCGTTGCCGTATTCTCATACAATGCAATGGTGACTACATTTCAAAAGTAATCCAAAGGTTATAAAGCATTTTGAGACATCCTGAGGACATGATACAGTATATCTTGTAATTTGCTTTATATATTCTCTGAGGTAGTTGTGCTAATTACTTCCATGAGCAGTCCAAGCATCTTAATTCAACAGTGTGCTCATCCTGCCCAATATGTAGTGTAACCGAGGGATGTAACAATAGGACTTGTCAGCGCGACTGAATATCATGTCTTTCACCAATGCCCTTAGGTACTTCTCCAATTTTTCCAAAGACAGACTGAAGCACTTAACGAGATGAGGTCAGGTATGAAATGTTAAGTTGCTTTATTTTACAGATAGCAAGTAAACATACAGAGCAACAGTGAAAACATTTCCTTCACTCAATCTCATTTCTCCCCTTGAAAAATGGAAAAATAATAAATTGCTTGCCCTATTCCTTTCGTGGGGTGACTGACTTAGTTTTGGCATTAACCTTCTTTCTAGACAATGTCTAGCTGTAAAAACTGTCCGTCTGCATTTTAGTTTTATTGTGTATGCAATAACTTAATAGACTGAATACTGTAAACTCCGAACAGGTACAAACCTGGCTCTACTTTATTCGGGCCCAAAGTGATTACATTACAAGATGGCTGGCCTTTTATACCTGGGCAGCACAGACGTGCACACAGCCCAATGAACTTCGTCAGTGGCGCCACCTGGTGGCTAGTAAACCCAAGCATACATACTTGACAATATTCCCCCTTTAAGATATTAGCAACGGTCTTTTTGCAAATTGAGACGGTCCGGGGCTTTCCGCTCCCGGGTTGAACGTCTCAATTCAGCTCCAGCCTTGGGCGAGCGTTCTGAGTCTGTTATGACTGGAGGCTGGGTAGCTGATCTGATGGGAGTGGCAATGACCACGTCAGGAATTGAAAGTCCAGATTCATTGCCATGACAATGATTGAAAGTCCAGATTCATTGATGACAGTGGAGCAATCTGATGACTGAGGGTAGGTTGGTTGGTCACTGATTGTGTCTTAGAAACATAGAAACATAGAAAATAGGTGCAGGAGTAGGCCATTCGACCCTTCGAGCCTGCACCACCATTCAATAAGATCATGGCTGATCATTCCTTCAGTACCCCGTTCCTGCTTTCTCTCTATACCCCTTGATCCCTTTAGCCGCAAGGGCCATATCTAACTCCCTCTTGAATATATCCAATAAACTGGCATCAACAACTCTCTGCGGTAGGGAATTCCACAAGTTAACAACTCTCTGAGTGAAGAAGTTCCTCCTCATCTCAGTCCTTATCCTTAGACTCTGTCCCCTGGTTCTGGACTTCGCCAACATCGGGAACATTCTTCCTGCATCTAGCCCGTCAGAATTGTATATGTTTCTATGAGATCCCCTCTCATCCTTCTAAACTCCAGTGAATACAGGCCTAGTCGATCCAGTCTCTCCTGATATGTCAGTCCTGCCATCCCAGGAATTAGTCTGGTGAACCTTCGCTGTACTCTCTCAATAGCAAGAACATCCTTTCTCACATTAGGAGACCAAAACTGAACACAATATTCCAGGTGGGGCCTCACCAAGACCCTGTACAACTGCAGTAGGACTTCCCTGCTCCTATACTCAAATCCCTTAGCTACGAAGGCCAACATACCATTTGCCTTCTTCACCGCCTGCTGTACCTGCATGCCAACCTTCAATGACTGATGAACCATAACACCAAGGTCTCGCTGCACCTCCCCTTTTCCTAATCTGCTGCCATTTAGATAATATTCTGCCTTCGTGTTTTTGCCCTCAAAGTGGATAACCTCACATTTATCCACATTATACTGCACCTGCCATGTATTTGCCCATTCACCTAACCTGTCCAAATCACCCTGCAGCCTCTTAGCGTCCTCCTCACAGCTCACACCGCCAGTTTAGCGTCATCTGCAAACTTGGAGATATTACACTCAATTCCATCATCTAAATCATTGATATATATTGTAAAGAGCTGGGGTCCCAGCACTGAGCCCTGAGGCACTCCACTAGTCACTGCCTGCCATTCTGAAAAGGACCCGTTAATCCCGACTCTCTGCTTCCTGTCTGCCAACCAGTTCTCTATCCAAATCAGTACATTACCCCGAATACCATGTGCTTTGATTTTGCACACCAATCTCTTGTGTGGGACCTTGTCAAAAGCCTTTTGAAAGTCCAAATACACCACATCAACTGGTTCTCCCCTGTCCACTCTCCCAGTTACATCCTCAAAAAATTGCAGAAGGTTTGTCAAGCATGATTTGCCCTTCATAAATCCAAGCTGACTTGGACCAATCCTATCACTGGTTTCCAAATGTGCTGCTCTTTCATCCTTAATGATTGATTCCAATATTTTCCCCACTAATGATGTCAGGCTAACTGGTCTATAATTACCCTTTTTCTCTCTCCCTCATTTTTTAAAAACTGGTGTTACATTAGCAACCCTCCAGTCCATAAGAACTGATCTAGAATTGATAGACTGTTGGAAAATGATCACCAATGCATCCACTATTTCTCGGGCCACTTCCTTAAGTACTCTGGGATGTAGACTATCAGGCCCTAGGGATTTATCGGCCTTCAATCCCATCAATTTCCCTAACACAATTTCCCACCAAAAAAGGATATCCTTCAGTGCCTCCTTCTCACGAGACCTTCGGACCCCTAGTACATCCGGAAGGTTATTTGTGTCTTCTTTTGTGAAGACAGAACCAAAGTACTTGTTCAATTGGTCTGCCATTTCTTTGTTCCCCCATTATAAATTCACCCGAATCGGACCTGCAAGGGACCTATGTTTGTCTTCACTAATCTTTTTCTCTTCACATATCTATAGAAGCTTTTGCAGCCATTTTTTTATGTTTCTGGCAAGCTTCCTCTTGTACTCTATTTTCCCCTTCTTAATTAAACCCTTTGTCCTCCTCTGCTGTATTCTAAATTTCTCCCAGTCCTCTGGCTTGCTACTTTTTCTGGCTAATTTGTATGCCTTTTCCTTGGATTTAACACTTTCCTTAATTTCCCTTGTTAGCCACGGTTGAGCCACCTTCCCCGTTTTATTTTTATTCCAGACAGGGATATACAATTGTTGAAGTTCGTACATATGATCTTTAAAGGTTTGCCATTGCCTATCCACCTTCAACCCTTTAAGTATCATTTGCCAGTCTAATCTAGCCAATTCGCGCCTCATACCATCAAAGTTACCTTTCCTTAAGTTCAGGACGCTAGTTTCTGAATTAACTTTGTCACTCTCCATCTTAATAAAGAATGTTATCATGTTATGGTCACTCTTCCCCAAGGGGCCTCGTACAACAAGATTGCTAATTAGTCCTTTCTCATTACACATCACCCAGTCTAGGCTGGCCAGCTCTCTGGTTGGTTCCTCGACATATTGGTCTAGAAAACCATCCCTAATACACTCCAGGAAATCCTCCTCCACTGCATTGCTATCAGTTAGGTTAGCCCAATCAATATGCAGATCGAAGTCACCCATGATTGCTGCTGTACCTTTATTGCACACATCCCTTATTTCTTGTTTGATGCTGTCCCCAACCTCACTACTACTGTTTGGTGGTCTGTACACAAATCCCACTAGCGTTTTCTGCCCTTTGGTATTCCGTAGCTCCATCCATACTGATTCCACATCATCCAAGCTAATGTCCTTCCTTACAATTGCATTAATTTCCTCTTTAACCAGCAATGCCACCTCGCCTCCTTTTCCTTTCTGTCTATCCTTCCAAAATGCTGAATACCCTCAGACTGTTTCGGTTCATCCATGTGCCGCAGCTTTATCTGATCGATATATTTCCTGCATGTCTGCCCATTCTTGAGCTTAACGATAATCACTCTGTTATGCTCCTTGGCCGTAACAGTAGCGGCGATCCATTTGGGACCTTGACCATAATTCAGTACATACACAGGATCATTGATAGAAATGTTGCGTGACACAGTAGCGCAATAATGATACCCTTGCTGACTTTGACGTCTGTATTCGATACGATTATTCAAGTCAGGGTAGACAAGAGAGAGTCTGGTCTTGAGACCTCTCTTCATCAATAGTTCACATGGAAGTTTATTAGATTTTTGAAGTTTTCATTTTTTTTTTACTCACACGCCACCACCGAACGTCTTCAAATATTTCAGCTGTTGGAAAATGATCAACAATGATTCCACTATTTCTAGGGCCACTTCCTTGAGCACTCTGGGATGCAGACTATCAGGCCCCGGGGATTTATCGGCCTTCAATCCATCAATTTCCCTCACACAATTTCCCGCCTAATAAGGGTACCCTTCAGTTCCTCCTTCTCACTCGACCCACTGTCCCCTAGTACCTTCGGAAGGTTATTTGTATCTTCCTTTGTGAAGACCGAACCGAAGTATTGGTTCAATTGGTTTGCCATTTCTTTGTTCCCTGTTATAATTTCACCTGAATCCGACTGCAAGGGACCTACGTTTGTCTTTACTAATCTTTTTCTCTTCACATATTTATAGAAGCTTTTGCAGTCAGTTTTTATATTCCCTGCAAGCTTCCTCTCGTACTTTATTTTCCCCCTCTTAATTAAACCCTTAATCCTCCTCTGTTGAATTCTAAATTTCTCCCATTCCTCAGGTTTGTTGTTTTTCTAACCAATTTATATGTCTCTTCCTTGGCTTTAACACTATCCTTAATTTCCTTTGTTAGCCATGGTTGAGCCACCTTCCCAGTTTTATTTTTACTCCAGACAGGGATGTACATTTGCTGAAGTTCATCCATGTGATCTTTAAATGTTTGCCATTGCTTATCCACCGTCAACCCTTTTCGTATCGTTTGCCAGTCTATTCTAGCCAATTCACGCCTCATACCGTCGAAGTTACTTTTCCTTAAGTTCAGGACCCTAGTTTCTGAATTAACGTTGTCACTCTCCATCTTAATAAGGAATTCTACCATATTATGGTCACTCTTCCCCAAGGGGCCTCACACAACAAGATTGCTAATTAGTCCCTTCTAATCACATCACCCAGTCTAGGATGGCCAGCTCCCTGGTTGGTTCCTTGACATATTTGTCCAGAAAACCATCCCTAATACACTCCAGGAAATCCTCCTCCACCGCATTGCTACCAATTAGGTTAGCCCAATCAATTTGTAGATTAAAGTCGCCCATGATTACTGATGTACCTTTATTGCACACATCCCTTATTTCTTGTTTGATGCTGTCCCCAACCTCACTACGACTACTTGGTGGTCTATACACAACACCCACTAGCATTTTCTGTCCTTTGGAATTCCACAGCTCCACCCATACTGATTCCACATCATCCAGGCTAATGTCCTTTCTTACAATTGTATTGATTTCATCTTTAACCAGCAACGCCACCCCGCCTCCTTTTCATTTCTGTCTATCCTTCCTAAATGCTGAATACCCTTGGATGTTGAGTTCCCAGCCTTGGTCCCCCTGGAGCCATGTCTCCATGATGCCAATCACATCGTATCTGTTAACTGCTATCTGCGCAAATAATTCATCCACTTTATTCTGAATGCTCCTCGCATTGAGGCACAGAGCCTTCAGGCTTGTTTTTTTAATACACTTTGCCCCTTTAGAATTTTGCTGTAATGTGGCCCTTTTTGTTTTTTGCCTTGGGTTTCTCTGCACTTCTCTTTTACTATTCTCTTTTCTATATTTTGCTTCTGCCTCCTTTTTATTTCCCTCTGTCTCCCTGCATAGGTTCCCATGCCCCTGCCATATTAGTTTAACTCCTCCCCAACAGCACTAGCAAACACTCCCCCTAGGATATTGGTTCCGGTCCTGCCCAGGTGCAGACCATCTGGTTTGTACTGGTCCCACCTCCCCCAGAACCAGTTCCAATGTCCCAGGAATTTGAATCCCTCCCTTCTGCACCACTCCTCAAGCCACATATTCTTCTGAGCTATCCTGCAATTCCTACTCTGACTTGCACGTGGCACTGGTAGCAATCCTGAGATTACTACTTTTGAGGTCCTACTTTTTAATTTAGCTCTTAGCTCCCTAAATTCGCCTCGTAGGACCTCATCCCGTTTTTTACCTATGTCATTGGTACCTATATGCACCACAACAACTGGCTGTTCACCCTCCCTTTTCAGAATGTCCTGCACCCGCTCCAAGACATCCTTGACCCTTGCACCAGGGAGGCAACATACCATCTCGGTTGCGGCCGCAGAAACGCCTATCTATTCCCCTTACAATTGAATCCCCTATCACTATCGCTCTCCCACTCTTTTTCCTGCCCTCCTGTGCAGCAGAGCCAGCCACGGTGCCATGAACTTGGCTGCTGCTGTTCCCCCCCTGATGAGTCATCCCCCTCAGCAGTACTCAAAGCGGTGTATCTGTTTTGCAGGGGGATGACCGCAGGGGATCCCTGCACTACCTTCCTTGCACTGCTCTTCCTGTTGGTCTTCCATTCCCTATCTGGCTGTGTACCCTTTACCTGCGGTAAGACCAACTCACTAAACGTGCTATTCACGTCATTCTCAGTATCGTGCATGCTCCAGAGTGAATCCACCCGCAGCTCCAGTTCCGCAAAGCGGTTCACCAGTCGCTGGAGGCAGATACACTTCCCGCACACGTAGTCGTCAGGGACACCGGAGGCATCCCTGATTTTCCACATAGTTGATTGTAACCTTGTAGTCTCCACAAATCCTGACAGTGCCATCCTTTTTTAACACGGGAATAATTGGGTTGGCCCATTCGTTAAATTTGACCGGTGATATGATCCCTTCATGTTGGAGTCTATCCAGTTCGATTTCGACCTTCTCCCTCATCATGTACGGAACCGCCCGAGCTTTATGATGGACAAGTCTTGCATCCGAGTCCACGTGGATCTGCACCTTGGCTCCCGTGAAATTGCCGATGCCTGGTTCAAACAGCGAGGGGAACTTGCTCAGCACTTGAGCACACGGAGTATCCTCCGACAACGACAATGCTTTGATCTTGTTCCAGTTCCATTTGATTTTTTCCAACCAGTTCCCACTGAACAGCGTTGGACCATTGCCTGGAACAATCCATAATGGTAAATCATGAACCGCACCATCATACGACACCTTGATTACTGCACTGCCAATCACCGTTATGAGTTCTTTTGTGTACGTACACAACATGGCATTGACTGGACTCAGCTTAGGCCTCATAGTCTTAGTATCCCAAAGCCTGTCAAATGTCCTCTGGCTCATTATTGATTGACTCGTTCCTGTGTCCAATTCCATCGATACCGGCACACCGTTAAGTTTTACATTAATCTTTATCGGTTGGCTGTTTGTTGGGAACGAATACAGTCGATACACTTCTTCCTCTGGTATCTCGGATTGCATATCCGGATCCGCACTTGACTGGTCATCATCCTTCACATGGTGTGTCGCGGCACGCTTGCTCAGTTGCGGACACATGCGCTGGAGATGCCCCACTCTCGAACAGCCTTTACAAATATACTGTTTAAACTAACATTCATGATGCCGATGATTTCCCCCACAATGCCAACACAGTGATGTCGGATCCATTCCCTTTGGCGGATTTTGAGCAGCCACAGGTTTCGCGTACGCAGTCAGGTAGGCCCTGCCATATGCAGCTCTGCCAAATGACGATACTGTCTTGTTTACAGTACTTGCCGAGTTCCGATTTTTCAATGATATCTGCTTTAAGCTTTTGTCTGTCCTCATGCATGATTAGGCAATCGTGATGGTCTTGCTCAAATCCAGCATCTCTGCCGCCAGTAGCTTACGCAGGATCACCTCGTGGTTGATGACGATTACAAAGAAGTCCCGCACCATGTCTGCCAACGCAGTTTCGAACTTACACAGTCCAGTTAGACGTCTTAGGTCAGCAACGAATTCCGATACATCCTGGCCCTCAGAACGAACGTGCGTATAGAATCGATATCTTGAGATGATGATGCCTTCATCTGGTTTGAGATAGTCACGTACCAGAGCACACAATATTTCATAGTCCTTGTCCGTTGGACTTAAGGGCGAGAGAAGATTCTTTATGAGTCCATAGATTTTCGGACCGCAAACCGTGAGGAGGACCGCCCGGTGCTGAACTGCGACTGCCTCTTCCTCCATTTTTTTGGCCAGGAAGTACTGGTTCAAGTGGACTACAAAGTCTGCCCAATCTTCTCCCTCCACGAATCGCTCCAGAATTCCAATTGTGCTCATTTTTGCATGCAAAGGTTCTTATTATCTCATCGCCAAATGTTGTGCATGTAATAACTCAATATACTGAATACTGTAAACTCCGAACAGGTACAAACCTGGCTCTACTTTATTAGGGCCCAAAGTGATTACATTACAAGATGGCTGGCCTTTTATACCTGGGCCGCACAGATGTGCGCACAGCCCAATGACCTCCGACAGTGGCGCCACTTGGTGGCTAGTAAACCCAAGGATACATACATGACAATTTTCAAGCTCTGGGCCCCAGGTTCAGGCTTTGGAGTCTCTTGTTTGAAACCTAATTGCCATTCAATTACTTTGTCCATGTCTCTGTGTTACCAGCTGGGGATGGGCGGTGACACTGACTTGTTCATTAATGATTTACCAATAGGTCTGTCAATAAAAAATGTCGACCTCCCTTCCCCCTTGGGGTGAGGGTTTAAAGAGGACCTCTTGCTGTCATCAAGATGAATGAGTTCCATCCTGGCTGTTGTGATGACAACTGATTCCCATTGTATCAGTTTAAAATATACACTGAGCTGTGGCATTCTACAGGCATTTGCAATGGTGGTTTCTTTTTTTAAACCTGTGAAAATTAATTTTGTTTTCAAGCACATGCAAACAAAACTCAATCCCAGAATCCTTTCTGTGCATTAAAACGACTTTAAAATCCCAAAACGTAAAATAAAATTCATTCAACTTTCCTTTCCTTCTCTTCCTTCCCCCGGATTGAATGGTTTCTGTGATTGTTTGTGAAGGCACGCCTATCTTAATGCTTAACAAAATGGTGCACAGATGCAAAATTTTGGCAGAAATGCATTATATTCATCTCTTAATATTGGCCAGTGGTATGAAAGGATGCTCTGTAGTGCATTATAAGATAACACTTTCAGTCCATTTCCACATTAAAGTATAAAAAGTATTGCCATGGGAATTGATGACATATAAAGTAACATTTTCCCCATTATATTCAGACTGCTTCATAGGATGAAGTTCACTACTGAGAGTGGAAATATCCCAAGGTTTGGAGTGCAACACAATGGTATGGGGGTGATCCTATGTATGAATTTCCCAATTTTCAGTTTAATTTACTCAGAGAGCACTATTTCTGCATTAAATGAAAGGTTTTTTATCTCCCGACTTTTAGTGCTCTTGCATGAACACGTAGTCTTACTTCAGTCCTGGAGGTCAGAAACATTACAACTAACAACCATTGAGTCGCCAATTAAAAAACATTGGAATAATTGCTGATGAATCATCAATAAGCCTTGCCCCATTAATAGGCATATTGCTGTTTCAAATGAGACCTCGGCATCAATATTTTCTCTTAATATTTCTTTTTGTGTGCCTTAGTTGAGGCACACTGCAAAGGTCATAGTATCATAGGGGGGAATTTTTCAGGGGGTCAGCGGGCGCGATCGGTGGCGGGTCAACTGGGAAAGTGCTTTTTTTGGACAGCAGATCAGGACCCCATTGTCAACCTGCTGCCACATGCCTTTCCCAAATGTCAAGTCTGTCAGCGCTGAGCAGACCTGACACGCAGCGGTGGGGGAGGCAATGCAAGTCATTATGGGGCCGAAATTGTCCCTCTCCTTAAGGACTGTTACAACCGCAAATTGGCGACCACGCTGCGGAGTGGAGTAGCCGTCGACTTTTGGTGGAATGACTGCTGTTAGCCCAATTGCCCTCCTGATTTTTCCCGACGAGACCCCGATTCCCTCCCCCGCTTACCGTTCCGCTGCTGCCAATCGGTGTTAAGCATGTCATCACCATGCGCACAGCCGATCTAACCCCCTGACTGCGGCATTCCCCATAGAAAATCTTTGGCCCACCCGGCCGTGCCAAAACAACCTTTTCCCCAATGGTCCAATGAGGCTGTGTCCTTCTGCAATGGCGGTGCAGCTTCCCTGAAAGGGGAGGCCATACTGCTGCTGCCGCCATGTTTTTTTTTGTCGGCCGACTGCCAGGTCGGCCCGACAATTATGCCCCCGGGTTCGGCCTCTTGGGTGCCAGGCCGTTGGCCTGGCTGAAACCCTCCCTGGTGGCCCAGTGGACCGAAGTTTAAAAAGCACGGAAGCTCGCCCCTTTAAGTGAAGGGGAGAGCCATGGTGACACGGCGCTGCAATGATATCATCGCGGCAGTGAATACGCACCGCCCCCAATTTCCACCCGTCAGTTGCTGTCACCACCGTGTTTTTGCCCCTCAGGTATAGTCACCGCTCCCATTATGACCGACATCATGATCAAAACAAAAATAAACAGAGTGGAATTTCCCGAAAGAGTCGACCTGCTCTGCAGCCGCGGTAAAAAAACATCGAAACAGGAAATTTCTACCCCTTTGACTTTGTTCGCCCATGGAGTCCACACTGCTCGGGGATCACGTTGAGTAAGCAAGGCAGGAGTTGAATGGCCACGGAATCATCTCATGATTTGACATTGCAAATGTGCTATAAAAACTCTTATCTCACAGCTGTTCACTTTCCAAGCTCAGAAGCTGTTGCTTACTGCATTTGGAAGACAGATTGAGCTTTATGCAGGTTGCAAGTGTTTAAGCAAACTCTCCATCCAGTGTCTCCTCATTGGAACAACCTCTCTCACCATTGACAGATCGCTTCTGTCATATCAAGTTCACCTCCCAACTATTGTACAGGAGGGCACAAGCAGGGATGTGGCCAGGAGGACCTGACTGCAGTGGCGCAAACATTTCAATGATCTCAGTGGATCACAAAACATTACTGCAAACCACACTCAACCATGGTACACTCATAATAAAGGATGAAACTGAGTACTGTGTAAAATGAGCAAGTATGACCTTAGTTCCTTTAATAAGACTCCAGAGTGCATGTACCTTGTGGGTGGCCTGTTTATATACTGTGCTCCCAATGGATGCTGGGATCCTTTTGGACTCCAACAGGTGGGCCCTCTGGTGGTCAGATGTCATGCAGGTTACACAAGGTTAAATACATTACATCACTCCCCGTGAAATCAACAGTACACTTATTTACAAGGTGAGACAATCTGGGGCTTTACGCTCCCTTCTCGAGCGTCTCAGTACAAATGAGGGTGTGGGTGGGTTGGTCAGTTCTTCACTGGGCTGTTGGGCAGCCGGCCTTGCCGGGCTGCTGGGGATGATGAGTTCGGCATCGTGGTCAACCATGATGTCAGTTGCCACTTGTGTGTGTGTTGGAGGGTCAAAGTTGATGGTGTCCTCTTCGGGTTGTTCATAGCTGTTGGTGAACCACAATTTGATTTGGTCCAAATGTTTTCTACTCCCCTCTTTGGCTGTGACCGTGCCAGCGAGCCATTTGGGACCATGTCCATAATTGAGCACAAACACAGGATCATTGATCTCAATATCACGTGACAAATTTGCACGGTCATGGCACACACTTTGTTGATGCCGCTTACCCTCCACTTGACCATGGAGATCAGGGTGGACAAGAGAGAGCCTTGTTTTGAGCGCTCTTTTCATGAGCAGCTCGGCTGGGGGAATCCCGGTGAGTGAGTGGGGTCTGCTGTGGTAGCTGAGCAGCACTCGGGATAGCCGGGTCTGCAGGGAGCCTCCCGACACACATTTCAAGCTTTGCTTGATGGTCTGAACTGTCTGTTCTGCCTGGCCATTGGATGCGGGCTTGAACGGAGCAGATGTGACATGTTTGATCCCGTTGTGGGTCATGAATTCCTTGAATTCAGCACTGGTGAAGCATGGCCCATTGTCGCTGACTAGGATATCAGTCAAGCCGTGCATGACAAATATGGTTCGTAGGCTTTCAATAGTGGCCGTGGACGTGCTTACTGACATTACCGCACATTCAATCCATTTTGAGTAAGCGTCCACGACAACCAAAAACATTTTGCCTAGAAATGGGCCCGCATAGTCTACATGGATCCTCGACCACGGTTTGGGGGGCCATGACCACAAATTTAGCGGTGCCTCTCTGGGTGCATTGCTCAGCTGAGAGCAAGTGCTGCACTGGCGCACGCATGACTCTAAATCTGAGTCGATGCCGGGCCACCACACGTGAGATCTGGCTATGGCTTTCATCATTACAATGCCTGGGTGGCTGCTGTACAGTTCACATCTGAACGTATCTCTGCCTTTCTTGGGCAAGACCACGCGATTGCCCCACAATAGACAGTCCACCTGCAGGGACAACTCGTCTTTGCATCTGTGGAACGGCTTAATCGCCTCCTGCATCTCCACTGGGACACCGGACCAGCTCCCAGGGAGGACACAGTTTTTTTTACCAAAGACAGTAAAAGATCCTGGCTGGTCCAGGTTCTGATCTGGCGAGCCGTAATGGGGGACTTCTCGTTCTCGAATGCCTCCATGACCATGAGCAAGTCCACTGGCTGTGCCATTTCCACCCCGGTGGTGGGCAATGGCAGCCGACTGAGAGCATCCGCGCAGTTTTCTGTGCCCAGTCTGTGGCGGATTACATAGTTGTATGCTGGTAGCATAAGTGCCCATCTTTGGATGTGAGCAGAGGCATTGGTATTAACCCCTTTGCTCTCAGAGAACAGCGATTTGAGCGGCTTGTGGTCAGTTTCAAGCTCAAACTTGAGGCCAAATAAGTACTGATGCATTTTTATCACCCTGTAGACGGACGCCAGAGCCTGTTTTTCAATCATGCTGTAGGCCCTTTCGGCCTTGGACAAACTCCTGGACACATAAGCGACCGGTTGCAAAATCCCCGATTCATTAGCCTGTTGAACACACACCCGATCCCGTATGACGACTCATCGCAAGCTAGCACTAATCATTTACAAGGGTTGTACAGGACAAGCAGTTTGTTTGAACATAACAGATTTCTGGCTTTCTTAAAGGCAGCCTCTTGTGAATTCCCCGATACCCAGTTGTCTCCCTTGCGCAGTAGCGCATGTAGGGGTTCAAGCAGGGTGCTTAACCCAGGTAGGATATTACCAAAATAGTTAAGGAACGACCGCAGTTCCATCACGTTCTGTGGTCGCGGCACGTTGTTGATGGCCTCCGTCTTGGCGTCGGACCATCTGATGCCGTCCGCTGTGATTCTTCTTCCAAGAACTCGATGTACTGTGCCGGGGAACACACTTTGGGCGTTTCAACCTGAGTCCCACGCGATCCAACCGACTAAGAACCTCTTCCAGATTCTTCGAGTGCTCCGTGATATCCCGACCTGTAACCAACATGTGGTCCTGGAAAACCACTGTACAAGAAACTGACTTTAGCAGGCTGTCCATGTTCTGCTGGAAGATTGCCATGGCCGACTGAATCCCAAACGGGCACCGGTTGTAGATAAACAGACCCTTATGCGTGTTGATGCAGGTGAGGCCTTTTGAAGACTCCTCCAGCTCCTGCGTCATGTAGGCCGAGGTCAGGTCCAGCTTGGTGAATGTCTTCTCTCCAGCCAGGGTCGCAAATAGGTCGTCTGCCTTGGGTAGCGGGTACTGGTCCTGCAGCGAAAAACGGTTAATCGTTACTTTATAGTCACCGCAAATTCTAACCGTGCTGTCCTCCTTAAGTACCAGGACAATCGGACTGGCCCAGTCGTTGAATTCCACCGGCGCGATGATGCCTTCACGTTGCAGCCTGTCCAGCTTAATTTCCACTTTTTCACGCATCATGTACGGTACCGCCCGTGCCTTGTGGTGGATGGGTCGTGTACCAGGAACCAAATGGATCTGCACTTTCGCTCCCTGGAAGCTTCCAAAGCCTGGCTCAAACAACAATGGGAACTTGCTCAGAACCTGGGTACATAAGGCTTCGTCGATGGATGAAAGTGCTCGGATGTCATCCCAGTTCCAACGGATTTTTCCCAGCCAGCTTCTGCCAAACAACGTGGGGCCATCACCTGGCACAATCCACAGCTGGATTTCGTGCACTGCTCCATCATAGGAGACTTTGACTTCAGCACTGCCAATTACAGGGATTAGTTCCTTGGTGTAAGTCCTTAGTTTGGTGTGAATGGGACTGAGCTTGGGCCTGTGTGCCTTCTTTCCCCACAGTCTGCCAAAGGCCTTTTTACTCATTATGGACTGATTTCCCACGTGTCCAGCTCCATAGATACTGGAAT
This sequence comes from Pristiophorus japonicus, assembly GCF_044704955.1. NCBI lineage: Eukaryota > Metazoa > Chordata > Chondrichthyes > Pristiophoridae > Pristiophorus > Pristiophorus japonicus. The sequence goes on along the minus strand of NC_091977.1, from coordinate 216,763,449 downwards.
GCCGTTCAGTTCAACTTTCAACATTATTGGTGGGCATTTCGTCGTGAACGTGTGTACCCAGTATGCTTCTGCCTCCTCCGTACGAGTCTCCAATTCTGCCTGATCCACAGTGGATCGATCTTCGTCTGCAACATGGTGGTTAGTAGGGTTTGTAGCTCATCTGCACATTTGTTGGAGGTGTCCTATTGTTCTGCAACCATTGCACGCATTGTGCTTAAAGCGGCATTGATGGGGCCGATGATCACCTCTGCAGCACCAACAGGGTGTTAATTGCCTCGCATTAACAGCTGATGGCAGACTCTGGCTCAATTGAGGTCGGGCCGCAGTAGCCGGCGTGTACGTTCTGCCATGTATTTATGCACAGTACTGGCCGAAACTTCTTTACTCTGCGAAATCTGTTTGGTGTTGTCGCTGGTGGACATAAATGCCTGGGCTATCGTTATGGCTTTACTTAGATTCGGAGTTTCTACAGTCAATAATTTGTGAAGGATTGTCTCATGTCCAATGCCCAGTACAAAAAAGTCTCTGAGCATTTTTTCTCGGAAACCCTCAAACTCACAATTTCCTGTGAGGTACCTTAGTTCGGAGACATAGCTCGCCACTTCCTGGCCCTCCGATCCTTGACACGTGTAGAACCGATACCTCGCCATCAAAACACTTTCCTTAGGATTTAGGTGCTCCCGGACCAGCGTACATTATTCTTCGTAGGATTTCTCTATTGGTTTTGCTGGGGCCAGGAAATTCTACATGAGGCCATAGGTTGTTGCCCCACAGACAGTTAGGAGGATCGCCCTTCATTTGGTAGCGTTCTCGTTCCCTTCCAGCTCGTTGGCCACAAAGTATTGGTCGAGTCTCTCCACGAAAGCCTCCCAATCATCCCCTTCTGAGAACCTCTCCAGGATACCGACTGTTCTTTGCATTTTCGAGCCATTGTTCATTACCTCGTCGCCAATTGGTACACTCATAATAAAGCATGAAACTGAGTACTGTGTACAATGAGCAAGTGTGACCTTAGCTCCTTTAATAAGACTCCAGTGTGCAGATACCTCATGGGTAGCCTGCTTATATACTGTGATCCCAAGGGATGCTGGGATCCCTTGGGTCTCCAACAGGTGGACTCTCTGGTGGTCAAGTATCATGCAGGTTACACAGCGTTAAATACATTACAAACCTCATCCTGCTATGCCACATATCTGCCTTCCCTGCCCTACTCCTGCACATCCTTACTCACACCAACTACCTTGCACCTCCACCCATCCCTCTCTATCTACATTATCACATCACTATCTCACTAGTCATCCCTCACACTCACCATTATTCTAGTCCAATCATACCAACTAACAACACACAAGGATAGGCACGGGTGTTATCACCAATGCTGATGTAAAGTTTCTGCTAATGTGTTGTCAAACATTGAAATCTATATTTTCAACACTTTTCCTTCTTGGACAGATCTGTATGCACCTTTGGAAGTGACTTAGTGAGTTGCAGTGAATGGTGAGACACAATAGTACCCCCTGCAATGATGATGAGTGTGAAAGGAATGACTTGGGCATTATAGGGATGGTTTATGGTATTGGTGTGTGGTGGAGCCAACCTGATGTGTCATGTGACAACTAAGGTATGCCGTGTCAAGTGAAGTAAATGTGGCTATGGTGAGGCCATCCCTAGCGTCCCGGGCAGCAATATGGTTGGGTGCTGATGCTATGTATCCTTTGCAGCATCAGGTGATTACGGAGAAGTTTGGTGTTGTTGTTGGTGATGCTGGTGTGCCTGGTGACATTGATGTTGGGGCTGATTCTGGTGGGATTCTGAGGACAAAGGTGAGATGTTTTCAAGGGCGTCAATTCTGATGGAATAGATAGTAGCTGAAGTTTAGTTGACAGAAGCGATCTGTCAATGGTGAGAGAGGTTTCTCCAAGGAGGTGACACTGGATAGAGAGTATATTCCAAACACTTCAAACCTCCATAAAGGTGAAAAGCGAATTCCAAATCCTGAAGGCTCCAGCTTCTTTGATTGGAAATTGAACAGCTGTGAAATGGTAGCTTTTAGGCCACTTCTGCAGCTGTCAACGAGTCAAACCAATCCAGAGTTTTTGAGAACCCAACACACTTACCTAACCTGATACCCAAGGGATGTGAACCTCGTAAAAATCTTGGAAAATCCTTTGAAACTGGTAAAATGCTGCTTAAATAGCTTTAAGCAACTTGTTAACTAGCACAATTACCTGACACATCGCTTAGTGCCGGATCTGCAATTCGCAGCCAGACTGGCACTTTGGAAATTCACAAGGAAGCGGGTTCAAAGCGGACTTCCGTCCTGCTGTCAATCATGGCCATTTTGACAGCGGACCCACTTCCAAACTCACACTCGCAGGCCTGGTAAGACTGTGGCCACTCTCCCTGTATCTAGTCTATCAAAACCTTTCATAATTTTAAAGACCTCTCTTTGGTCACCTCTCTGCAGAGACCCAACCTGTTCATCCTTTCCTGATATATATACCCTCGCTTTCCTTTTTATAATATGGCGACCAGAACTGTACGCATTACTCCAAGTTTGGTCGAACCAAGATTCGATTCAATCCCTCTTGAAATAAAACTGAGTGCTTCGTTGGCTTTTTTATGGCCTTGTTAACCTGTGTCGCTACTTCAGTGATCTATGTATTGCACTCCCAGATCACTTAAGCTTCTACCCCACATAGATTCATATTTTCCAAGTAATATGTGACCTCTCTAGTTTTCTTACCAAAATGTGATATCACAGTTATCTACGTTGAATTTCATTTGCTAATTATATGTCCATTCTTCAAGTTTATTAATGAGTTCTTGTATATTTCATCTGGGCCTGAAGATTTATCTACTTTTAAAGATGCTAAACCCTTTAATACTTCCTCTCTCACTATGTTTATCTCATCCAATATTTCACACTCCTCCTCCCTAACTACAATGTCTGCATCATCCCTCTCTTTTGTGAAGATAGACACAAAGAGAGGGTGCAGAAAAGATTCATAAAGATGATACTAATAATAAGATGCTTTAGTTATAAGGCAAAATTCCAGAAATTAGATATCTTCATTCAAACAAAGATGGTTAAGAGGAGATCTTTTACATGCAATCAAATTAAAGGCTATAATGAGGTAAATTAAAGAGGTGCACAGAATTATTATATTGCAGAGGGTTTTTAGGACATGGAATGTCCTACAAGAAAGAATGGTGGAAGCAGAATCCATAATAGCTTTTTAAAAGGATATTGGTTAAGGTTTTAAGGAAAGTAAAACCTAAAAATGTATTGGGAAAGGAAGGGAAATAAGACAGGTATCATTAGTAAAGAACTGGCACAGTTTGATGGGCTGAATGGCCTCTCCCCATAGTGTCAAAGGCTATGGTGGTTCAGCAAAGCTTGGCATGTGTGAAAGTGTCAGTGGCCTACATCACTGAGTATTCCATGCCAAGTAAGACAATTTCAGCACCTAACTGGAATGGGAACAGGAAAGAATTTAAGGGGGAAGTTACAACTACCCTGACACCTGTTACTTTTAGCATTGCAGGATGAGATAAAGTCCATGATGAAGTATATCTGTACACTCATTAGGTAAAAAGGGCTAGAAATTCATTTGCTCAGCGCCACCCATTAGTGCCCAAGAGGGTCACTAAGAACATAAGAACATAAGAAATAGGAACAGGAGTAGGCCATTTGGCCCCTCGAGCCTGCTCCACCATTTAATAAGATCATGGCTAATCTGATCATGGACTCAGCTCCACTTCCCTCTCCACTCCCCATAACCCTTTATTCCCTTATAATTCAAAAATCTGTCTATCTCTGCCTTAAATATATTCAACAACCCAGCCTCCATGATTCTCTGTGGCAGAGAATTTCACAGATTTACAACCCTCTGAGAGAAGAAATTTCTCCTCATCTCAGTTTTAAATGGGTGGCCCCTTATTCTGAGACTATGCCCCCTAGTTTTAGTTTCCCCTATGAGTGGAAAAATCCTCTCTGCATCCACCTTTCGAGCCCTCTCATTTTCTTATATTTTTCTATAAGATCACCTCTCATTCTTCTGACCTCCAATGAGTATAGTCCCAACCTACTCAACCTATCTTCATAAGACAACCCCCGCATCTCTGAAATCAACCTAGTAAACCTTCTCTGAACAGCCTCCAATGCAAGTATATCCTTCCTTAACTACGGAGACCAAAACTGCATGCAGTACTCTAGGTGTGGCCTCACCATTACCCTGTTCAGTTGTAGCAGGACTTCTCTGCTTTTATACTCTATAACCCCTTGCAATAAAGGCAAATGTTCCATTTGGCCTTCCTGATTACTTTCTGTACCTGCATATTAATTTTTTATGTTTCATGTACAAGGACCCCTAGGTCTGTCTGTACTGCAGCACTTTGCAATTTTTCTACATTTAAATTATAATTTGCTTTTCTATTTTTTCTACAAAAATGGATGAACTCACATTTTCCCACATTATACTCCATCTGCCAAATTTTTGCCCACTCACTTAGCCTGTCAATATTACTTTGCAGATTTTTTGTGTCCACCTCACAATTTGCTTTCCCACCCATCTTTGTATCATCAGCAAACTTGGCTACATTACACTCGGTTCCTCCATCTAAGTCATTAATATAGATTGTAAATAGTTGAGGCCCCAGCACCGATCCCTGCGGCATCCCACTAATTATTGTTTGCCAACCAGAAAATGACCAGTTTATCCTGATTATCTGTTTTCTGTTCAAAGCCAATCCTCAATCCATGCTAATATATAACCCCCAATCCCCTGAACTTTAAACTTGTGCAGTAAGCTTTTATGTAGCACCTTATCGAATGCCTTCTGGAAATCCGAATACACTACACCCACTGGTTCCCCCTTATCCACCCTGCTCCTTACATCCTCAAAGAACTCCAGCAAATTTGTCAAACATGATTTCCCTTTCATGAAACCATGCTGACTTTGCTTGATTGAATTATGCTTTTCCAAATGTCCTGCTGCTGCTTCTTTAATAATGGACTCCAGCAGTTTCCCAATGACAGATTTTAGGCTAACTGGTCTATAGTTACCTGCTTTCTGTCTGCCTGCTTTTTTAAATAGGGCCTTTACATTTGTGGTTTTTCAATCCACCGGGACTACTGCAGAATCCAGGGAATTTTGGTGGATTACAACCAATGCATTCACTATCTCTGCAGCCACTTCTTTTAGGACTTTAGTGTTATATATGTGGACTTGTATTTACTCTGTACAGCCACCAGAGGGCTCATTACCCGGAGTCCCAAGGGATCCCATAATCCCTTGGGAGCACAGGTATTTAAGAAAGCTTCACAGGTTGGAGAGGCACTCTGGAGACCTGCAATAAAAGACTAAGGTCACACGTTACTTTGAGCTCACAGTATTCAGTCTGACTCTTTCTCCATACATAACAACTGCCGATGAGATACAGATAGTGAACCCAAAGATGCAAAGAACAGTGGGCATCCTGGAGAAATTCTCGGAGGGAGATGATTGGGAAACTTTTGTGGAGCGACTCGACCAATACTTCATGGCCAATGAGCTAGATGGGGAAGAGAGCGCTGCCAAACGAAGGGCGATCCTCCTCACCGTCTGTGGGGCACCAACGTATGGCCTCATGAAGAATCTGCTCTCTCCAGCGAAATCCACGGAGAAATCATACGATGATTTGTGCACACTCGTCTGAGAGCATTTGAACCCGAAGGAAAGCGTTCTGATGGCGAGGTACAGGTTCTACATCTACAAAAGGTTTGAAGGCCAGGAAGTGGTGAGTTATGTCACCGAGCTAAGACACCTTGCAGGACATTGCGAATTTGAAGGACATTTGGAGCACATGCTCAGAGACTTTTTCGTACTTGGCATTGGCCACGAAAACATACTTCGCAAACTTATGACTGGAGAGACCCCAACCTTGAGTAAGGCCATAGCGATAGCCCAGGCGTTCACTGCCACCAGTGACAATACGAAGCAAATCTCTCAGCACATAAGTGCTGCTACAAGTACGGTGAACAAAGCGATGTTGTTTTCGATTCATAACGTACAGGGTAGGTCACACATACCTGCAGCTACACATCGGCAGATGTCTCAGAGTCCACAAACAAGGGTGATGAATGCAAAGCCATTAACATCTTCTTTGCGCTGCAGGGGTGATCATCATTTCCATTCATGCCGATTCAAAGGATACGTTTGCAAGGGCTGAGGAACAATGGGATACCTCCAACGAGTGTGCAGGCAAGCTGCTAAGTCTGTTAAACCTGCAAACCACCATGTTGCAGAGGAGGATCACGGCGAACAGAGCCTCAGCTAGAGGAGGCAGATGTACATGGGGTACACACATTCACCACGAATTGTCCCCCAATAATGCTGAATGTTGAACTAAATGGACTCCCAGTGTCAATGGAGCTGGACACGGGCGCAAGCCAGTCCATCATGGGCAAAAAGACTTTCGAAAGGTTGTGGTGCAACAAGGACTCAAGGCCAGCCTTATCTCCAATTCGCACGAAACTAAGAACTCATACAAAAGAACTGATTCCTGTAATCGGCAGTGCTAACGTAAAGGTCTCCTACGATGGAGCGGTGCACAAGCTACCACTCTGGGTGGTACCGGGCGATGGTCCCATGTTGCTCGGCAGGAGCTGGCTGGGAAAGATAGAATTGGGACAACGTCCGAGCACTATTGCCCACTGATGACACTTGGTGTGCCCAGGTCTTAAACAAATTTCCTTCGCTGTTCGAACCAGGCATCGGGAAATTCCAAGGAGCAAAAGTGCAGATCCACCTAATTCCGGGGGCGCGACCCATCCATCACAAGGCGAGAGAAGTACCGTACATGATGAGTGAAAGGGTAGAGATCGAGCTAGACCGGCTGCAACGAGAGGGCATCATTTCACCGATCGAGTTCAGCGAGTGGGCCAGTCCTATTGTCCCAGTCCTCAAGGGAGACGGCACCGTCAGAATCTGTGGCGATTACAAAGTAACTATCAATCGTTTCTCCCTGCAGGACCAATACCCATTACCAAAAGCCGACGACCTCTTTGCAACGCTGGCGGGAGGAAAGATGTTCATGAAGCTAGATCTGACTTCAGCCTACATGACGCAGGAACTGGAGGAATCATTGAAGACCCTCACCTGCATCAACACGCACAAAGGTCTTTTTGTTTATAACAGGTGCCCATTTGGAATCCGATCAGTGGCGGTGATATTCCAGAGAAACATGGACAATTTACTGAAGTCGGTCCCGCACACCATGGTCTTCCAGGACGACATCTTGGTCACAGGTCGGAACACAGTCGAGCATCAGCAGAACCTGCAGGAGGTTCTTAGTTGACTCAACCGCGTGGGGCTCAGGTTAAAATGCTCGAAGTGCGTTTTTCTGGTGCCTGAAATGGGGTTCCTGGGAAGGAGGATTGCGGCGGACGGCATTAGGTCCACCAACGCGAAGACGGAGGCAATTGTGAACGCACCGAGGCCACAGAATGTGACGGAGCTGCGGTCGTTTCTGGGATTCTTGAACTACTTTGGTAACTTCTTACCGGGTATCAGTACACTACTAGAACCACTACATATCTTACTATGAAAAGGAGGCAAATGGGTTTGGGGCAAAAGCCAAGAAAATGCCTTTGTAAAAGTGAGAAAATTGTAATGCTCAAACAAATTGCTTGTGTTGTATGATCCATGTAAGCATTTGGTACTAGCAGTTGATGCACCATCATATGGTGTCGGGTGTGTATTGCAACAAGCTAATGATTTCAGGAAACTGCAACCGGTTGCTTATGCATCCAGGAGTCTGTCTAAGGCTGAGAGAACCTACAGCATGATTGAAAAAGAAGCGTTAGCATGTGTCTATGGGGTAAAGAAAATGCATCAAAAGCTGTTTGGGCTAAAATTCAAATTGGATACTGACCAGAAGCCATTTATATCCCTGTTTTCTGAGAGTAAAGGGTTAAATACTAGAGATGGGCGCTCACGTTGCCCGCATACAACTGCGCCATCCGCCACAGGCCAGGCACAGAAAACTGCGCTGATGCTCTCAGTAGGCTGCCATTGCCCACCACAGGGGTGGAAATGGCGCAGCCCGCAGATCTAGCCATGGTTATGGAAGCATTTGAGAGTGAGCAATCACCCGTCACTGCCCGGCAGATCAAAACCTGGACAAGCCAGGACCCCTTATTATCTCTAGTCAAAAGCTGTGTGCTTCACGGGAGCTGGTCCAGTGTCCCAGTGGAAATGCAGGAAGAGGTAAAGCCGTTCCAGCGGTGCAAAGATGAAATGTCTATACAGGCAGACTGCCTTCTGTGGGGCAATCGAGTAGTGGTCCCTAAGAAGGGCAGAGACACCTTCATCAATGACCTCCACAGTACCCACCCAGGCATCGTAATGATGAAAACGATAGCCAGATCCCACGTGTGGTGGCCTGGTATCGATGCGGACTTAGAGTCCTGCATTCACAGATGTAATACATGCTCGCAGTTAAGCAATGTACCCAGGGAGGTGCCACTAAGTTTATGGTCTTGGCCCTCCAAACTGTGGTCTAGGGTACACATCGACTATGTAGGCCCGTTCTTTTGTAAAATGTTCCTTGTGGTTGTAAACCCGTACTCCAAGTGGATTGAATGTAAGATAATGTCGGCTAGCACGTCCACTGCCACTACTGAAAGCCTGCAGGCCATGTTTGCCACACACTGCCTATCTGATGTCCTGATGAGCGACAATGGGCCATGTTTTACCAGTGCTGAGTTCAAAGAATTCATGACCCGAAACGGGATCAAACATGTCACATCTGCCCTGTTTAAACCAGCGTCCAATGGTCAGGCAGAGAGAGCAGTGCAAACCATCAAGCAAGGCTTGAAGAGGGTAACTGAAGGCTCAATGCAGACTCGCCTATCCCGAGTCCTGCTTAGCTACCGCACGAGACCCCACTCACTCACCGTGATTCCCACCTGCTGAACTGCTCATGAAAAGAGCACCCAAGACAAGGCTCTCGTTCATTTACCCTGATCTACATGAACACGTAGAGAGTAGGCGGCTTCAACAAAGTGCATACCATGATAGCGCTAATGTGTCACGCGAGATTGAAATCAATGATCCTGTATTTGTTTTAAATTCTGGACAAAGTCCCAAGTGGCTTCCCAGCACTGTCGTGTCCAAAGAGGGGAGCAGGGTGTTTCGGGTTAAACTTTCAAATAGACTCATTCACCGGAAACACTTGGACCAAATCAAACTCAGATTCACGGACTACCCTGAGCAACCCACCTTGGACCCTACCTTTTTTGATCCCCCAACACACACACCAGTGGCAACCGACACCACGGTTGACCACGAAGCAGAACCCATCATCCACAGCAGCCCTGCAGGGTCCAACACACCAGGCAGCCCAGCAAGGCCAGCCGCACAGCAGTCCAGTGAGGGCCCAACAAATGATTCAACAACACCAGCTTTCACACCAAGACGATCAACCAGGGCAACAAGGGCCCCAGATCGACTCACATTGTAAATAGTTATACTATTGACTTTGGGGGGGGGAATGTTGTTGTATATGTGGACTTGTATTTAATCTGTACAGCCACCAGAGGGCTCATTCCCTGGAGTCCGAAGGGATCCCATAATCCCTTGGGAGCACAGGTATTTAAGAAGGCTTCACAGGTTGGAGAAGCACTCTGGAGACCTGCAATAAAAGCCTAAGGCCACACATTACTTTGAGCTCACAGTATTCAGTCTGACTCTTTCTCCATACACGACACCTAAGATTCAAGCCATCAGGTCCAGGGGACTTGTCCGCCTTTAGTCCCATTATTTTACCAAGTCCTACTTCTTTAGTGATAGTTCCTCCCTCCTGATAGCCCCTTGATTATCCACTATTGGGATGTTTTTCGTGTTTTCTACTGTGAAGACCGATACAAAATATTTTTTTAAAGTCTCTGTCATTTCCCTGATCCCCATTATTAATTCCCCAGTCTCATCCTTTAGGGGACCAACATTTACTTTAGCCACTCTTTTCCTTTTTATGTACCTGTAGAAACTCTTACTATCTGATTTTATATTTCGTGTTAGTTTACTTTCATAATCTAGCTTCCCTTTCTTTATTATTTTTTTAGTCGTTCTTTGCTGGCGTATAAAAGTTTCCCAATCCTCTGGCCTCCCATTAGTCTTGGCCACATTGTATGCCCTTGTAAGCGCTTACCGCCTGAGCGCCATGCTATCAGTGCCTCCCACGAATTTCCGTGGAGGTTTAGTGGTGGCACTAACAGTTAACGCTGCGCACTCTGGCGCCACCCACTTGGTGATGTCAGGCGTGTGCAACGCCCCCCATAGCGCCACAGTCACGAACTTGACTGCATTCGCCTGCCATAACGCCTCGCTTTACTTCCGACAGGGAAAGCAGGCGTCACGGAAAAGCTGCTGGTGCGATATGTCCGAGGGGGAGGAGGTGGGCAGTTAAAATGCTTTTTTTCCATTAATGCATCTGTCCACATGCTGGACACTGTTGCTTAGCTGCCTTGGCTTTTCTTTAACTTTTCGGGTGGTCCAGCTGACCTCGATAGTGCCCCAGGAATCTGGGTTAGTGCCCTAAGAGTGGTGTGGAATGCTTGCTTTAGTGCTCCACTCCCCTCTTGGGGTACTAAAAGTGAATATCACATTTGGAGGTGGTAAACATTGCCCGGTGCTTAAGTTAGCGACCAGGCGGTGTCACTGCCTCAAACCGGGCTATCTTTCGCCCATTTGGTGTTGTAACCCCACTGCAGTGTGACTTTCAAAAACGTGCCTGCGAGATCGAATGGTTGAGAATCCAGCATTTTATTTTTGTGGCCATCCTTCTCTTTGCTTTGTTTATTGCTGTCTGACAGTGATTTGACAAGCTAAGTGCGGAATATATCATCACACAGATCTTTCTCTGATTCACCTTTAGCTCTTGCTACACTATCCATAGTTTATTGGCAACATTCAATTTGTTCTACTAATTTTTAGGACCTTACCTTTATCTGTATTAATTTGCTGAGTAGCAGATTTTGTTTCTCTCCTTTTGGCGTTCCTGGCTGCTTCAACCATTTTGACAGTTTGAGTTACATTGAGTGTACAACATAGAAAACAACCCTTCAGCCCAATTGGTCTCTGCTGGCATTTATGCTCGAAACGAGCCTCCTCGCACTAAACTACATCTCATCATTTCAACATATCCTTTGATTCCTTCCTCCCTCTTGTGTTTTTCTAACTTCCCCTTAAATGCAACTATACTATTTGCCTCAACTACATCTTGTGGTAGCGCGTTCCACATTCAAACCACTCTTTATGTAAAGAAGTTTCTCTTAAATTCCCCATTGGATTTATTAATGACTATCTTATATTTATGGGTCCTAATTTTGGTCTCCCCCACAAATGGAAACATCTTCTTGATGTCCATCTTATATTTATAACCAATGTTCCTCCTAATTTTAAATTTGAGTACATGTTCCCTTTAACAGGCTGCACGGATTCGTGCAAACTTCACATTGGAAAAGTCGGTTTGGGACTGTGCGGGATTGGCAGACTGCTACATGGCCACACGGCCATGCAGATTAGCAGGAACGTTGTTTATGACCTCTAGTTTTGGTCTCCCCACAAGTGGAAACATTTTCTCTACGTCTATCCTATCAAACCCTTTCATTATCTTAAAGCCCTCTATCAGGTCACCTATCAGCTTTCTCTTTTCTGGAGAACAGAGCCCTAGCCAGTTCAACTTTTTCTGATAGGTATATCCTCTCAGTTTGGCTCTGCTTATGCTTTGACCAGGTGGCATTGTGCTTCTACATCCAAGTCATTAACGTAGATTAGGAACAGTAGGGCTTTAGCATTTAGAATAGATTTTGTTTTAGATATTTTTTTGCTAAAAGCAGCACAAGGGTTTTAAAAACATAGAGAAAATAGCAAGACGTTATATATAAGCTAAATCCAGGAGGTCTTCTTAACTGGGCTATTTGAAGGTGACTTCTATAACAGGTTCTTGATGTGCAATAGAAATTTTCCCCAGTGATTGCGCTGTTTTCTTGGCGCGCGACGCTTTTTTTGGCGCAAGTTAAAAAATTACATTTTCCCCAAGGAATCTGCGCCAGGGTAACTGAGTTAGTCGCAATTTTTTAATGTTAGTTTTTTTGTGTATCACCGGGGGAGTTACCCGATGTCTGCGCCAGTTTTTGTCAATTATGAAAGTTTGCCTCAAAGAAATTTCTCCAAGGTTGGCGTATCTGACCAATCCCGAAAAACCTTCTGGTGAGTTAAGAAAAAGCAATGCACATTGAAAAATCGGCGCAGAAAGACGCCATTGTTTTTCAGCGAAATTTTGGAGGGAGTCAAGAAGATTTAACTATACATGCTAATGAGTATAAGATTATAAGGATAGAGAGGATGAGCACGTGGCTGGAAAGTTGGTGTAGGAGGGTGGGCTTTAAATTCTTGAGGCATTGGGACCACTTCTGGGGGAGATGGGACTTGTTCAAACCAGATGGGTTGCACCTCAACAGCGCCGGGACCAATATCCTCATGGGGAGTTTTGCTAGTGTTGTTGGGGAGAGTTTAAATTAGCTTGGCAGGGGGATGGGAACCTGAAAACAAATTCAAAAGGGAAGGAAGTAAAGCACAAATTGGATAGCAAGAATTTAGAAAGCGAATCTGTAAGACAGAGGAAACGGGGCTTAGTATGTAGTAAGCAAGGAGGTCTTCCTGTGCTGAATGGTATATACTTTAATGCAAGGAGTATAGCGAATAAGGCTGATGAGCTAAGAGCACAGGTGGACACTTGGGAGTATGACATTATAGCCATTACAGAAACATGGCTGAAAGAGGGGCTGGTTTGGCAGATCAATATTCCTGGCTACAGGATTTTTAGACAAGATAGAGAGGGGGGTTAAAAAGCGGAGCGGGGTGGTTGCGGTACTGATTAAAGAAACGATTACAGCGGTGAGGAGGGATGATCTGTTAGGGGGATCATCAAATGAGGCCATTTGGGTCGAATTGAAAAATAAAAAAGGGGCGATCACACTGCTGGGTGTGTATTATAGACCCCCAAACAATGGGAGGGAGATAGAGGAAGAAATATGTAGGCAAATTGCTGTGAAGTCCAAAAACCATAAGGTAGTAATAGTCGGGGATTTTAACTATCCAAATATTGATTGGGACAAATTTTGTGTGAAGCGTATAGAGTGTGCGGAATTCTTGAAATGCATTCAAGAGAACTTTTTTAGTCAGTATGTAGCAAGCCCAACACGAGAGGGGGTGGTCTTGGAATTAGTTTTGGGGAATGAAGCTGGGCACGTTCAAAGGGTATTAGTGGGAGAGCACTTGGCTGCCAGTGACCATAATTCAGTCAGTTGGTTCGGGATAAGGATAAGAATAGGCCTGGAATAAAAGTTCCGTATTGGGGAAAAGCAAATTTTGCTAAGTTAAGGAGTGATTTGACCATAGTGGTCAAAACAGCTACTTGTGAGTAAATCAGTGTTGGAACAGTGGGAGGCATTCAAGGAGGAGATCCAGAAGGCTCAGGCCAAACATGTGCCCTTAAAGAAAAAGGCTGGGAAAAATAATTCTAGAGCCCCCTAGATGTTTAGGAACTTACAGGGGAGGATTAAGAACAAAAAAAGGCTTATGTGATATACCAACGGCTAAATACTATAGAATCTTTAGAGGAATATAGGGCTCAAATTTCCCCAAGAGTTGCCCCGTTTTTTTTGGAGTAAGTAGCTTTTTTTGGAGTAACTTAAAAATTGCACATTTCCCATTTAACTTGCTCCAGTGTAAGTCAGTTTTTTTCTAGTTTAGTTTGTTCTCTCCAAAAGGAGACGTGACAAGCCACTTATGCCTCTTCTGGCCATAGAAGCAAATTTGGCCAGCTGAAAGTTACTCCATACTAACTTAGGCCAGTGTATGTGGCCACTTTTGTAGGCACAGAAAAACCTTACCTACATTTAAGAAATCAGCGCAGGTAGCCAGAGATAGGGGGCAGGGCTGGTGGCGGGGGCGGGGGGGGTGGTGCAGTGCGGAAGGTGAGTTAAAGAATTCTAAAGCATGAAAGACCTTCACAACATCTACACAACATCACAACATCTTCAGCACAACATCTTCACAACATTATCAAAAATAAATTAAAGATAAATCAGCTACTGAAAATAGAGCAGTCCTACCTTGCTGACTGCGGAACGCACTGGCTAGCCCTCCTGCCAGGGCTAGGGGTGACATGCATGCGTGACTGTAGGGGTGAGGGATTTTTACTTTTTACAGTTGTCCCGAAATGTTGCATCTCTTAATAGAACATGATTCAGTTTTAATGCAAAATATGTTTTATGGACATATAGGCCCCAAGTTTCCACACGCAGCGAAAAAGGCGCCCCTCAGAGCTGGGCGCCTGTTTTTCGCGCCGAAAACGGCGCCTGAAAAAAAACACGGTATTCTCAAGCTCCTTGCAGCTCGATGTCTGCTTGGCGCGGCGCACAGGGGACGGAGCCTACCACTCGCGCCGATTTTGTAAGTAGGAGGGGGCAGGTACAATTTAAATGAGTTTTTTGGTGCCGGCAACCCTGCGCGTGCGCGTTGGAGCGTTCGCACACGAGCAGTCTGAAGTAAACATTGGCACTCGGCCATTTTTAAAAGTGCTGCAGAAAAAGTGAACATTTGTTTATTGAACTCTTGCAAAGGCTTGTATTTTAATTTTCTTGATATTTCTGTGTGTGAGGGAGTGCTTTTAGCAGTCAGTCCCCCTCACAGCTAGAAGGCTGCTGCTGCTCCCGACCAACCACTGATGACGCTGCAATCCCATGGCCGAATGGCCTCAAGTCCGTCCGGGTGCTGCATCTTCGCGGGGAATGAAGGCCTGCCTCAAGCACCAAGGCTGCTTGCTGCCTGCCCCTGCCCCCGAGACCGACGCCACACCGCTGCCTGAAGCGTTACTTGCTGCCTGCCCCGAGACCGACCCACACCGCTGCCTGAAGCGCTGCTTGCTGCCTGCCCCGAGACCGACCCACACCGCTGCCTGAAGCGCTGCTTGCTGCCTGCCCCGAGACTGACCCACACCGCTGCCTGAAGCGCTGCTTGCTGCCTGCCCCGAGACTGACCCACACCGCTGCCTGAAGCGCTGCTTGCTGCCTGGCCCTGAGACCGACCCACACCGCTGCCTGAAGCGCTGCTTGCTGCCTGGCCCTGAGACCGACACCACACCGCTGCCTGAAGCGCTGCTTGCTGCCTGCCCCGAGACCGACCCACACCGCTGCCTGAAGCGCTGCTTGCTGCCTGGCCCCGAGACCGACCCACACCGCTGCCTGAAGCGCTGCTTGCTGCCTGCCCCGAGACTGACCCACACCGCTGCCTGAAGCGCTGCTTGCTGCCTGCCCCGAGACTGACCCACACCGCTGCCTGAAGCGCTGCTTGCTGCCTGGCCCTGAGACCGACCCACACCGCTGCCTGAAGCGCTGCTTGCTGCCTGGCCCTGAGACCGACACCACACCGCTGCCTGAAGCGCTGCTTGCTGCCTGCCCCGAGACCGACCCACACCGCTGCCTGACGCGCTGCTTGCTGCCTGCCCCGAGACCGACCCACACCGCTGCCTGAAGCGCTGCTTGCTGCCCGCCCCGAGACCGACCCACACCGCTGCCTGAAGCGCTGCTTGCTGCCTGGCCCTGAGACGGACGCCACACCGCTGCCTGAAAGGCCTGCCTGAAGCACTTTCACACAGGTAGGAACATGGTTTATTTAATCTTTTCTTTGCTTATAAATGTTTATTCTGGTTGGATTTATTTGTATAATATTTGTATCAGTATAACTAAGGATTGATTGTAGAATTTAATGATTTCCCTCCCCACCCCTTCCCCCCCCACCTCGTTCCCGACGCCTAATTTGTAACCTGCGCCTGATTTTTTAAAGTGTAGACAAGGTTTTTTCAAGTGTACAAAAATCTTCACTTGCTCCATTCTAAGTTAGTTTGGAGTACGTTTTCACTGTGGAAACTTTGAAATCAGGCTTCAGTGGCCGGACACGCCCCCTTTTGAAAAAAAAATTCAGTTCCAAAGTGAAACTGTCCTACCTGACTAGAACTACAGAAAACTAAATGTGGAGAATTCCGATTTCTAAGATGCTCCGTTCTACACCAGTTGCTCCTAAGAATCAGGAGCAAATCATGTGGAAACTTGGGGCCTTACAGTGCACTTCAATGACAACAACAGCAACAACAGCAACAACAGCAAAGAAAGGCTGCACCCATCCCTCACCCACATCTCGTGGAAAGTGCACTTCCTCATAGGGTCGGTGGTGCTGGTGGGGGGGGGTTGGGGGCCCGGCCTTGGTCTCACTGGTGGCTGGTGCGTGGATTGAAGTGGGAGTGGCATTTGAGTATCCGGCCTTTGAGCTCTTATTGCAGAAGCTAGCTCCCTCATGGCATCTGCCATCATTTGCACACCCTCTGAAATGCCTGCCCTCACTTCCCATCTCAGTGCTGAGATTTCACCCGACAGTGTCACTACCTCATCATGCACCCCACTGACGGCCGCCATGAGTGATCTTGTGAGGGCATTGATCTCCTCACCCAATGACAGAACCTGATTAATCTCTGCTGAGAGCTGCATCTCAGGAGAGACTGGTCGGATTCTCCTTCCCCTCACCGTGGGTCTGCCTAGTGGCACCCCTCCAGTGTGAGGCGCAGGCTGGGACAGTGGGGCACTGGGTGTCCCAACATGCATTTCATGACCGCCACTGGGACCCACGACCTCAGAAGGTGTGAACCCATGGAATGCTGCCGAGGAGCTCATGAAGGTTTCTAGCAGTGTGATGCCCTGTGCTATGGACTGATCCATATCACGATCAGCATTCTCCCGAGCACACATTTCCATGGACCTCTCCTCCCGCTCCGCCCCCCCTCCCCCCACTCGCCTTGGTCTGGAGCGCACGCATCTGGATCCTCTGGTGGATCTTCAGGATGTTGAAGAGTGTCTTCTTCTTCTGTAAAATACAACAGAACAGTCAAATGGTTAGCAGCACAGGAGGGGGCAGGATGGGTGGCATAAGTAGTCTGATGTGTAGCAGGCCAGTCAGCAGGTTGATTTGGAGGGCGACTATGCATTTTAATGACTCACCCTCACACTCGCGCGTGGGTCTAGCTTGTGCAGAGCTGATTCTTTTTCTGC
The DNA here is from genome assembly GCF_044704955.1 of Pristiophorus japonicus. Lineage (NCBI taxonomy): Eukaryota > Metazoa > Chordata > Chondrichthyes > Pristiophoridae > Pristiophorus > Pristiophorus japonicus. The sequence continues at coordinate 216,746,297 of NC_091977.1, read as the reverse complement.
CGGTGCAACTCAGCAAGGCAGCAAACCTCTGTTCCAGGGGTGACAGTTGGTGCAGATTTGGCGAGCCTCCTCCTGTGGGCCAATTTCTTCTGCAAAGTTGAAAATATTAATTTTCAGACATGGTGCGCTTCTGATGGGTGGAACACATACAGATGGTCACATTTTCAATTGCAATTCAATTTAAAGATGAAGATATTACTTACACTCACTACTTGACCAACGTCCTGCCATTTCTTCTTGCACTGGCTTCTAGATCTTGCGGTTATAAGAACATGAGAACATAAGAATTAGGAACAGGAGTAGGCCATCTAGCCCCTCGAGCCTGCTCCGCCATTCAACAAGATCATGGCTGATCTGGCCGTGGACTCAGCTCCACTTACCCGCCCGCTCCCCGTAACCCTTAATTCCCTTATTGGTTAAAAATCTATCTATCTGTGATTTGAATACATTCAATGAGCTAGCCTCAACTGCTTCCTTGGGCAGAGAATTCCACAGATTCACAACCCTCTGGGAGAAGAAATTCCTTCTCAACTCAGTTTTAAATTGGCTCCCCCGTATTTTGAGGCTGTGCCCCCTAGTTCTAGTCTCCCCTACCAGTGGAAACAACCTCTCCGCCTCTATCTTGTCTATCCCTTTCATTATTTTAAATGTTTCTATAAGATCACCCCTCATCCTTCTGAACTCCAACGAGTAAAGACCCAGTCTACTCAATCTAACATCATAAGGTAACCCCCTCATCTCCGGAATCAGCCTAGTGAATTGTCTCTGTACCCCCTCTAAAGCCAGTATATCCTTCCTTAAGTAAGGTGACCAAAACTGCACGCAGTACTCCAGGTGCGGCCTCACCAATACCCTATACAGTTGCAGCAGGACCTTCCTGCTTTTGTACTCCATCCCTCTTGCAATGAAGGCCAACATTCCATTCACCTTCCTGATTACCTGCTGTACCTGCAAACTAACTTTTTGGGATTCATGCACCAGGACCCCCAGGTCCCTCTGCACCGCAGCATGTTGTAATTTCTCCCCATTCAAATAATATTCCCTTTTACTGTTTTTTTTTCCAAGGTGGATGACCTCACACTTTCCGACATTGTATTCCATCTGCCAAACCTTAGCCCATTCGCTTAACCTATCCAAATCTCTTTGCAGCCTCTCTGTGTCCTCTACACAACCCGCTTTCCCACTAATCTTTGTGTCATCTGCAAATTTTGTTACACTACACTCTGTCCCCTCTTCCAAGTCATCTATGTATATTGTAAACAGTTGTGGTCCCAGCACCGATCCCTGTGGCACACCACTAACCACCGATTTCCAACCTGAAAAGGACCCATTTATCCCGACTCTCTGCTTTCTGTTAGCCAGCCAATTCTCTATCCATGCTAATACATTTCCTCTGACTCCGCGTACCTCTATCTTCTGCAGTAACCTTTTGTGTGGCACCTTATCGAATGCCTTTTGGAAATCTAAATACACCACATTCATCGGTACACCTCTATCCACCATGCTCGTTATATCCTCAAAGAATTCCAGTAAATTAGTTAAACATGATTTCCCCTTCATGAATCCATGCTGCGTCTGCTTGATTGCACTATTCCTATCTAGATGTCCCGCTATTTCTTCCTTAATGATAGTTTCAAGCATTTTCCCCACTACAGATGTTAAACTAACCGGCCTATAGTTACCTGCCTTTTGTCTGCCCCCTTTTTTAAACAGAGGCGTTACATTAGCTGCTTTCCAATCCGCTGGTACCTCCCCAGAGTCCAGAGAATTTTGGTAGATTATAACGAATACATCTGCTATAACGTTTGCCATCTCTTTCAATACTCTGGGATGCATTTCATCAGGACCAGGGGACTTGTCTACCTTGAGTCCCATTAGCCTGTCCAGCACTACCCCCCTAATGATAGTGATTGTCTCAAGGTCCTCCCTTCCCACATTCCTGTGACCAGCAATTTTTGGCATGGTTTTTGTGTCTTCCACTGTGAAGACTGAAGCAAAGTAATTGTTTAAGGTCTCAGCCATTTCCACATTTCCCATTATTAAATCCCCCTTCTCATCTTCTATGGGACCAACATTTACTTTAGTCACTCTTTTCCGTTTTATATATCTGTAAAAGCTTTTACTATCTGTTTTTATGTTTTGCGCAAGTTTACTTTCGTAATCTATCTTTCCTTTCTTTATTGCTTTTTTAGTCATTCTTTGCTGTTGTTTAAAATTTTCCCAATCTTCTAGTTTCCCACTAACCTTGGCCACCTTATACGCATTGGTCTTTGATTTGATACTCTCCTTTATTTCCTTGGTTATCCATGGCTCGTTATGCCTTCTCTTACCACCCTTCTTTTTCACTGGAATATATTTTTGTTGCGCACTATGAAGGAGCTCCTTAAAAGTCCTCCACTGTTCCTCAATTGTGCCACCGTTTAGTCTGTGTTTCCAGTCTACTTTAGCCAACTCTGCCCTCATCCCACTGTAGTCCCCTTTGTTTAAGCATAGTACACTTGTTTCTGACACAACTTCCTCACCCTCAATCTGTATTACAAATTCAACCATACTGTGATCACTCATTCCGAGAGGATCTTTTACTAGGAGATCGTTTATTTTTCCTGTCTCATTACACAGGACCAGATCTAAGATAGCTTGCTCCCTTGTAGGTTCTGTAACAATCCCGTATGCATTCTATGAATTCCTCCTCCAGGCTACCCCGTGCGATTTGATTTGACCAATCGATATGTAGGTTAAAATCCCCATGACTACTGCCGTTCCTTTTTCACATGCCTCCATTATTCCCTTGATTATTGCCCACCCCACTGTGAAGTTATTATTTGGGGGCCTATAAACTACGTCCACCAGTGACTTTTTCCCCTTACTATCTCTAATCTCCACCCACAATGATTCAACATTTTGTTCATTAGAGCCAATATCGTCTCTCACAACTGCCCTGATATCATCCTTTATTAACAGAGCTACCCCACCTCCTTTCCCTTCTTGTCTATCTTTCCGAATCGTCAGATACCCCTGTATGTTTAATTCCCAGTCTTGGCCACCCTGCAACCATGTTTCTGTAATGACCACCAAATCATACCCATTTGTAATGATTTGTGCCGTCAACTCATTTACTTTATTTCGAATGCTGCGTGCGTTTAGGTAGAGTGTTTTAATCCTAGTTTTTAAACCATGATTTTTAGTTTTGACCCCTCCTGCATCCCCTTTATATTCAGTGGCCCTTTTTGTTTTTTGCCTTGCGTTTCTCTGCCCTCCACTTTTCCTAATCTCCTTTCTGTCTTTTGCTTTTGTCTCATTTTTGTTTCCCTCTGTCTCCCTGCATTGGTTCCCATCCCCCTGCCATATTAGTTTAACTCCTCCCCAACAGCACTTGCAAACACTCCTCCTAAGCCATTGGTTCTGGTCCTGCCCAGGTGCAGACTGTCCGGTTTGTACTGGTCCCATCTCCCCCAGAACCTGTTCCAATGCCCCAGGAATTTGAATCCCTCCCTGCTGCACCACTGCTCAAGCCACGTATTCATCTGCGCTATCCTGCGATTCCTACTCTGACTAGCACGTGGCACTGGTAGCAAACCTGAGATTACTACTTTTGAGGTCCTACTTTTTAATTTATGCATACGGGATTGTTATGACCTCTGCGGAGTATTCTTGTGCAACTAGGTTGCCTCTTCTTCTCATTTCTTTGGGTGAAATTTTTGACAGACCATTCTTGCTGATATCCAGCTCCAGCCATTTCTCCTCAATGACCGTCACTAGTTTCTCCAGTTCCTCATGGAGGAAATTCTTTGTTCGTGTTGCACGCTCTTGCGCCATTCATGTATTGGACTTACACTCAGGTAATGTTCAAAAATCACACTTCTCACCTTTCTTCCACCTATCCAGCACTCCCTTCCCCTCCCTCAGCCACACAAAAATCAATATTTAAAACATACCTTTATATATGGTCCACTACCAATGATACCGAGGACGCTCTCCCTTTAGTTGGCCGATTGCCAAGCTTCCTGTTGCACTGCGCATGCGTGTAAGCTGAAACGGCCATTGCGCATGCATGCACACTCAATCAGACATGTGTCCCCCTGACGGCTCTCCAGAAGACACTGGGCCCAAGCCCCGCCCTCCTGCCGGCTGCGCTTGCTCAGCGCAGCCGAGCTCCGCCCCCCGCAGGCTCTGCAGTGCCACGCTGATGGATCCGGACAATGAGGGAGCAGCCAAATTAACAGGTACATTTTTGGCGCTTTTTTAGGCTTAGAAAGTTGGCACGCCACCCCTAACTACGCTGCTCTAGGTGGCTGGGGAAATTTGGGCCCAATGAAAGTAAAGAGGCAAAATTAAAATGGATATTAGGAATGCTAAGAGAGAGAACGAGAAATTCTTGGCCAGTAAAATTAAGGAAAACTCAAAGATGTTCTATAAATATATTAAGAGTAAGAGGGTAACTAAAGAAAGGGTAGGGCCTATTAGAGACCATGAGGGTAATCTTTGTGTGGAGGCAGAAGATGTTGGTAGGGTTCTTAACGAATACTTTGTATCTGTTTTCACAAAGAAAAGGGGCAATGCAGATACTGCTATCGAGGAGGAGTGTGATATTCTTGATGAAATAAATATAGTGAGAGAGGAAGTATTAAGGGGTTTAGCAGCTTTGAAAGTAGATATTTCCCCAGGCCCAGATGAAATGCATCCCAGGCTGTTGAGCGAAGTAAAAGAGGCAAGAGCAGAGGCCGTGACCATCATTTTCCAGTCCTCTTTGGATCTGGGCATGGTGTCGGAGGATTGGAGGACTGCTAATGTAATATCCTTTTTAAGAAGGGAGAAAGGGATAGGCTGAGTAATTACAAGCCTGTCAGCCTAACCTCAGTGGTGGGAAAATTATTGGAAAAAATCCTGAAAGACAGGATAAATCTGCATTTGGAAAGGCAAGGATTAATTAGGGACAGTCGGCACGGATTTGTTAAGGGAAGATTGTGTTTGACAAACCTGGTTGAATTTTTTGAGGAGGTAACCAAGAGGATTGATGAGGGTAGTGCATATGATGTAGTATATATCGACTTTAGCCAGACTTTTGATAAGGTCCCAAATGGTAGACTGGTCATGAAGGTTAAAGCCCATGGGATACAGGGCAAAGTGGCAAGTTGGATCCAAAATTGGCTTGAAGGTAGGAAGCAAAGGGTAATGATTGATGGATGTTTTTGTGACTGGAAGGATATTTCCAGTGGGATTCCACAGGGTTCAGTACTGGGACCCTTGCTTTTTGTGGTATATATCAACGATTTAGAGTTGAATATAGTGAGTATGATTAAGAAGTTTGCAGACGATACTAAAATTGGCTGTGTGGTTGATAATGAAGAGGAAAGTCGTGGGCTGCAGGAGGATATCAATCTACTGGTCAGGTGGGCAGAGCAGTGGTAAATGGAATTTAATTCAGAGAAGTGTGTGGTGATGCACTTTGGGAGGGCTAATAAGGAAAGTGGCAGGCCACTTAATAGTGTAGATGAATAAAGGGACCTTGGAGTGCTTGTCCACAGATTCCTGAAAGTAGCAGGACAGGTGGATAAGGTACTTAAGAAGGCACATGGAATGCTTGCCTTTATTGGCCGAGGCATAGAATATAAGAGCAGGGAGCTTATGCTTAAATTGTATAATACTTTGGTTAGGCCACAGCTGGAGTATGAGAGTAAGCTTGCAGGGAACATATAAACTTACTGCAAAAGCTTCTATAGATATGTGAAGAGAAAAAGTTTAGTGAAGACAAATGTCGTTCCCTTGCAGTAAGAATCAGGTGAAGTTATAATAGAGAACAAAGAAATGGCAGACTAATTGAACAAATACTTTGGTTCTGTCTTCAGTAAGGAAGACACAAATAACCTTCCAGAAATATTAGGGGACTGAGGGTCTAGCTAGAAAGAGGAACTGAAGGAAATTCTTACTCGTCAGGAAATTGTGTTAGAGAAATTGATGGGATTGAAGGCCAATAAATCCCCAGGGCCTGATAGTCTGCATCCCAGAGTACTTAAGGAAGTGACCCTAGAAATAGTGGATGCATTGTTGATCATTTTCCAACATTCTATAGACTCTGGATCAGTTCCTATGGATTGGAGGGTAGCTAATGTAACCCCGCTTTCTAAAAAAGGAGGGAGAGAGAAAACGGGGAATTATGGACCAGTTAGCCTGACATCGATAGTGGAGAAAATGTTGGAATCAATTATTAAAGATGTAATAGCAGCAGATTTAGAAAGCAGTGATAGAATCGGTCCAAGTCAGCATGGATTTATGAAAGGGAAATCATGCTTGACAAATCTTCCAGAATATTTTGAGGATGTAACTAATAGAGTGGGCAAGGGAGAACCAGTGGATGTGGTGTATTTGGACTTTCAAAAAGCTTTTGACAAGGTCCCACACAAGAGATTAGTGTGCAAAATGGTATTAGGGATAATGTATTGATGTGGATAGAGAACTGGTTGGCAGTCAGGAAGCAAAGAGTAGGAATAAACGGGTCCTTTTCAGAATGGCAGGCAGTGACTAGTGGGGTACCGCAAGGTTCAGTGTTGGGACCTCAGCTATTTACAATATATATCAATGATTTGGATGAAGGAATTGAATGTAATATCTCCAAGTTTGGAGATGACTCTAAGCTGGGTGGCAGTGTGAGCTGTGAGGAGGATGCTAAGAGGCTGCAGGGTGACTTGGACAGGTTAGGTGAGTGGGCAAATGTGAGGTTATCCACTTTGGAGGCAAAAACAGGAAGGCAGAATATTATCTGAATGGTGACAGATTAGGAAAAGGGGAGGTGCAATGAGACCTGGGTGTCATGGTACATCAGTCATTGAAAGTTGGCATGCAGGTACAGCAGGCAGTGAAGAAAGCAAATGGCATGTTGGCCTTCATAGCGAGAGGATTTGAGTATAGGAGCAGGGAGGTCTTACTGCAGTTGCACAGGGCCTTGGTGAGGCCACATCTTGAATATTGTGTACAGTTTCGGTCTCCTAATCTGAGGAAGGACATTCTTGCTATTGAGGGAGTGCAGCGAAGGTTCACCAGACTGATTGCCGGGATGGCAGGACTGACATATGAAGAAAGACTGGATCGACTAGGCTTATATTTACTGAAGTTTAGATGAATGAAAGGGGATCTCATAGAAACATATAAAATTCTGATGGGATTGGACAGGTTAGATGCAGGAAGAATGTTCCCGATGTTGGGGAAGTCCAGAACCAGGGATCACAGTCTAAGGATAAGGGGTAAGCCATTTAGGACCGAGATGAGGAGAAACTTCTTCACTCAAAGAATAGTGAACCTGTGGAATTCTCTACCACAGAAAGTTGTTGAGGCCAGTTCGTTAGATATATTCAAAAGGGAGTTAAATGTGAATGTTACGGCTAAAGGGATCAAGGGGTATGGAGATAAAACAGGAATGGGGTACTGAAGTTGCATGATCAGCCATGATCATATTGAATGGTGGTGCAGGCTCGAAGGGCCGAATGGCCTACTCCTGCACCTATTTTCTATGTTTCTTTGTTTCTATGGAGTGCTACGTGCCGTTCTGGTTGCCGTATTATAGGAAGGACGTGATTGCACGAGAGAGGGTGCAGGGGAGATTTACTAGGATGCTGCCTGGAATGGAGAATCTTAGTTTTGATGACTGATTGGATAGGCTGGGTTTGTTCTCATTGGAACAGAGGAGGTTGAGAGGAGACCTCATTGAGGTGTACAAAATATTGAGGGGCCTGGACGTAGTGGATAGTAAGGGTCTATTTCCATTGGTGGTGGGGTCTATTATGAGGGGTCATAGTTTTAAGGTGGTTGGTGGAAGCTTTAGAGGGGATTTGACGGAGAGATGGGGGGGGATGGCGGGGGGCAGGTGTAAAACTCGAGTTTTCTCAAAATTCAATGATTCCCCTTCTGTGAAGAAATCCTAAGGAAGAATCATTTTGGACTCGCTTAAGATGAACTTTGGGATTTTAAAAGATGCATGGGTCTGCAAGGAAAAAGGACTGCAAAAACCAGGGGAATATTAACCTCTGAAAAGGCCAGTTTTTGCGTATTGGAGCTGTCTGGGATATTCGAGCTGAACAAATTGTCTGGGGAATTGTGTAAACTCCAAAACTCTGCTCCCCAGGAGACATTAACATAGCAACAATTGACCCAGAGATAGCCAGCCATAGCTCTAAGCATGAAACCCATTCAGCACATGCATAATATTAATCACCTATCCGACCTGCATGGAAAACCCAGGCCTAGGTAGACAACGTAAACACTAAAAATAATTTGTACATTCGCAACTCGAATTCAACAGACCGACACATCCTCAACTAGTTACCTTTAACGAGCCCGCCAAAATCCAACAAAAAATTACCAAGCCCGCCAAAACTAAGACAAAGTATCGAGTTTGATTTGGCACGCAGATTAGAAAGGCTCTCAAAATATAATTGAGGCCCTGTTTTACGGGTTAAATCAACCTTCTACTGAGCTCACTACACATCCTTCTACGCAGCCTTCTAGGGCCTTCTGAGCCTCAGCATCTTCGGCCTCGACAGCAGTCCTGGGTTACACTGCTCTGCCACCGGAGAAGAAGGAGGAACATCATCAAAAGGCAGAGAAAAGCAGTTCCCAATGACTTTGGTAATCACCAACTCATCGTGGCAATAAACCAACGTGGTAACATCGAACCACCGTGATCGACAAATCCTAAGGAAGAAACTGCTCGAGAAGAAACTGAAGATTCGAAAGTTTTCCACTCTACAATCTATTCCTGGCTACCAACATTACCTAAATGAACTTTAAAGCCTACTGCTGAAAGAAGAAAGTGGGTACTTACCCCATAAATCCAATACGCGCCCTATCGCATCAGCGGGCACTACCCAACTGAAGACTACACAGTAAGAAGTCTTCCACGACGTTCGGGGTACGGCAAGTAAAACCTACAGCGTCCAACGAACCCCGAAATCGCGAACCACCGCTAACTGTCAATAAGAGGATTGGTGAGCATTATCCCTGTTGCCCTAGAGTTTAACCTAGTCAGAATTAGATAATGCGAGGTGGCTATTATCTTCTGTAACCCCTTTTGTATGTGTAATAAAGTGTTCCTTATTCTAGAGATTGTAAGTTTTGACATTGTACTCTCTTTCCTGAATAAAATCAAAGTTTCTTGCACCAAAACCAGTTGTCTGTTGCACTTTGTCACCTCCCCAAATAAATCCAAAGTCTAGAACCCAGAGAGTGGGAGCGATTCGAACCGCTCAGAAGGTCAGAAGTGAACCTGACCCCCACACCAACCGCTACAGGGGCTTCTTTACGCAGAGGGTTGTGGGGATCTGGAATTCGCTGCCTGGAAGAGTGGTGGATGCAGAAACCCCCTCCACTTTTAAGAGATGTTGAATGGGCACTTAAAGTGCAGTAACCTGCAGGGTTACGGACCTAGAACTGGTAATTGGGATTAGACTGGATGACCTTTTGTTGGACGCGCAGATATAATAGTAAGTACTGCAGGGAATCGAATGCGGCCAAGGTGATCTACTGGACTAGTTTCAATCGCCTGGATGGATTGGAGAAGAATTTTCCCATATTTTTTCTCTCTAAATTGGCCTGGGTTTTTATCTGGTTTTTACCTCTCCCAAGAGATCACATGGCTCCGGTTGGGGTAGAGTGTCGAATGTTTCAGTATAAGGGGTGTCGCAGTTGCGTGAGGCGGACTGGTTGGCCTGGGTGCTGTTTGCCTTTCCGTCATTGTTCATAGGTTTATATGTAACCTTTAGGGCTGCTGACCAAGGGCTGTGCGGCTCTTTGTCGGCCGGCGAAGACACGATGGGCCGAAATGGCCTCCTTCTGCGCTTTAAATTTCTATGTTTCTATGTTTCTATAATAAAGATTATTTGTTTTTTACCTTATAACGCAGTAAATGGAAGTTTGATGGAATTCTGTAACTTTTCATAGTCTTTCAACTGACATGCCACCAACGAATGTCTGAAAACAGTGCTCAAGGGTTGGAGCATTGGCTGGCATTTCCAGTCCCGTGCCCTGATACAGTGGTCCAGTGCTCGGCTGCAAAAGAAGCCCAGGGGAGGTGGCGGTGGGGGCAGCGGGGTGCGGGCTGTGGAAGGCAATCGGAAGGCATCACAATCCTGCACTATCCCACAAATCAAGCCCGGAGGGTGGGGGGCTGTGGAAGGCGATCGAAACAAATACACCACCTTGGGAACTGTTGGGGGAGATGACTCATCAGGGGAAGGCAGAGGCAGCTAAGTCAATGGCACCAGGGATGGCACTGCTGCACAGGAGGGCAGAAAAAGAGTGGGAGAGCTATAGTGACAGGGGATTCTATTGTAAGGGGAATAGATAGTCATTTCTGCGGCCACAAACGAGACTCCAGGGCGGTATGTTGCCTCCCTGGTGCAAGGGTCAAGGATGTCTCGGAGCGGCTGCAATGCATTCTGGAGGATGAGGGTGAACAGCCAGCTATCATGGTACATATAGGTACCAACGATATAGGTAAAAAATGGGATGAGGTCTGACAAATTGAGTTTAGGGAGCTAGGAGTTAAATTAAAAAGTAGGACCTCAAAGGTAGTAATCTCAGGATTGCCAACTGTGCCAGGTGCTAGTCAGAATAGGAATGGCAGGACAACTAAGAGGAATACGTGGCTTGAGGAGTGGTGCAGGAGGGAGGGATTCAAGTTCCTGGGATATTGGAAATGGTTCTCGGGGAGGTGGGACCAGTACAAACCGGACGGTCTGCACCTGGGCAGGACCGGAACCAATATCCTAGGGGGAGTGTTTGCTAGTGCTGTTGGGAAGGTGTTAAACTAATATGGCAGGGGGATGGGAACCTATGCCGGGAGACAGAGGGAAGTAAAATGGGGGCTGAAGCAAAAGATAGAAAGGAGAATAGTAAAAGTGGAGGGCAGAGAAACCCAAGGCAAAATTCAAAAAGGGTCACATTCCAGCAAAATTCTAAAGGGACAACATGTGTGAAAAGACAAGCCTGAAGGCTCTGTGCCTCAATGTGAGGAGTATTCGGAATAAGGTGGACGAATTAACTGCGCAGGCAGCTATTAACGAATATGATATAATTGGGATTACGGAGACATGGCTCCAGGGTGACCAAGGCTGGGAACTCAACATCCAGGGGTATTCAACATTCAGGAAGGATAGACAGAAAGGAAAAGGAGGTGGGGTAACATTGCTGATTAAAGAGGAAATTAACGCAATAGTAAGGAAGGACATAAGGTTGGATGATGTGGACTCTGTATGGGTAGAGCTGCGGAATATCAAAGAGCAGAAAACGCTTGTGGGAGTTGTGTAAGACACCAAACTGTAGTAGTGAGGTTGGGGACAGCATCAAACAAGAAATTAGGGATGCATGCAATAAAGATACAGCAGATAACATGGGCGACTTTAATCTACATATAGATTGGTCTAACCAAACTGGTAGCAATACAGTGGAGGAGGATTTCCTGGAATGAATTAGGGATGGTTTTCCAGACCAATATGTCGAGGAACCAACTCGAGGGCTGGCCATCCTCGACTGAGTAATGTGTAATGAGAAAGGACTAATTAGCAATCTTGTTGTGCGAGGCCCCTTGGGGAAGAGTGACCATAATATGGTAGAATTCTTTATTAAGATGGAGAGTGACACAGTTAATTCAGAGACTAGGGTCCTGAACTTAAGGAAAGGTAACTTCGATGGTATGAGACGTGAATTGGCTAGAATAGACTGGCGAATGATACTTAAAGGGTTGACGGTGGACAGGCAATGGCAAACATTTAAAGATCACATGGATGAACTTCAACAATTGTACATCCCTGTCTGGAGTAAAAATAAAACGGGGAAGCTGGCTCAACCGTGGCTAACAAGGAAAATTAGGGAAAGTGCTAAATCCAAGGAAGAGGCATGTAAATTGACCAGAAAAAGCAGCAAGCCTGAGGTCTGGGAGAAATTTAGAATTCAGCAGAGGAGGACAAATGGTTAAATTAGGAAGGGGAAAATAGAATATGTGAGGAAGCTTGCTGGGAACATAAAAACTGACTGCAAAAGCTTCTATAGATATGTGAAGAGAAAAAGATTAGTGAAGACAAATGTATGTCCCTTGCAGTCGGAATCAGGTCAATTTATAATGGGGAATAAAGAAATGGCAAACCACTTGAACAAATACTTTGGTTCTGTCTTCACGAAGGAAGACACGAATAACCTCCCGAGAATACTAGGGGACCGAGGGTCTAGCGAGAAGGAGGAACTGAAGGAAATCCTTATTAGTCAGGAAATTGTGTTAGGGAAATTGTTGGGATTGAAGGCCGATAAATCCCCAAGGCCCGATAGTCTGCAATCCCAGAGTACTTAAGGAAGTGGCCCTAGAACTAGTGGATGCATTGGTGTTCATTTTCCAACAGTCTATCGATTCTGGATCTGTTCCTATGGACTGGAGGGTAGCTAATGTAACACCACTTTTTAAAAAAGGGGGGAGAGAGAAAACGGGGCATTATAGATCGGTTAGCCTGACATCAGTAGTGGGGAAAATGTTGGAATCAATTATTAAGAATGAAATAGCAGCGCATTTGGAAAGCAGTGACAGGTTCGGTCCAAGTCAGCATGGATTTATGAAAGGGAAATCATGCTTGACAAATCTTCTAGAATTTTTTGAGGATGTAACTAGTAGAAGGGACAAGGGAGAACCAGTGGATGTGGTGTATTTGGACTTTCAAAGGGCTTTTGATAAGGTCCCACACAAGAATTTAGTGTGCAAAATTAAAACACATGGTATTAGGGGTAATGTATTGACGTGGATAGAGAACTGTTGGCAGACAGGAAGCAGAGAGTCGGGCTAAATAGGTCCTTTTCAGAATGGCAGGTAGTGACTAATGGGGTGCCGCAGGGCTCAGTTCTGGGACCCCAGCTATTTACAATATACATCAATGATTTAAATGAAGGAATTGAGTGTAATATCTCCAAGTTTGCTGATGATAGTAAGCTGGGTGGCGGTGGTGGTGTGAGGAGGATGCTAAGAGGCTGAAGGGTGACTTGGACAGGTTAGGTAAGTGGGCAAATGCATGAAGATGCAGTTTAATGTGGATAAATGTGAGGTTATCCACTTTGGTGGCAAAAACATGAAGGCAGAATATTATCTGAATGGTGGCAGATTAGGAAAAGAGGAGGTGCAACGAGACCTGGATGTCATGGTACATTAGTCATTGAAAGTTGGCATGCCAGTACAGCAGGCGGTGAAGAAGGCAAATGGCATGCTGGCCTTCATAGCTAGGGGATTTGAGTATAGGAGCAGGGAAGTCTTAATGCAGTTGTACAGGGCCTTGGTGAGGCCTCACCCGGAATATTGTTTTCAGTTTTGGTCTCCTAATCTGAGGAAGGACATTCTTGCTATTGAGGGAGTGCAGCGAAGGTTCACCAGACTGATTCCCGGGATGGCAGGACTGATATACGAGGAAAGACTGGATCGACTGGGCCTGTATTCACTGGAGTTTAGAAGAATGAGAGGGTATCTCATAGAAACATATAAAATTCTGATGGGACTGGACAGGTTAGATGTAGGAAGAATGTTCCCTATGTTGGGGAAGTCAGAACCAGGGGTCACAGTCTAAGGATAAGGGGTAAGCCATTTAAGACCGAGATGAGGAGAAACTTCTTCACTCAGAGAGTTGTTAACCTATGGAATTCTCTACTGCAGAAAGTTGTTGATGCCAGTTCATTAGATATATTCAAGAGGGATTTAGATATGGCCCTGATGGCTAAAGGGATCAAGGGGTATGGAGGTAAAGCAGGAAAGGGTTACTGAGGGAATGATCAGCCATGATCTTATTGAATGGTGGTGCAGGCTCGAAGTGCCAAATGGCCTACTCCTGCACCAATTTTCTATGTTATATGTTTCTATGAAAGGCATCACAAGACTGCACTACCCATCAAATGTAGCCTGGCGGGTTGGCGGGGGTGGGGGAGTGCGAGGGGAGGGTTTTCCGATCACTGCACCTGCTCAGACCTGGGTGTGCTTCATACAGACCTGTGGGGTGAGAAAACAAAGAACCTTGTCCCGGCTGCCTGCCATTTTGAGCTTCTTGCAAAGGTAAAATTTAAGCATGGGGGCAATACTGACATTGCCATACCTCGTGCAAGCCTTCTGCATAAGGGTGCTGTGGAGGAGACAATTGATTCAACGTCATTGCATTAGGAATCTCAGAACCCATAGGGTGATGGGCAGGAGGCCTTACCTACGTCGGGCATATCGAGACAGGCATTCGTACCTGCACCTGAGTGATGCGGACTGTGTCAGAATGCTGTGTTTCCTCAAATAATTTGTAACTGAGATCGTTGAGTTGGTCAAAGCAGTTCTGAAACCTAGAAGCATCAGGAGGACTGCTTTGTCAGTTGAAGTGAAGGTTATAGCTGCACTTTCATTCTCTGCATCTGGATCCTTCTGAGCTACAACTGGGGATATGTGCACCATTTCTCAACATGTAACACATATCTGCATTCGGCAGGTGACTGCTATACTATATGCCTGGAGGGATGACGCCATAAAGTTCCCCATGACCGTCCAGGCAATGCGTGACAGAGCCTTGGGCTTCTGAGCCCTTCAGCCTTGGATTCCCAAAGGTACAGGACTGCATTGATTGTACCCACATCGCTTTACGAGCACCTTTGGAGGATTCTGTGATGTTCAGGAACAGAAAGGCTTCCACTCCATTAATGTGCAGCTCGTGTGTGAGAACATTCATCACATCATGTCAGTCTGGCAGCACCCATGTTGCGTTCATCCTACACGAGAGTGTTATATCTGCCCTGTTTCAGCAACAGCCAGAAGGGCAGAGCTGGCTACTGGGAGACAAAGAGTACGGTCTCGCCATTTAGCTCATGACGCCCCTACATGTAACCCGGATGGAAGCTGACTGGGAATACAACATGTCGCACATTGCAATGCGCAGCATAATAGAGAGGACCATTGGCATCTTGAAATAGCATTTCCGATGCCTGGACCACTCCGGAGACTACTTGCTATACTCCCCTGAGATTGTCGATCAGTTCACTGTTGTGTGCTGCATGCTGCATAACTTAGCCATCATGACGCAGCAGCAGATGGTAATGGAAGACCTACCTGAGCTGAGAGTGGCTGATGATAATGATAAGGAAGATGCAGATGACGAGGAGGAGGAGGACGAGGAAGCCGGAGCACGACGGCGGAGGGGTGCAGGTTGTCGTGCCCCTTTAATGATTGCTCGAGCCTTGCACCAGCAGCTCCTCCGTGAACGCTTTGCTGCCTGAAGGCTTAGTGGCAACTATTCTAAATGGACCATGTTTAATGTTTGGACCTGTTCCGTAAAGTTGTGTTGTGTTAATGGAACAAATAATGGAAATTATTCCTCTTGAACTTGAAAAGTTGTGTTAATAATGGAACAAATTATGTAACTGATTCAGTTATAATTTAAAATATATATTTTTTTAAAGTTTACCAATATTTGTTTGTACTTAACTTAACTTTAATAACCGTATTCTTGTATCAAACTTTAAAGTTTTCACTTAAGATCACACAAACTTTAAGATCATTTAATAACTTTTAAACTTGTAAATTCACATAACTTACAAAAAGCTTTTAATTTGAGAACAGTAACAATAATATTAACAACAACAACAACAACAACAGCAGCAAAGAAAGGCTACACCCATCTCTCCTCCACTTTATTCTAAGACCGCCCACTGCACTTGGTCTTGGTGACTCCGCCACCCTTGCCCGCAGGTGGTGGCGCAGTGTTTCTGGGGTTAGTACCAAGCTTATTCTTTCTAACATCTCAGGTAATGCGCATCTGTTGAGAGGGGTGGGGGGCGGGGGCGGGTAGCAGGCGGCAATGTGGAGGGACCGGCTTGGGGGTCTTCAGAGGCTGGTCTGGGGATTGGAGTGGGAGTGGCAGTTGATTCTGTCAATGGGCGCGGGGTCTGGGCATACTCCCTTATTGTAGCAGCTAACTCCAAAATTCCTTCCCTCATGTGCCCTGACATTGTCTCAACTACCTCAAACATTCCCTCTCTCATGTTCGCTGACAGTGTCTCACCTACCTGTGACATACCCTCCCTCATGTTGAGGAAAAGTGTGTCAACAACCTGAAACATTCCCTCCCTCATGTTCACTGAGAGCGTTTGAACTACCTGCGACATTCCTTCCCTCATGTGCACCAATATGGTTTCAGCTGACTGAGATATTCCCTCCCTCATGTTCCCGGACAGTGTTTCCATTTCCCGCGAGAGTGTTGTTACTTCTCCTGACAGTCCCAATGCCTCATTACCCACCCCACTGATGGTGTCCAGGAGTGATCGTGTAAGGTCAATGTTCTCCGCACTCATTGCCATCATGTGTACTACATCTGTTAGATCCTGCACCTCACGAGAGCGCAGTCGAGCTCTCCTTCCCCTCCTCACCCTGGGTGTGGCTCGCAGCATCCCAGTGGGACCCACAGCCTCGAACGGTGGGGCCCTGGGTGTGCCTCGCTGCACCCCACTGGAATCCCCAGCCTCGGACGGTGGGAAACCATGGAATATCCCACCAACATTCAATTCACTAGTCACGGAAGGGGCTGGCACCTCAATGGGCGGCATCTGCACCTCCTCCAAAGTTAGTAAAACATTGGGAGCTTCATCCATCCCCTCCCACTCCCCCTCCCCCTTACCTTCATGTTCTTGGTCTGGAAGGTGGGATTGAAAGATGTTCCCCTCTTCAGGCTCATTCTCGTCTAAATATTCTTCTGCCTCGTCAGGGTTGGCCTCAAGTTCTGCAAAATGTAACCGACCAGACAAATGGTTAGCAGCAGAGGAGGGGGCAGGGTGTCATGAGTAGGCAAACACAGCACAGGCAACAGGCTCATTTGATAGACCACGATGAATGATAGCACAATGCATCAACCAATGCGTAGCTGACGGAGACATCCTCTTTAACCGAAGCATGGCTAGCCCGTGTAGTACTTAACATTTAGCAAAGCTGGACTGTGGAATTTGCAGGACTTACTCTCTCTCTTGAGTGTGGGCCCAGCTTGTGCAGTGGTGGTTGTTTTTCTCCAGGCAGGACCCATCAAAGCAGTGACCCTCTCTTCCAAGTGCGTCAGCGGGTGCAGATTTGCCGGGCCTTCTCTTGTTCGAGTTCTTTCTCATTGGTTGTGTGCCACTTTCCTCTACTAAGATGAAAATATAACTTTTTAGAGAGGGTGTCTTCCTGCTGGGTGGGAAATATATAGATGGTCACATTTACAATTGCAATTCTATTGAAAAATGAAAATATTACTTACACAAATTACTTGACCAAGGTACTGCCACTTTTTATACTGGCCTCCAGACCTCAGGGTGGTCACCATTGCACAGTAATCTTGTGCAAGTTGGTTCCAGCGTTTCTTCATTTCTTTTGGTGGAACTTTTCTGTGACCTCTGCTGGTGTCCAGCTCATGCCATCTGGCCTCTATCACAGTAACTAGTGTCTCCATTTCATCCTGTAAGAAATTCTTGATCCTGGCGCCACATTGCATCTTGTATTACAGCTCCGATTTTTCAAATGATAATTACAGTTCTCACAAAGCACTCAACTGGCTCTTTAAAAATGGATGATTGCTGACCGGGAGCTGTACTGCGCATGCGTGCCCATAGGAATCATGTCAAAAATGTGCTTTTTGTTTTCGCGCAGGCGCAGAAGGGGCGGCATCGCTCCACCCCCCCGAGGCTACTGGACAGACTGTGCAGTGCCAATTTTGAAAAATACAGCGCGGAAACTTGGCACATTTATTTTTGGAATAGTTCTGGTCCTGAAAAACGAATGTAACTTTGGCAATACACCAAAAAACGACTTTGGGCAAAATTGAGCCCTTAACATATTAATTGTTTCATGGTTCAACATAGCCCATTTAATCCCAAATATTTGTGTAATTGAACAAGAATGGTGCCCCAATTTGAAATAAACATGATGCTAGTTTGTTGAACAAGAACAGAAGTAACACAGCTATATTTTATGAAATGAGAATATTATTGACTATCCATATTCTAACCACTGACGTGCTGAGGCATAGTACATATAAATGATCTGCTGTTCAGAAGTCAAGTTACAAGCCACAAAGCAAATTTTATCTATTCTATTGCTATTACATTGTGGCTGCGCATGACTTCACAAGACACATGAGAGAAAAAGAAAATGCAGAACATAATTATTCCTCTCATACAGAAAGGTTTACAGATTAGATGAATATATATATGAACTTTTTGACAGCACAGTTTAATTATATGTTCACTGTATCACAGTTGAAAGTATTGAACTCCTGCCACATTAGTTCTGTTGAACAATCTAACCTCATTATAATCTTGTTCCAAAAGTCAATGGGAACAGATGGTATGATCTGCCAACTGAATGGATCTGCAAAAAATGTGAAATACTGGGTGCGATTTTGCTTACATGAAGCAGAAAGCTAGCCACTAATGGTCATCCATATCTTGTGCTAGCAGTAAGATTCTCATACTTCTATTAAGCATAGAAACTGTGCTCTACAAAGCAACATTAATGAAGTTTTGCAGATTTCAGCTTGCTAAGTATCTTCTGGCTGCTCCACAAGTGGTTTAGCACCATTATTGTTAGTGCTCTCCGACTGGCTGAACTAGTGGTGGTTTCAAATAAATTGACCTCCAGGAGTAGTACTTCAAGTTGTGCAAGGGCTGTGAGTTCATTGCCAGGCACATGAAAAGTAGTGCATAAGAAGATGACAGCACAGAAGGATATAATTTAGCCCATTCTGTGTCCTCTGGCTCTTCAGAGCAATTCAAAACAAATTCCACTGCCGAGCTCTTTCCCTATAGCCCTGTATCATCATCTACACTTCCCTCAAAAGATAGAACAGTCTTTGCCTCAACTATTCCCCATGGCAAAGCAATCAATGCTCTAAAAACTCTCCACATTAAGAAATTTCTCTTAACCTCTCTCCTGCTTACTAAATGACAATTAAAACTGATGACCAGCCAGAGGAAATACACTTTCCCTATTTATTCTGTTAAGGCATTAATAATTTTTAAAACCTCTATTTAATCTGTTCTCAGCATTCCCACATAACTGTAAAGTGATCCCTGATATCATCTTGATGAATGTATGCTGTATGCTCTTTATGGCTTTAATGTCCTTTCTTTAATGGAAAACCCAGAAGTGCACATAGTATTATAATCGAATCATTGCCTTGAACAAATTTTGCATAACATTTTTGCTCTTGTATTCCATTCTCCTATTTTATAAATCCAAAATGTTATTGACCTTTCCATGACATGATGTACCATCTGTTGGACTTTGAAGGGATTTTGTATTTGTCACTTGGGTCTCATTCTTTCTCCACACCCTGCAGTGTCTTTCCATTACCTTTCCTTGCATTTTGGAAGGAAAAGCAATGCCTGCATAAAATTGCATTTGCCATCTATCCGCCCATTCCGCCATCCTGTCTATGTGCTCCTGAAGTATTTTATAGTGCTCTTCACTGTTTGCCAAATCCAGCAAATTTCAAAATGATGTTCCCGGTGCTCAGGCCCAAATCATCTACATATATCAAAAATAAAAGTGGACTAAGCGCTGATCGCAATATATATTACTTCCAACCTTTCTCCAATTCATCTATTTACGCTCATCATCGTACACAGTCCCTCGAAATCGAGGAAGACTTGCTTCCACTCTAAAAGTGAGTTCATAGGTGACTGAACAGTCCAATACGGGAATTACAGTCTCTGTCACAGGTGGGACAGACAATCATTGAAGGAAAGGGTAAGTGGGGAGTCTGGTTTGCCGCACACTCCTTCTGCTGCCTGCGTTTGTTTTCTGCATGCTCTCAGCAACGAGACTCAAGGTGCTCAGTGCCCTCCCGGATGCTCTTACTCCACTTAGTGGGGGGGGGGGTCTTTGGCCAGGGACTCCCAGGTGTAGGTGGAGCTGTTGCATTTTATCAGGGAGGCTTTGAGGGTGTCCTTGAAATGTTTCTTCTGCCCACCTGGGGCTCGCTTGCTGTGTAGGAATTCCGAGTAGAACGCTTGCTTTGGGAGTCTTGTGTCAGGCATGCGAACAATGTGGTCCGCCCAATGGAGCTGGTCGAGTGTGGTCAGTGCTTCGATGCTGGGGATGTTGGCCTGAACGAGGACACTAACCCTTTGTTCTCTACTCATCAACTAATTTCTATCCATGATACTGTAATGCCTTCCATACTACACTTGATATTTTGCATACAGCCTCCTGTGAGACAAGTTATCAAATGCCGTTTGATAACTCCTAAACACCATGACCTAGAAATTGGATAAGGCCCGAAAATGGGCACGGGCAGTGCAAAATCCGATGTGACCACGCCTGTTCAAAGTGGTGCAGGCAGCACAAATTTTGCATGCTGCCTGCTCATTATAATAACCAATGCTAATCTCAGCGCTAAATATAAGGACATAAGAAATAGGAGCAGGAGTATTTGATCCTCGAGCCTGTTCCACCATTAAATAAAATCATGCTGATCTGATCTTGGCCTCAACTCCACTTCCCTACCTGCTCCCCATAATCCTTGACTCCCTTATCATTCAAAAATTTGTCTATCTCCACCTTAAATATATTCAATCACCCAGCCGTCACAGCTCTCTGGGGTAGATAATTCCAAAGATTCACGACCCTTTGAGAGAAGAGATTCCTCCTCATTTCTGTTTTAAATAGGTGACCCTTATTCTGAAACTGTGCCCCCTAGTTCTAGATTCCCTCACAAGGGGAAACATCTTCTCTGTATCTACCCTGTCAAGCCCCCTCAGAATCTTATATGTTTCAATATGATCACCTCTCATTCTTCAAAACTCCAATGAGTATAGGCCCAACAGGCTCAAGCGTTCTTCATAAGACAACCCCTTCATCTCAGGAATCAACATCGTGAACCTTCACTGAACTGCCCCCAATGCAAGTATATTCCTCCTTAAATAAGGAGAGCAAAACTGTACACAGTACTCCAGGTGTGGTCTCACCACCACGCTGTACATTTGTAGCAGGACTTCCCTACTTTTATACTCCATTCCCCTTGCAATAAAGGCCAACATTCCATTTGCCTTCCTAATTATTTGCTGTATCTGCATGCTAACTGTTGTGTATCTGTAAAGCATGCACTCCCATGTTCCGCCACCAGGGAGCTCATCCCCTGAAGTTCCAAGGGATCCCAGCATCCCTTGGGAGCACTGTATATAAGCCAGCCCCTAAGGCCTGTTCCTCACTCTGGAGTGTCTTATTAAAGACTGAGGTCAGTGTTACTTTTACCTCCCTGTGTGTAGCCTCAACTGTGTTAGGAACACAATAACTGGCGACGAGTATACGAATCCAACGCAAAGATGCAGCAAACTGTGGGCATCCTGGAGAAGTTCTCGGAGGGTGAGGACTGGGAAGCCTATGTCGAATGGCTAGACCAGTACTTTGTATCCAACGAGCTGAATGGAGAAGGAAGTGCTACAAAAAGGAGAGTGGTCCTCCTCACAGTCTGCGGGGCACCGACCTACAGCCTCATGAAGAATCTTCTGGCTCTGGTGAAACCCACAGATAAGTCATATGAGGAGCTGTGTACACTGGTTCAGGAGCATCTTAACCCGAGGGAGAGCGTGCTGATGGCAAGGTATCGGTTCTACACGTGCCAGCGATCTGAAGGTCAGGAAGTGGCGAGCTACGTCGCCGAGCTAAGGCGACTTGCAGGACAATGTGAGTTTGATGGCTACCTGGAGCAAATGCTCAGAGACTTTTTGTACTGGGCATTGGCCACGAGACCATCCAAGAAAATGTTTGACTGCAGAGATACCGACCCTCAGTAAGGCCATTGCGATAGCACAGGCGTTTATGTCCACCAGTAATAACACCAAACAAATCTTTCAACACACAAGTGCTAGCAATGTTCATAAATTAACTGGAACTGTGTTTGTGAGCAGAAATATACAAGGCAGAAACTACGAGCCTGCAACTGCCAGCAGGCCTCAGGTGACCCAGGTGACTCAGAATCCCCAACAAAGGATGAATGCAAGGCACCTTGTTGGCTTTGTGGAGGCTTCCATTCAGCCTATTCATGCCGCTTCAAAGGGTATATTTGCAAGAGCTGTGGAACAATGGGGCACCGCCAACGAGCTTGCAAACGAGCTGCAAGCTCTGCAAAACTTGCTAACCACCACGTGGCAGAGGAAGATTGGTCCATGGAGGATTAAAGCAATTTTGAGCCTCAGAGAGGAGGCAGATGCTGAAGTATACGGGGTACACACATTTTCGATGAAATGTCCACCTATAATGCTAAACGTAAAATTGAATGGCTTACCCATAGCCATGGAACTGGACACTGGCGCTAGCCAATCCATCATGAGTAAAAAGATGTTTGAGAGACTATGGTGCAACAAGGCATTCAGACCGGCCCTGAGCCCCATCCAGACGAAACTGAGAACGTACTCCAAAGAGCTTATCACTGTTCTGGGCAGCGCCATGGTCAAGGTCACCTACGAGGGCACGGTGCATGAACTGCCACTCTGGATTGTCCCGGGCGATGGCCCCATATTGTTTGAAAGGAGTTGGCTGGGCAAAATCCACTGGAACTGGGATGACATCCGAGTGCTATCACATGTCAATGAGGCCTCATGTACCCAGGTTCTTAATAAATTTCCTTCTCTTTTTGAGCCAGGCATTGGAAACTTTTCTGGGGTGAAGGTACGGATCCACTTGGTCCCAGAGGCACGACCCATTCAGCACAAGGCATGAGCGGTACCTCATATTGATGAGGGAGAGAGTGGAAATCGAGCTAGACAGCTGTAACACGAGGGCATCATCTCCCCAGTGGAATTTAACGAGTGGGCCAGCCTAATTGTTCCAGTACTCAAAAGTGATGGCACGGTCAGGATTTGCGGCGATTATAAAGTAACTATTAATCGTTTCTCGCAACAGGATCAATACCCGCTACCTAAGACGGACGACCTATTTGTGAAGCTGGCAGGAGGCAAGACGTTCACCAAGCTCGACCTGACTTCGGCCTACATGATGCAGGAGCTGGAGGAGTCTTCGAAGGGCCTCACCTGCATCAACATGCACAAGGGACTGTTCATCTGCAACAGATGCCCGTTTTGAATTCGGTCGGCTGCAGCGATCTTCCAGAGAAACATGGAGAGCCTACTCAAGTCGGTACCATACATGGTGGTCTTTCAGGATGACATATTGGTCATGGGTTGGGACACCGCCGAGCACCTACAAAACCTAGAGGATGTCCTCCAGCGACTGGATTGCGTAGGGCTGCGGCTGAAGAGGTCGAAATGTGTCTTCATGGCAACAGAAATGGAGTTTTTGGAGAGAAAGATTGTGGCGGACGACATTCGGCCCACAGACGCCAAGACAGAGGCTATCAGGAATGCACCCAGGCCGCAGAACGTCATGGAGCTGCGGTCGTTCCTGGGACTCCTCAACTATTTTGGTAACTTCCTATCGGGGTTAAGCATCCTCTTATAGCCCCTACATGTGTTATTGCGCAAAGGTGAGAACTGGGTATGGGTAAAAAAAATAAGTCATTGCTTTTGAGAAAACCAGAAACATTTTATGCTCCAACAAGCTGCTTGTATTGTATAAGCCGTGTAAAAGACTTGTGCTAGCATGTGACACGTCGTTGTATGGAGTCGGGTGTGTATTGCAACAAGCTAACGTTGCGGGGAAGTTGCAACCTGTCGCCTATGCCTTCAGGAGCTTGTCTAAGGCCGAGAGGGTCTACAGCATGATTGAGAAAGAGGCATTAGCGTGTGTGTTCGGGGTAAAGAAAATGCATCAATACCTGTTTGGCCTCAAATTTGAGCTGGAAACCGATCACAAGCCCCTCACATCCCTGTTCGCTGAAAACAAGGGGATAAATTCTAATGCCTCGGCCCACATACAAATGTGGGCACTTGTGCTATCAGCGTATAACTATACCATCCGCCACAGGCCAGACACCGAGAACTGTGCGGATGCTCTCAGTCGGCTACCATTGCCCACCACGGGGGTGGAAATGGCACAGCCTGCAAACTTGTTGATGGTGGCGCAGCCCGCAAACTTGTTGTTGGTCATGGAAGCATTTGAAAATGATAAATCACCTGTCACGGCCCGCCAGATTAGGACTTGGACCAGCCAAGATCCTCTGCTGTCCCTAGTAAAAAACTGTGTACTGCATGGGAGCTGGGCCAGCAACCTCGTTGAGATGCAGGAGCTAATCAAGCCGTTCCAGCGGCGAAAACATGAGCTGTCCATTCAGGCAGACTGCCTGTTGTGGGGTAACTATGTAGTGCTACCAAAAAAGGGCAGGGAGATGTTCATCTCGGATCTCCACAGCACACACCCGGGTATAGTAATGATGAAAGTGATAGCCAGATCCCTCGTGTGGTGTCCTGTGTACGGCAATGCAGCGTATGTGCTCAGTTGAGCAATGCGCCCAGAGAGGCATCACTAAGTTTGTGGTCCTGGCCCTCCAGACCATGGTCGAGGATCCATGTCGATTATGCGGGCCCGTTTCTCGGTAAAATGTTCCTGGTGGTGGTGGATGCTTTTTCAAAATGGATTGAATGTGAAATAATGTCGGGAAGCACCGCCACCGCCACCATTGAAAGCCTGAGGGCCATGTTTGCCACTCACGGCCTGCCTGACATACTGGACAGTGACAACAGGCCATGTTTCACAGGTGCCGAATTTAAAGAATTCATGACCCGCAATGGGATTAAGCATGTCACCTCGGCCCCGTTTAAATCAGCCTCCAATGGGCAGGCAGAGCGGGCAGTACAAACAGAGCCTTAAACGAGTCACAGAAGGCTCACTCGAAAATCGCCTGTCCCGAGTACTGCTCAGCTACCGCACGAGACCCCACTCGCTCACAGGGGTGCCCCCGGCTGAGCTACTCATGAAAAGGACACTTAAACCAGACTCTCGCTGGTTCACCCAACCTGCGTGATCACGTAGAGAGCAGGCGGCAGCAACAAAATGTAAACGATGGTCGCGCCATTGTGTCACGGGAAATTGATCTGAATGACCCTGTGTATGTGCTAAACTATGGACATGGTCCCAAGTGGATCGCGGGCACGGTGATAGCTAAAAAGGGAGTAGGGTGCTTGTAGTCAAACTAGACAATGGATAAATTTGCAAAAGCACCTGGACCAAACGAGGCTGCAGTTCACAGACTGCCCTGAACAACCCACAGCAGACACCACATTTATCGAGCCCACAACACACACCCAAAGGATCAACGACACCACGCCGGACCAGGAAATTTAACCCATTACGCCCAACAGCCCAGCAAGGCCAGACTCACCTAGCAGCCCTGCAAGGCCAACAACACGCCAGCCCAGCGAGGGCACAGCCAACACACCAGAACAGACATTTGTACCGAGACGATCCACCTGTGAAAGAAAGGCTCCCGACTGCCTTGCCTTGTAAATAGTTTTCACTTTGACCTTGAGTGGGGGAGTGATGTTTTGTATCTGTAAAGCATGCACTCCCATGTTCCACCACCAGGGAGCTCATCCCCTGAAGTCCCAAGTATTCCCAGCATCCCTTGGGAGCACTGTTTATCAGCCGGCCCCTAATGCCTGTTCCTGACTCTGGAGTGTCTTATTAAAGACTGAGGTCACTGTTCCTTTAACCTCCAAGTGTGCAGCCTCATCTGTGTTAGGAACACAATACTAACTTTTTGTGTTTCGTGTACAAGGACCCCCAGATCCCTCTGTACCACAGCATTTTATCGTCTCTCTCCATTTAAATAATAATTTGCTTTTTTATTTTTCCTACCAAAGTGGATAAACTCACAGTTTCCGACACTATACTCCATCTGCCAAATTTTTGCCCATGCACTTAACCTATCTATAATCTGTTTGCAGATTCTTTGTGTCCTCTTCACAACTTGCTTTCCTACTTATTTTTGTATCATCAGCAAATGTGGCTACATTATACTTGGTCCCTTCATCCAAGTAATTAATATTGATTGCAAATAGTTGAGGCCCCAGCACTGACCCCTGTGGCACCCACTTGTTATAGTTTGCCAACCTGAAAATGACCCATTTATCCTGACACTCCATTTTCTGTTAGTTAGCCAATCCTTTATTCATGTTAACATATTACCCCCAATCCCGTGAGTTCTTATCTTGTGCAGTATGTGGCACCTTATCGAATGTCTTCTGGAAATCCAAATACACGACATCTACTGGTTCCCCTTTATCCACCCTGCTCATTTCATCCTCAAAACTCCAGCAAATTTGTCAAACATGATTTCCCTTGCTCTGCACTGCTTGACTGTATTATGATTTTCTAAATGCCCTGTTCCTACCTCCTTAATGATGGACTCCAGCATTTTCCCAATGACAGATGTTAGGCTAATTGGTCTATAGTTTCCTGCTTTCTGTCTCTCTCCTTTCTTAAATAGGGGAGTTACATTTGCGGTTTTCCAATCCACTGGGACCTCTCCAGAATCCAGGGATATTTTGGTAGATTACAACCAATGCATCCACTATCTCTGCAGCCAATTATTTTAAGACGCTACGATGCAGGCCATCAGGTCTAGGGGACTTGTCCACCTTTAGTCCCATTAGTTTGCCTAGTACTTTTTCTCGATTAATAATGATTATTTTAAGTCCCTCCCTCCCAATAGCCCATTGATTATCAATTATTGGGATGTTTTTAGTGTTCTCTACCATGAAGACTGATACAAAATATTTGTTCAAATTCTCTGCCATTTCGCTGTTCCCCATTATTAATTCCCCAGTCTCATCCTCTAAGCGACCAACATTTACTTTCGCCACTCTCTTCCTTATTATATACTTGCAGAAGCCCTTACTGTCTGGTTTGGGGTTGACTTATGATGAATGGTTGAGCAGGTTGGGCCTATACTCATATACTCATTGGAGTTTAGAAGAATGAAAGTTGATCTTAGTGAAAAATATAAGATAATAAGGGGCTCGACAAGGTAGATGCAGAGAGGATGTTTCCCATCATGAGGGAATCTAGAACTAGGGGGCAAAGTTTCAGAATAAGGGGTTGCCCATTTAGAACTGAGATGAGGAGGAATTTCCTCTCTCAGATGGTTGTAAATCTGTGGAATTCTCTGACCCAGAGAGCTGTGGAGGCTGGGTCATTGAATATATTTAAGGTGGAGATAGACAGATTTTTGAGCGATAAGGGAGTGAAGCATTATGGGAAGAGAGCAGGGAAGTGTGGCTGAGACCAAGATCAGATCAGCCATGATCTTATTGAATGACGGAGCAGGCTCGAGTGGCCAAATGGCCTACTCCTGCTCTTATTTCTTATGGTCTTATGTTTTTATATTTCTTGCTAGTTTACTCTCATTAATTATCTTCTCTCTCTTTATTATTTTTTTAGTTGTCCTTTGCTGGTTTCTAAAAATTCCCCAATCCTCTGGCCTTCCACTATTCTTCTCTATAAATGCGCTGCTGATTGGCTTAGCACTGAACAGGAGGGCCAATATCGGATGCAGTCTACTGGCCAATAAACTTTGGTTCGGCTCTCTGCGCTAACTAAAGGGGAGGTGCTTTGTTGCAGAAGCACCTCATTGTTGAAAGTCATGGCTCAACAGGGATGACTGAGGGCGAGGAGATTTTCTGATGCGGCGTCGGAGGCCTTGATCCTGGGGATTCAAAAATACCGTTAATTCCGCTACCCATAGGGGGCAAGAGCCCTTCCAGGCAGAACAGCAGAAGGCTGTGGGAGTGAGACAACTGAAGCGGTCAGTGCGATGAGATTGGTCCCCAGGACCTAGAGCCAGTGCTACAACAAGCTGAGTGACCTCATTTGAGTGGTCAGGTGAATAAATGCATCTTTAAATGCCATATCCCAAAATCTAGACCAGTCGCTTCAGACACTGCTCAATGCACCACACCCTAATCACTTACCTACCAACAATCTCTAGCAATCACCACTCATATCTCACAATCAGAGCTTCACCTCACCCTCACATATTATCACTGCTGCAAGACTCACACCCACACCTCATACCTTGCACACACTGCTAGCTATTCAACAATGGCAGGTACATCATCCAAACACATTGCACCACACTGACAATCTTCCCTTTCTCTTGCAGGCTAAGGTCACTCATAACCATCAGGAACAGCAGCAAATGGGTAAAGGGGAAGCCCGACTGCAAAACCTGCCACATCTGGAGGAAGCAGTGCTTGAGCCCATTGGAGGGGCCATCACTAAGTCCGTTGCGAGCGATGAAGCTGAAAGCATTGCTGCTGACGATGGTATGCTCATACCTAATCCTTCTTCTCACATCTCACTTGCCCCTTGTCCCACAAACTCTTCTCACTTACAAGCTGCTGATGGTATATGCATTGCTTTCTCCCTCTCCTCTCACCACAACCTGAATTTTTTGCCTTTCTCCTTTCAGATAGCCATGAAGTCCCACCAGCACAGCAAATTCCCAAACTCATGAAGGAGAAGAATGAAGGTGAAGAAAAGGCACTGTCACTGCATCTGACACACGCAGGCACTAGCTCAGAAAATGGCACTGCGCAGACTTTAGAGAGTAAGATAGATGCGGTGAGTCACCGGGCACAAGATGGGCTGCAGCCAGGCCATGGGGAAATTATAGCTTGGGTGCCAGCTCCATGGATGGTGGGTTTGCGCACGTGTTCTGCTACACAGGACTCAGATGATGACCTCGATGGAGTGGCCTTGAAAAGAAGGGTGATGGGCATACACACAGAAATGCTTGGTGAAATGGCAAGCCAGCCACAGAGCCTCTTGTCAGTGTCAATGAGCAGGGTGGAGTCCGGCTGCAACGTTGCACAGGGCTTTGTGCAGAGTTTGTAGCTCGTGATTTCCAGGATGGAAATGATGGGAAAATCCATGAGAGACCTTGTGGACCCAACCATGATGCTGGGTGTAATGGGTGATGTCGCAGCTTCCATTGCAGCACAGGCTGAAGTGACCGAACATTTCAGTTTTGCAGTGGAAACTCAGACTGCTGCCACCATGGCTGGGTTCACGAGCATACTAAGGGACTTTTAGGGTCTTACACTAGTCCAGCAGTGTGTCCTCCAACAGATAGCTAGGAATGCTGAGGCGCTGGGCCCTGGGGTTGGCAGTGAGTCAATGGTGCAGGACCCTGCTGTCTTCTCTTAGGATGACAGCATTCCTACTCCCACTACCGCCACTCTGAATTGCCCTTGCTGCTGCCTGTCATCCAGCCAGCCCAGACTGTTGCCGCCCATGCTGAAGCAGTGCAGTCTACGGCCGGGCCATCTAGGCCCAGAGCTGCTCGAGGTCATCCTGCAAGGCTATCTGCAGGATCCCTCACTGAAAGTCAGCAGCTTTCCACCAGTCCTGCTGCAGCCACTAGGGGAGCACTGTGTAGGAGCAGTAGTAAAAGGAACACGAAAGACAGCCACTAAGGGAATTCACACGAATGGTTAGTTGATGTTGTTGTTATGATTTGGACTTGATGCTTTAATAAATTATGTTTGGAATACTTGTTTTGTGCTCAAGAAGACGCTGTGATGTTCTGTGAGAGCGGGATGGTAAGGTGAGGAAGTGGTGAGCAACGGGGAATCTGGTGTTTCATTCATTGGAACTGGAGTCTGATGAGGCACTCATGGACAGCCCATATAGAATGGGGATCTGCTGCCTGCCTCTTCCCTTCCTCCTTCTCCTCCTCCTCCTCTTCCTCCTCCTCCTGAGGTAGTCTCCGAACCTGTGGTGGCAAGGGCTGCACCCTCATGATGGGCAAGTTGTGGAGTCTGCAGCACACTACCAGGAAATGGGACACCCACTCTGGCCTATACTGGAGGACTCCTCCCAAGCGGTTAAGGTAGTGGAACCCCATGGTTTGCTCGACGTGGTTCCTCTGGCAGTATGGCTCTCATTATATGATTGCTCGCCAAAAGTGGTGGGGTTGAGGAAGGGAGTCCACTACCAGGTGCAGAGTGGATAGCCCTCATCTCCAAGCAGCCAGCCTTGAGTTTGACGTGGTGCCTGGAAGATTTCTGGCACACCGGACTGGAGCAGGATGAAGGAACCATGATTGCTGCCAGGAAAGCGAGCATTCACCACCATGATATGCTCGGCGTGGTCGAACACCAACTGCACATAAAATGAATGGTAGCCTTTGCGGTTACTGAAAATCTCAGGATTGCTATGCAGCACCCACAAAGCCATGTGTGTGCAGTCGATGCTACTCTGCACATGGGGAAGCCCAGTTCCCTGTGCTCCTCCTTTTCAGAGAGAAGGCAATGAAGTCCCTTCTCTTGGAATATAGAGCCTCTGTAACCTCCTGGATGTAGCGATGGACAGCGAACTTGGAGATGTTAGCTATGGCTGCTGTTCGAGCCTGGAAGGATCCGATAGCAAAAAAATTGAGGGCCCTAGTAACGTTGAGGGTCGTTATCACCTTGCTCTCAGGCTGCAGCTTTGGTTGCAGGAGGTGGTAGAGTTCTGTGACCACCTCCTTGTTGAAGAGGAGTCTCCTAACAGACTGCTCCTGGCTTAAGTACAGGAGAAGTGCTCCCAGAAGACCCTAGGTGGGTAAGGCCACCTGCTGAGAGCCCTTCTGCCCCTCCTCTTCTTCGCTGCCTCCGCTTCATCTCCCTGTGACACATGATCGTGAGGAGGCCTGCAAGTAGAGCCTCCTGATTGGAAGCAAGTCATGTGAGAAGAACGCTTTAAATGAGAAGCAAGGCCTTCTCCACTTGCGGCACCACACCCAGCCACCTCAGCAACTTTAAATCGCTGTAGGAAGCTGCAAATAGTTGCACAAACTTAGACAGAACCAATAGAAATCAAAAAGCAAGTCAGCTACAGGTTGTTGACGCTCCCTTTAAATAACGTTGGTGGAGTCTCCTTCCTGCTGCTGAACGCATGATTTGGAGAGGGTGTTAAAATAAGCGGTAATGTCCAAACTGGAAAGTCATGCACCAAATCATCGTTACACACTCATTGACGTCAAGATCTGCCTCATTTCCATATTTGCAATGAGCACATTGCCGACCTGCCCAAAATAGCAGCTGCTGTGGGACCCGCTGGAAGTGGGCGGAAGCCGGGCAGCCGGCAATTTTTCATCCAACCCAATTTCACAGCCCATATCTACAACATTCCTTTTACGCAGTCAGTTACTTCAAAAAATACTAGAAAATTTATGAAATACACATTTTTCATTAAAAACAATTTCACTACTGAGATTAAGGAGTCTGATTTTCTGATTTGTGCTCCCTTTGGTGATATGTACTCAGAAAACTGGGCCCTAATATCTTGTTAAAATTCACAATCTGATAAGATTTAGGTGGTTATTTTGGCCAAAGGGTGAAAGCAGGAGCTAAATGGGTGCCGAGCTCATAAGACGAGTCTGTTTGAATGTCTGGTTTTAGTACCCGATTTTGGTTCTAATTTGAACGTGCCTGGAGGTGCTTAACCAGAAACCAGCAGGGTTAGCACTCAAGTGCTGATTAGATGCAATGGAGTAGTACACTGATGACATCCAGCTCTACCTCACTGCCACTTTTCGTCATAGCCAAGGGGGTAAGTGACTGGCTGGCGATTGGTAAGTAGTTTTTATTTTTATTTTCTTTATCAGTAAGTAATATTTAGCATTGTTGTTGCCAAATTAAGTTTATCTAAGGGTTAAGTCATGGCAGGAGAGCTTGGACACTTATTATGCTCCTCCTGTACTATGTGGGAAGTCAGGGGTGCTTCTGGTGTCCCTGATGACTACGTGTGCGGGAAATGCATCCGCCTGCAGCTCCTGATGGACTGCATTGCGGCACTGGAGTTGCGGGTGGATGTACTCTGGAGCACCCACGATGCTGAGAATGATGTGAATAGCACAATTAGTGAGTTGGTCTTACCGCAGGTAAAGGGTACACAGCCAGATAGGGAATGGGTGTTCAACAGGAAGAGCAGTGGAAGGAAGGTAGTGCAGGAGTCCCCTGCGGTCATCCCCCTGCAAAGAAGATACACCGCTTTGGGTAGTGTTAAGGGGGATGACTCATCAGGGGAGAGCAGCAGCAGACAAGTTCATGGCACCATGGGTGGCTCTGCTGCACAGGAGGGCAGGAAAAAGAGTGGGAGAGCTATATGGTAGGGGATTCTACTTAAGGGGAATAGATAGACGTTTCTGTGGCTGCAACCGGGACTCCAGGATGGTATGTTGCCTCCCTGGTGCAAGGGTCAAGGAAGTCTCGGGGCGGGTGCAGGACATTTTGAAAAGGGAGGGTGAACAGCCAGTTGTCGCGATGCATATCAGTACCAACGATGTAGGTAAAAAACGGGATGAGGTCCTACAAGACGAATTTAGGGAGCTAGGAGCTAAATTATAAAGTAGGACCTCAAAAGTAGTAATCTTAGGATTGCTACCAGTGCCATGTGCTGGAATTGTAGGATAACTCAGATGAATATGTGGCTTGAGGAGTGGTGCAGAAGGGAGGGATTTAAATTCCTAGGACATTGGAACCGGTTCTGGGGGAGGTGGGACCAGTACAAACTGGACGGACTGCACCTGGGCAGGACCGGAACCAATGTCCTAGGGGGAGTGTTTGCTAGTGCTTTTTCAGAGGAGTTAAACTAATATGGCAGGGGGATGGAAACCTATGCAGGGAGACAGAGGGAAGTAGAATGGGGGCAGAAGCAAAAGATAGAAAGAAGAAAAGTAAAAGTGGAGGGCAGAGAAACTTAAGGCAAAAAGCAAAAAGGGCCACATTGCAGCAAAATTCTAAAGGGGCAAAGTGTGTTAGAAAGACAAGCCTGAAGGTTCTGTGCCTCAATGCGAGGAGTATTTAGAATAACGTGGACGAAGGTCATTGAAAGTTGGCATACAGGTACAGCAGGTGGTAAAGAATGGAAATGGTATGTTGGCCTTCATAGCTAGGGGATTTGAGTATAGGAGCAGGGAGGTCTTACTGCAGTTGCACAGGGGCTAGGTGAAGCCTCACCTGGAATATTGTGTTCAGTTTTGGTCTCCTCATCTGAGGAAGGACGTTCTTGCTATTGAGGGAGTGCAGCGAAGGTTCAACAAACTGATTCTCGTGATGGCTGGACTGACATATGAGGAGAGACTGGATCAACTGGGCATTTATACATTGGAGTTCAGAAGAATGAGAGGGGATCTCATAGAAACATACAAGATTCTGACGGGACGGGACAGGTTAGATGCGGGTAGATTGTTCCCGATGTTGAGGAAGTCCAGAACCAGGGGACACAGACTTAGGATAAGGGGTAGGCCATTTAGGACTGAGATGCGAAGAAACTTCTTCACCCAGAGAGTTGTTAACCTGTGGAATTCCCTACCGCAGAGAGTTGTTGATGCCAGTTCATTGGATATATTCAAGAGGGAGTTAGATATGGCCCTTATGGCTAAGGGTATCAAGGGGTATGGAGAAAAAGTAGTAAAAGGGTACTGAGGGAATGATCAGCCATGATCTTATCGAATGGAGTTGCAGGCTCGAAGGGCCGAATGGCCTATTCCTGCAACTATTTTCTATGTTTCTATGAATTAACTGCGCAGATAGCAATTAACGGTTATGATATAATTGGGATCAACAAGACATGGCTACAGGGTGACCAAGGCTGGGAACTCAACATCCAGGGGTATTCAACATTTAGGAAGAATAGACACAAAGAAAAAGGAGGCGGGGTGGCATTGCTGGTTAAAGAGGAAATTAATGCAATAGTAAGGAAGGACATTAGCTTGGATGATGTGGAATCGGTATGGATGGAGCTATGGAATACCAAGGGCAGAAAACGCTCGTGGGAGTTGTGTACAGACCACCAAACAGTAGTAGTGAGGTTGGGGACAGCATCAAACAAGAAATAAGGGATGCATGCAATAAAGGTTCAGCAGTTAGCATGGGTGACTTTAATCTACATATTGATTGGGCTAACCAAACTGGTAGCAATGCGGTGGAGGAGGATTTCCTGGAGTGTATTCGGGATTGTCTTCCAGACCAATATGGTGAGGAACCAACTGGAGAGCTGGCCATCCTAGACTGGGTGATTTGTACTAATTAGCAATCTTTTTGTGTGAGGCCCCTTGGGGAAGAGTGACCATAACATGGTAGATTAAGATAGAGAGTGAAACAGTTAATTCAGAAACTAGGATCCTGAACTTAAGGAAAGGTAACTTCGATGGTATAAGGCGTGAATTGGCTAGAATAGACTAGCAAATGATAATTAAAGGGTTGACGGTGGATAGACAACGGCAAACATTTAAAGATCACATGGATGAACTTCAACAATTGTATATCCCTGTCTGGAGTAAAAATAAAACGGGGAAGGTGGCTCAACTGTGGCTAACAAGTGAAATTAAGGATAGTGTTAAATCCAAGGACGAGTCATATAAATTGGCCAGAAAAAGTAGCAAACCTGAGGACTGGGAGAAATTTAGAATTTAGCAGAGGAGGACAAAGAGTTTAATTAAGAAGGGGAAAATAGAGTATGAGAGGAAGCTTGCCATGAACATAAAAACTGACTGCAAAAGCTTCTATAGATATGTGAAGAGAAAAAGATTAGTGAAGACAAACATAGGTCCCTTGCATTCAGATTCGGTGAATTTATAATGGGGAACAAAGAAATGGCAGACCAATTTAACAAATACTTTGGTTCTGTCTTCACGAAGGAAGACACAAATAACCTTCCGGAAGTACTAGTGGACCGAGGATCAAGTGAGAAGGAGGAACTGAAGCCTATCCTTATTAGGCGGGAAATTGTGTTAGGGAATTTGATGGGATTGAAGGCCGATAATTCCCCGGGGCCAGATAGTCTGCATCCGGAGTACTTAAGGAAGTGGCCATGGAAATAGTGGATGCATTGGTGATCATTTTCCAACAGTCTATCAACTCTGGATCAGTTCCTATGGACTGGAGGGTAGCTAACGTAACAGCACTTCTTAAAAAGGGAGGGAGAGAGAAAACGGGTAATTATAGACCGGTTAGCCTGACATCAGTAGTGGGGAAAATGTTGGAATCAATTATTAAGGATGAAATAGCAGCGCATTTGGAAAGCAGTGACAGGATCGGTCCAAGTCAGCGTGGATTTATGAAAGGGAAATCATGCTTGACAAATCTGGAATTTTTTGAGGATGTAACTAGTAGAGTGGACAAGGGAGAACCAGTAGATGTGGTTTATTTGGACTTTGAAAAGGATTTTGACAAGGTCCCACACAAGAGATTGGTGTGCAAAATCAAAGCACATGGTATTGGGGGTAATGTACTGACGTGGATAGTGAACTTGTTGGGTGACAGGAAACAGAGAGTCAGGATAAACACGTCCTTTTCAGAATGACAGACAGTGACTAGTGGAGTGCCGCAGGGTTCTTTGCTGGGACCCCAGCTCTTTACAAAATACATCAATGATTTAGATGAAGGAATTGAGTGTAATATCTCCAAGTTTGCAGATGACACTAAACTGGGTGGCGGTGTAAGCTGTGAGGAGGACGCCATGAGGCTGCAGGGTGACTTGGACAGGTTAGATGAGTGGGCAAATGCATGGCAGATGCAATATTATGTGGATAAATATGAGGTTATCCACTTTGGGGGCAAAAACACGAAGGCAGAATATTATCTGAATGGCGGCAGATTAGGAAAAGGGGAGGTGCAACGAGACCTGGGTGTCATCGTACATCAATCATTGAAAGCTGGCAAGCAGGTACAGCATGTGGTAAAGAAGGCAAATGGTATGTTGGCCTTCAGAACTAGGGATTTGAGTATAGGAGCAAGGAGGTCTTACTGCCGTTGTACAGGGCCTTGGTGAGGCCTCACCTGGAATATTGTGTTCAGTTTTGGTCTCCTAATCTGAGGAAGGATGTTCTTGCTATTGAGGGAGTGCAGCGAAGGTTCACCAAACTGATTCCCGGGATGGTTGGACTGACATATGAGGAGAGACTGGATCAACTGGGCCTTTATACACTGGAGTTTAGAAGGATGAGAGGGGATCTCATAGAAACATATAATTTCTGACGGGACTGGACAGGTTAGATGCAGGAAGAATGGTCCCAATGTTGGGGAATTCCAGAACCAGGGGACACAGACTTAGGATAAGGGGTAGGCCATTTTGGACTGAGATAAGGAGAAACTTCTTCACTCAGAGAGTTGTTAACCTGTGGAATTCCCTGCTGCAGAGAGTTGTTGATGCCAGTTCATTGGATATATTCAAGAGAGAGTTAGATATGGCCCTGACGGCTAAGGGGATCATGGGTATGATGAGAAAGCAGAAAAGGGGTACTGAGGGAATGATCAGCCATGATCTTATTGAATGGTGGTGCAGGCTCGAAGGGCCGAATGGCCTACTCCTGCACCTATTTTTATATGTTTCTATGTTTCTAATGAGTGCTAGTAGATGTTTTAACGCATAAGGCAGGTGATGGATGAATTGTTTGCCAGGGCTGGGAATTATCGAAACTTGCTATGCGATGACAATAGCCAGAATAAGCGGGCAATCGGATTCACCTTTCTGGCTAGATTCCCAAAGGTACCTCATAGGCAGTCCCTCAGAATTGAGGAAGACTTATTTCCACTCCTGAAGTGAGTTCTCTGGTGGCTGAACAGTCCAATACAAGAGCCACAGACTCTGTCACAGATGTGACAGACAGTCGTTGAGGGAAGGGGTGTCTGGGTGGGACTGGTTTCCCGCATGCTCCTTCCGCTGGCTGCACTTGACCTCTGCACACTCTCGGCGTTGAGAATCAAAGTGCTCAACTCCCTCCCGGATGCATTTTCTCCACTTAGGGCGGTCTTTGGCCAGGAACACCCAGGTGTCAGTGGTGATGTTGCATTTTATCAGGGAGGCTTTGAGGGAGTCCTTGTAACGTTTCCGCTGCCCACCTTTGGCTGGTATGCCCAAAGGTACAGAGTGCCAGTGTCTGCACACTGTTTCATTTATTTAGTATACTGTGTTTCAGTGTTTTCGGGTTTTTTTTCATTGATAGTAATGGGAAATCATACAAACGTAGTTCCCATTTTTATCAATGAGAATACTACACACTGATTGATGGTTCAGGCCCACGTCACTCCAGCATGTATGTACGTACCTGAAATATATCTTCCCATGTGCTGCACAGTGAATCTAGGCCTCCGACCAGGATCCTATGTTCCTCCAAGACCACCAGGTAGTCTTGTAGATTTTTTTCAGGTCAGAGGCGTTCGTATGAAGGTAGCCTCCAACTGCAATTTTCCCATGTGTATAATTTCTGGAACTTACACTTCTTGTTCCTTTGACGTGATGCATCCCATGTGGCTTTTGCAGAGGTAGAGACAGGCTGCTCAGATCCCTGTCCTGACTGCTGAGATGCTCTTGGTCTATGATCTCTAGGTTTGGAGCCCCTGAGGGGTCCACCAAAGACTGCTCCACCTGCACCTGTGTTGGTTAGGGTTAGGGCTGATAAGCACAGAGCTATCCTGCTAACCAGTTGTGGGCCCACCATCTATGGCCTTGTCTGGGACTTGCTGGCACCAGCGAACGCAACGACCAAGACGTTGATCCAAGGACAACTCAAACCAAAGAGAGCATCCTCACAGCCAGACACTGGTTTTATACCCACCGACGGCCCGAAGCATGTCGGGTATCATGTATTCAGACATGTTTACTGCTGGTACTATTACATATGATGTGCCACCAGACGGCACTACTATGGGAAACTTGTACACTAGCTGTATGGTCACTAAGGTGTGCCACCAGAGGGCACTACAGTGCAAGGCTTATAGGTTACTTGTACAGGTGTGCCAGGCCTAATATAAAAGACAGGCCACCATATGTGATCCTTACTCTGGAATTATACTAAATGGATTGAGGTCACTACAGTCCAAGTGCAATACATTGCCTCATGGAGTCATTATCAGAGCATCCAAAGACATAACAATTGGCGACGAGATTACGAACTTTCACGCAAAAATAGCTAACCTTGGTACGTTGCAACAGTTCGCCGATGGCAATGATTGGGATGCCTTTGTGGAGAGGCCCGACCGTTTCTTCACAGCAAACGACCTGGCAGGCGATAATCCAGCCACACTGGCTGATAAACGCAGAGCTATCCTGCTAACCAGTTGTGGGCCCACCATCTATGGCCTCATTAGAGACTTGCTGGCACCAACGAAGACAACGACCCAGACGTACAAGGAGCTTGTAATGCTGATCCAAGAACAACTCAAGCCCAAAGGGAGCATCCTCACAGCCAGACACTGGTTTTATACCCACCAAAGGCCCGAAGGCCAGGAAATCGCAAAATATGCTGCAGACCTCAGGAGGCTGGCGGCACCATGTGATTTCGGCGAACACCTCACCGAAGCGCTGCGAGATATCTTTGTCATCGGAATCGGCCACGAGGGCCTTCTTCACAGGCTACTGTCAGCGGATACCACAGTCACACTGCAGAAGGCCATCACCATGAGCCAGGCATTCATGACCTCGACCTGCGGCTCTAGGAGGGTGACTCATCCTCAGGACTCAAACCCGGCAATTACTGTACACAGAATGGCGCCTTTTAGAGGCTGGACTGTAGAACGTGAATCTCCTCAGGGGAAAGAGAACAAGTCCCTGAGTCCCTTAACTCAGAGTCTGCCGAGGGGGGCTAATTGAGTAGCTCTATGCTGGCATTGCGGAGGGAATCACAGGGCCCGCCAGTGCCGTTTTAAGGACTACGTGTGTAACAGCTGCAGCACAAAGGGCCACCTCCAGTGAACATGTAAAAGAAATATGACTCACTGTGTTGATGAAGAGACTGCAGATGGCCATGAATCCAGCTCGGATTATGAAGCGATAGTCAGAGAGGCAGCTCAGCCCCATGATGAGGTGTATGGTATGTTTACCTGCACCACTGAATGTTCCCCGTTGAGGATGGAAGTCGAAGTAAACAGTGTTCCAGTCTTCATGGAAGTGGACACGGGGGCAAGCCAGTCAGTAATGAATCAAGAAACCTTTGAGAGACTATGGGACAATGAGGCTGAACGACCCAAGTTAGTCCCGGTTCAGGCAAAGCTGCGCACCTGCACCAATGAACTTATCCCAGTCATTGGTAGTGCGGATGTAAAGGTACTCCATGATGGCGTGGTGGATTGTTGCAGGTGATGGACCAACGCCACTTGGAAGAAGGTGGATAGAGAAGATCCATCGGAGCTGGGAAGATTTCATCCCTCCAGCGATCAACGTCCCCCACACTCAGGCAAAGCAAGCCGCTACCTGAGATTGGATCTGGCATCAGAGAGCAGACCAGCACAGCACCCGAGGCACAGACCGCTCAGCACGACTGCATGGAAATGATCCAGCTGAGACGACCCGAACGCACCTTCCCGGCTCCAGTGGTAGGACTCCGGAGGAAGAAAATTGGATCCAAAGACGACATCCCAGCCTCGGTGGCAGAACCCGGGGAAAAGAGGATCACAGCAGTCGAATCGTGGATGGAAGAAAGATGCCGCCCAAACCACAAGGTGATGCGCTGATGGAGCAACACATGGTATCAATCGACGAAGATGGTTGGGGTAAAGATAGCAAGGCATTCTTAAAGGAGGCCAGCAACACACCAAACTTAAAGGGACAAGGCTACATTTCAATCAATGTAATAGCAATTGTGAGTTAAATGTAAAGCTTGTAATTGATGATCAGAATTTTATACATGTAATAAGCAAAGAAAAGTCGTGCGATTGCGATCAGAGCTACAGTTTATCTACAATGAGTAATGAAACGTTGTGCGATGTAGGATTTCAACTGCATTCAGTTAATGTAGCGGGCAAACACCCATCGGGAGCACACAGGTCCAGCGAGCTACCCAATGCTGTAGCTTGCATCCCTGCGCCCAGAGTGATGCACCATGGAGTGTGGCCACAAGCAGTTAATATAGACAAGCTGCAGAGCAAGCGATCTCATGAGGGCAACGGCTCCGATATCGATACCCTGCCCCTGATCGGCTCCACCTCTCAAGCACCCGATGGCACCAACCGCCACGAGCCTGAAAGAGCAAACCGCGCTAAGGCGCAGCCCCCAGACCCTATCACCACCAACGCTACACCCGGGAACGAGTGGGTCACCCGCAACGGTTTTCCCAAATGGGACCGGGACCAGCCAGGATCCCAAACCAAATAACGCCCTGGCAAGCGAGTCAGCAGTTCCCTGCGCACTGCCAGACGACTGCACCTCAGGGAGCAGCAGCGACCCGGGGCACAAGGAAAAGACAGGGAGGTCACAGGCATCTCTGAACCTGCCTAACGCTAGGTGCAAAGGCAAAGGCCCCAAGAGCAGGCAACTTGAGCCAACCGGGTACCCACTACGAGCACTGGGCACCGCGCCGCCACCAGACTACCTGGACACCATCCAGCTGTTCTGGTACTAGTTTGTCCTCACGCACCGCTGCTGACACCAGTACTGACTCCAAGTATGTATCAAGCATGTAACTCACCAGTCAAATGTACTTGCCTCACAACTGTACCACAAATGTAATGATGTAAATGCAATTTTTTTTCTGGACTTGAATGAATATGAATGTAACTAGCCACCGGCATAATCTACATGTGGCAGGGGGGGTGGCGGGGGGGGAGAGAATGGAGTGGTCATGGACTCACAAACAGAAACCACCAGCAACTCTACTGCCAACGAAACACCACCTACTCACCCAAGATGGAAACGACCCTCCAAGGGTCAACCAGATAGTGCTAAGCCCAGAGCACAGTCAGTGCATGAAGGCGATTTGCACTGAGGACATGGGGGAGAGTGACGTCATGTATCCAAACATGTTTACTGCTTGTACTATTGCATAAGTTGTGCCACCAGAGGGCAGTACTATGCGAAACTTGTACACCAGCTGTATGGTTAATAAGGTATGCCACCAGAGGGCACAGCAGTGGGAGACTTGTAGGTTACCTGTACATGTGTGCCAGGCTTAGTATAAAAGGCAGGCCACCATGTGTGATCCTCACTCTGTAGTTATATTAAATAGACTAAGGTCACTACAGTTCAAGTGCAATTCATAGCTTCGTGGAGTCATTATCTGAGCATCCAAAGACATAACATCGGGAGCGGGCAACAGGTGAGAAGTGGAAGTGCTTTGCATGGGGTTCTCACTTCCATGCTCACTTTTGCCACCGTCCTTCTCCTGGGCTGGTGCCACATCACTCCTACCACACTGCTACAGCCCAGCTTGGTGGAGATCAGTGATACATTGTAAGGCTACAGATATGATATTTATCATCCTGTTTAACGTGGCAAAAATCTCCTGCACGGCCGTGGACATGGCTTGCATGGATTCATTTGAGTGCAGTGCTTGAAGCTCCGTAGAGGCGGCTACTCGCTCCGTGGCAGAAATTCTTGCAATTCCCTGCACCGCCAATCCATTAACTATTGTCGAGAGTGTACCTCTCAGTACCTGGCTAAATTGCTGATGTACCTCAAGCATTTTCCTTCTCAATGATACCCCCGAGGATCCATCTATGTTCAGCTACCAGAGCTTGGAGAGGATTGCGCCCCCTGATGCTGCCTCTCCACAGCTGTTCCCACCACTAGTGTCTGCTCATGCTCAGTTGTGAATTGTGCATCACCTGGTGAAAACCCAACTCTTTAAGTGGACCCACCGAAGTGCAAGTATTTGGTGCATGGCTGTAGATCATGTGATGGTGCACCCTCCGTAGGAATGAGGTCCTCTGAGAAGTCGACCTCATGGATGTTCTGCGACATTTGCTGTATGGTGTGAAGGCCCTGGAAGACACTAGAAAGGGATATGATATAGGCATGGCAAAGTCACAAACTTGACAATCATCATGCTCACTCTTCTCATAGTTCAGTCATTGATGAAGTGAAGTCAGCATATGTGCATTAGAGATATTTGTAATTCTGTCACCAGCTACCTGCGAGCTCCCTGTCTCTCCATCTTCGACTGAGAGGGACACAGATTAGACATTGATCTCCAGGGCCTCCTCTTCTGCATCTGTAAGCTGTACAATTTGTGGTGGGCCACATCCAGTCCTCTCCCTCTCCCATGTGGTTTGCACTATCTTCTCTTACAAGAGGCGAAAGAACAGACCTGTGAGTGAGTGAAGGTGGGATATTCACCTGATGGACGCAATAGATTCGGTGAGTGAGGGTGACTACGGGAGAGATGCATCACATTGCATAAGGATTGGGGTGATTGCCAATGATGGATGGATAAATGGAGAGGTGATAAAGTGCATAGAATGTGAAGGCTGGGTGATGTTTAAAGTTGAGTGTGTGTGGGGAGTGATGTGATGGAGAATGCTTGGCAAGACTGTATGAAAGTGGGTGGGGTCGAAACCACAGGACAAAATTGAATCAGCTAATGTATTCACTTTTCCTGACCTGGTTAGGTCATTAAACCACTTCCTGCACTGAATTCAAGACCGGGGCACAATGTTCCTGATGCTCACCTCCTCATCTACCTCCAACCACGCCTGCTTCGTGAGAGCTGCAGGTTTCTTTTTCCCATTGCTGAGAAATGTATGTCCCTTCTTCTCCTGACAGTAATTCCAGTGATGCATCATTGAATCTGGGTGCTGCCCTTGCTCTATGACCACCATCCATCCTGAACACCTCCAGTTTCATTTGTGCACTGTCCCTTTAAAAACAGCTGAGCTCACGTCATGCAGGTGTGCATCTAGCCCATTGTTTCGCTTGGAGACATGAAACCTGGAGGTCAAATTGGTTAATTGGTTCAATTGAGTTGAGATTGTAGATTCCAAGCCGCTGAATTGATTTCTGGGCGCCGCCCTTGCAATTCCATCCTCTTGCCTTCATATTAATATCGGGGTAATAAATCAGTTGCCAATATCTATCTCTTTAAGCCAGAGAGGAGAAAAGGGCTAAAAATCTGATTGCCTAGCGCCGTTCTTTCAGCACTATAGGTGCCGTTTTCGATCGAAAATGGTGTCCAAGCTGTACGCACACAATTCTGGTGCGAGCTGCGCCAGAATGCAACTTGGTGAACGCGTTAGTATCAGCAATGGGAGCATGCACCAGAAGTATGTAGAGTACGCAGATCGTCATGCCAATCAGCGTGCGATGCTGATTTGATGCCAGTGTTGCCATTTTCATCCTCAATGCTGGAAGTAATTCCCTGTGTTAACCTCGTACAGCTGAACATGATTTCAGCAGCTGCAAGGACCCCCTCTGGAGTGCATCGTTACCCCCGGCAACCAAATTTTAATTTTAATTTATATGTTTTAAAGTTTAATTTGTGTTAATTGCCGGGTTTTAGTGTCCCCCTCCCCTTTTATAGGGGGCATTTGTAAAATATACGATTTTAATGCCCAAAAAAAATCCACAAAAAAAAACTACAAAAATACAAAAAAAACTAAAAAAAAAAGGGCATTGGAAAATATTTGGAGTGGCCCCCCAGATTGGAGGGTACTTGATTTAAATGTTTTATTTTGTCTCCTCTAAAAGAGTTGCAAGGACCCCGTACCAACAATATTGAAAGGGATAATCAACCACTCTCAGGTTAGTTGCTCATTCATTTCTATTGGTTCTGTGTAAGTTTGTGGAAATGTTTGGAGCATTTTAGAGATGTTTAAAGTTGGTGAAGTGACATGGAGTGATGCTACAAGTGGAGAAACCTTGCTTCTGACGTCAAGGATTCTGATCAGACTACTGGCTCCCAGTTACGGGTGCACTAGTTGTCATTCCCCTTGGCCTGCAGCATGACAGGGAGATGTAGCAGGGGCTGTGAAAAAGAGGACAAGCTGCAGACAGAGGGAGGAGGAGGAGGGGCAGAAGGGCTCTCAGCAGGAGGTCTTACCCACCTAGGGACTTCCAAGAGCAATTCTCTTACCTCAGCCTGAGGCAGGACTGGTGTGTGAGGAGTCTGAGCTTTACAAAGGAGATGCTCACAGAACTCTGCCACCTCTTGCAACTAGACCTACAGCCTCACTCCAGAGCAAGGGGGCACTGCCAGAGACCGTGAAGGTGAGGATGGCCATGAATTTCGGCACACAAGAGATCCTTCAGGTTGGAGTAGGTGACGTCTGTAACATCTCCTAGTTCGCCATCCACTGCTGTATAAGAGAGGTGACACTCTTTATGCCTAGAAAGGGGACTTCATTGTCTTCTTTCTGAACATGCGACCATGCTCAACACATCATCATGGTGAATGCCTGGTATCCTGGCAGCAGTCATAATGTTTTCATTCTGTGCCAATCCACTGTTCCCTCAGCCTTTGAGCCAGCAAGACAAACCAGAGGTTGACTGTTGGGAGAGACCACCTGGCTCATGATTCCGCTCTGCAACCCAACCAGATGTGTGCAACATGTGTACTATGAAAGCTATACTACTACATGGAATCTGATAAAGCAGATCATTGGCGCCCTTAAACAATGCTTCCGCTGCCTGGACTGCTTAGAGTAGCCCTACAGAACTCACCAGAGTGCGTCTCAAAATTGGTCTGCTGTGTGCTCCCCGACCTCGTCATCATGAGGGCACAGCTCTTGCCACTAGGCATACGGTGACCAGCTGAAGAGGAAGACGAGGAGAAGGAGACAATGGAAGGGAGGAGACAACCCAGTCAGCCCCTTTCTGCCCGAGCTGCACATGATCAACTCATCCGATTGCAGTACGAGTAAGCGCAACCCCAATTTCCCATTCAACAATAGTCCCACAACTTACCTTCCCTCTGTTACTGAGCATCATAGCATCCGCTTAGCCACAATGCTGAAATAAAAGCCAACATAAATGAAAAATTCAAATCCAACAATATCCATTAATCCATCCAATATAAGCGAATAAAGTCAACTAATCACCCTTTGTGCATTACCTCACTGCCTGTCTTCAGAGTTCTTTTGCCTGTCATAGTGCTCCTATGAAGTGCTACCCAATTTCTGCAGCATAGCTAGTGGAATGCTGCA
This sequence comes from Pristiophorus japonicus, assembly GCF_044704955.1. Lineage (NCBI taxonomy): Eukaryota > Metazoa > Chordata > Chondrichthyes > Pristiophoridae > Pristiophorus > Pristiophorus japonicus. The sequence continues at coordinate 216,701,489 of NC_091977.1, read as the reverse complement.
GACTACTACTACTCCTCCTCCTCCTCCTCCTCCCTACTGCTCCCCCCCACCCCCATGGCTGCTTTGAAACATGCGTGAGGCTAGTGGTGGGATATGGCATTTGAATATGAATTCAGTGACCTTGACCATTCGTGTGATGTCATTAAACTTCTTCCTGCACTGAGTCCAGGTCCTCGTGGCTATACTGCTGGCATTGATCACATTGGCTATCTGCTCCCACTGTAGTCTTATCTGTTGCCTGAATGGATTCCTGGGTCCCTGTGGAAAGAGGACCTCTCTACTGGAATTGATCTGGACCAAAGCTTCCAGTGCTACTTCGGAGAACCCAGGTGCATGCTCTCTATCCTGTTGTGCAATCATTAGAACTTTATTCTCCAATGTCTTCCCAGTCATGTCCATCACCTGTTGCAGGCAGAAGGCACCTCCCCTTACAGAGGTACAGACTGCCTTTAAGTAGTGCAGGCTAGCTTTAATTGGAGCTACCCTCGCATGAACTTGGGGCCCCCTGCTGAGCATTCAGCCACTCAACAGTATGTTCAGTGCTTGGCTGAACACGACTAGATGTTAATTAGTAGGCAGCATGAATATTACGTGTTGCCAGCCATCCTCCGAATGGGCACGGGTTGCGAGCACTTCGTAATCCCTGTACCTGTTTTTGGGGGCAAAAACATTTTTAGAACAATATCGTTAAGCAGGAGACATAGAGAGAAATAAACAATTCTCCCGTGCGTTCTGCCCCAGGGTAGAGATGTAATCTTCATTGTTGTGCCTTTCCAATCTTGATTTTCTCTACAAATTGTGAAGAAAAGCTTGAGACCTTTATAGTCTGTTGCTTAGGAACTTTGTCAGTGAAAATTGATTATGGCATGACAAGTGTTATTGTGAATAACATCCCTGGAAAGGATATATTACCTTTGAAACAACAGAATCCAACCTTTTTTGTCCTGTGCTCCTATTGTTCCGCTCCTTGGACTAGAACCTCCACTTTTTTTGCATACTTAATGCCCACTTAACGCCCATTTTACTGCTGAAATGACGTATAATGCCCAGATATCGGCCATTTAGCCACAAAATGGAAACTGACGCCCATCTTTAGGAAACTTATCGCTGAGTGTTACTTTCCCATGTGCTTAACGCCGGGAAAAAATATTACCGCCTGCCCACTTTTTTGGGGCGGAATTATCAGAATGGGCGAAATCAACACCCATAATATCACCCAGCGTTAATTTCTGCAAGGATTTAATGCCGAGATTCAATAATACCGCCCGCTCACATTTTTTGTCGTAAAGAGCATAGTTACTGAAACTAGCGGCCATGAGATCATCCAGTGTCAATTTCATCACCTCGCACACATATTGCCCACAATATCACTCACCCAAAAATCCGCTCACAAAAGTGGAAATGCCGTGTGGCTGGCATTTTTAAAATCCCACTCTGAGGTGTGGAGCTGATATCTGAACGATTTGCCTGAAAGAGCGTTGATGTGAGTGACAACGCTGACACACGGCTGATGTGTGCAGCTCAGCTATCAACGGTGCCCATCACCTTGGTGCCAGTTAAAGTTTACATTGATTGATGTTAAGTTGTATTTAACCCTTTCATATTAAGGAATCACCAGTGTGTAATGGTGCAGCTATCTGAGAAAATGCGCTACAAGGTTATGTTCAATAACAAAAATTTAATACCAACATTGGTCTGAAATCATAAGTAACACAGCCAATAACACCCAACCCCCGCCCACACCCCACTTTTTCCACCATTGACATAAATCACATGTTCAACATGTCCAGCAACACAGAATACAAAGGCAGAGCAGGAGCGTGATCCCCAGCCCTCATACATTACAACAAATTGCATACACCCAGATGGAGATATAACACAGCCATCACCTGCGGACATGCACCTCACTTTCCTTCCCCCCTCCCCTTCTTCTCCCCAACTCTACCCCTTCCCCTCCTCGTTCCATGGTGCCTGGCTGAGAAGCTCCTCAGGCGGTGCATGAAGTTAGATGCGGTTGTTGCACGGGTACGGGAGCGGGGGATGCCGAGGGGGGCAACATTCTCTGATGCGATGCAGAAGCAGGATATTGGTCCTTGCTCTCATCTGTCATTCACAGTGGTGGTGGGGAACCTAGGGGTGGAGCGCTCTGGGACCACTGGGAGTCCTGTGCCAGCAGTGTTCCTGGAAATCGCAGCCAGGGACTCCGCCATCCGCAGAATCTACTCGGTCATGGTGCCAGCTGTCGGGATATGCCCTCCAGTGCTTCAATGAGATGGTCACCAATGTCTACAGTCCTCCTGGTCAACTGAACCATCTCTCCGCTGTCATGTGGCATTCGTGGAACAGACCTGCCGCGTCCATGGGACCTCCGCGGGGTAGGCGCCATCCTGGGGACAAATGGGGTGTCCTGTGGCAAGGTGCTTGGGCCTGGTACCTCCAGAGTGGAGGACCACTAGATGGCCTTAGCGTGGAATGGCTTCTGGAGTGTGGTGATGCAGGTTCCTCGAAGTCCGTGCTCTCATCCATGGAGAACAAACCCAGCGGATTGACGGGCGAGAATCGGAGCTCCTCAGCAGCAGATGTAGTAGGATCATCCGCCGACTCCAGTCCCATGCCCCCACCTTCTGGCCTCTGTTGTGTTGCCTTGGGACGCGCTGCTGACTGAGCTGCAAAACACAAATGTGGTTATTAGAGGAGGAAGGGGTGCTAGGGTGACAAGGTGAATCCAGCGCTACAGACAGCATATACACGACACAAGCACCACCACTCTCAAAATCATCACAGACATCACATTTGCATTCCAATGATTTTCATTAGGCCATCATTGTTTATATGACAATTTTAGAAATCATCTATCATATATGATTGTTCGGATATGAGTGGGTGTGGCATCTATTGACTTTACATCATGAAATGGTGTAAGCTTTACCCGTGTAGCGTCACTTCAGGTTCTGCACATGCGTCAGTGGCTGTCCGGGGCTGCTTTCCCACGAGTGTGAACACACGCTCCTCCATGACAGTGATGTTGCTGGAGACTGGTGGTACCCCACCCATTCGCCTCTGCATGGACCTCATCGTCATAGCTTCTTCTGTAAAAGGTGACAGGACGACATGGCATGAGATCATTGCATGATATCATTGCTAGGTACTGTCACAGACACTGATACAACACATAACCGACAGATGTAATCATGATTATCATGAAAATTATCATTCTTCACCTAAAGACGTACACAGTGACCGCAGGCTTTGAGTACAACATTCCCAGTAAAAGTGAAAGACCTCACATCTGATGATAGTCACTCATGACTGTTACAAATCAAATTATATAAATACATAAGTACATGTAAATCAATGTAATACTTACTCTTGCGGATCCCACAAGGTTGTTCCATCGTTTGCGGCATTGGTTGCCCTGACGCACCTCGTTGGTCGCCGATGGGACCACCTCTGCTATCTCGGTCCATATCTATTGGTATGCCTTTGGGGTGGGCTTCCCACACCCTCCCATGTCAAATCACCCCATCGTAACTTGACGTCCTGCAGGAGGGAGGCATTTGCCTCGTCGGAGAACCTCCTGCCTCTTTTGCGTCCTCCAATGTGCTCCTCTCCCACCTCACGGCCTCTCTCCAGTGTCAGTCTTTACAGCGTGCTGTGATGCCTCCTCCTCTCTCTCCATTATAGGCCAAACTTGGGCAAATATGTGGCTGGTAACAGCTACTTTTTGTTTGCACTTGCTGTGAAGCTCTAAAATCTCCCTCCTTCCTCCCAAAGCAGCCACACCACACCTAGACACGCCTTCAGTCCCTCTGAGCTGCCTCTCTCTCTGTCTCCTCTTCTGCGCATGTCATTGTTATGTATGTGTAAAGAGTCTGACTGGATACTGTGAGCTCAAAGTAAAGTGTGACCGTAGTCTTTTATTGCAGGTCTTCAGAGTGCATCTCCAGCCTGTGAGGCCTCTTTAAATACCTGTGCTCCCAAGGGATTGTGGGATCCCTTGGGACTCCAGGGGATGAGCCCTCTGGTGGCTGTACAAGGTATATACAAGTTTACATATATAACAACACTCCCCCCCCCCCCCCAAAGTCAACAGTGTAAGTCGATCTGGGGCCTTTCTTTCCCTGGTTGATCGTCTCGGTGCAAATGCTGGTTTTGGTGAATCGTTTGTTAGGCCCTCACTGGGCTGCTCTGCAGCTGGCCTTGCTGGGCTGCCTGGTGTGGTGAGTCCTGCTGGGCTGCTGTGGGTGATGGGTTCTGCTTTGTGGCCAACCGCAGTGTTGGTTGACACTGGTGTGTATGTTGGGGGTTCAAAGAAGGTCGGGTCCAAAGTGGGTTGCTCAAGATAGTCCGTGAATCTGAGTATGATTTGGTCCAAGTGTTTCTGGTGAGTGAGTCAATTTGAAAGTTTGACCCGAAACACCCTGCTCCCCTCTTTGGCCGCAATGGTGCCGGGAAGCCACTTGGGACCTTGTCCATAATTCAAAACAAATACAGGATCATTGATTTCAATTTCACGTGACACATTTGCGCTATCATGATATGCACTTTGTTGAAGCCGCCTACTCTCTACCTGTTCATGTAGATCAGGGTGAACTAATGAGAGCCTTGTCTTACCTGCCCTTTTCATGAGCAGTTCAGCGGGTGGAATGCCAGTGAGTGAATGGGGTCTCATGCGGTATCTAAGCAGGACTTGGGATAGTCGAGTCTGCAATGAGCCTTCAGTTACCCTCTTCAAACCTTGCTTGATGGTTTGCACTGCTCTCTCTGCCTGACCATTGGATGCTGGTTTGAACGGGGCAGATGTAACATATTCAATCCCGGTACGTATCTACAACCACAAGGAACATTTTACCCAAAAACTGGCCTGCATAGACAACATGGATGCTGGACCACGGTTTGGAGGGCCAAGACCATAAACTTAGTGGCGCCTCCCTGGGCGCATTGCTCAACTGCGGGCATGTGTTACATCTGTGCACGCAGGACTCTAAGTCCGCATCGCACACGTGGGATCTGGATATCACTTTTATCATTATGATGTCTGGATGGGTACTGTGGAGGTCATTGATGAAAGTGTCTCAGCCCTTCTTGGGGACCACTACCCGATTGCCCCACAGAAGGCAGTCTGCCTGTATAGACATTTCATCTTTGCGCCGCTGGTACAGCTTTATCTCTTCCTGCATTTCCACTGGGACACTGGACCAGCTCCCGTGAAGCACACAATATTTTACTCGGGACAGTAAGGGGTCCTGGCTCATCCAGGTTCTAATCTGTCAGGCTGTGATGGGTGATTGCTCACTCTCGAATGCTTCCATAACCATGACTAAATCTGTGGGCTGCGCCATTTCCACCCCCGTGGTGGGCAACAGCAGCCTACTGAGAGCATCGGCACAGTTTTCTATGCCTGGCCTGCGGCGGACAACATGAGCGCCCATCTCTGGATGCAGGGCGATGCATTCGTGTTTATCTCCTTACTCTTGGAAAATAGTGATATTAATGGCTTATGATCTGTTTCCAATTCAAATTTTAGCCCAAACAGATATTGATGCATTTCTTTTACCCCATAGACACATGCTAATGCTTCTTTTTCAATCATGCTGTAGGCTCTCTCAGCCTTAGACAGACTTCTGGATGCATAAGCAACCGGTTGCAATTTCCCAGAATCATTAGCTTGTTGCAATACAGACCCGACGCCGTTCAACGACGCATCACATGCTAGTATCAAACGCTTACATGGATCATACAACACAAGCAATTTGTTTGAGCATAACAATTTTCTAGCTTTTACAAAAGCATTTTCTTGGCTTTTACTCCATACCCATTCGTCTCCTTTACACAGTAAGATGTGCAGTGGTCTAACAGTGTACTGAGGCCCGGTAAGAAGTTACCAAAGTAGTTCAGGAGTCCTAGAAATGACCGCAGCTCCGTCACGTTCTGTGGCCTCGGTGCGTTCTCGATTGCCTCCGTCTTCGAATCAGTGGGCCTGATGCCGTCTGCCGCGATTCTTCTCCCCAGGAACTCCACTTCAGGCACCAGGAAAACACACTTCGAGTTTTTTAATCTGAGCCCCACATGGTTGAGTCAACTAAGAACCTCCTCCAGGTTCTGCAGATGCTCAACTGTGTCCCGACTTGTAACCAAGATGTCGTCCTAGAAGACCACCATGCGCGGGACCGACTTCAGTAAGCTTTCCATCTTTCTGTGGAATATCGCCGCGGCTGAACGAATTCCAAATGGGCATCTGTTATAAATGAAGAGACCTTTGTGCATGTTGATGCAGGTGAGGCCCTTTGGTGATTCCTCCAGCTCCTGCGCCATGTAGGCCATGGTCAAGTCCAGCTTCATGAACATCTTTCCTCCCGCCAGCGTAGCAAAAAGGTTGTCAGCCTTTGGAAGTGGGTATTGATCCTGCAGGGAGAAACGATTGATAGTTACTTTGTAATCACCACAGATTCTGACGGTCCCGTCTCCCTTGAGGACTGGAACAATCGGACTGGCCCAGTCGTTGAAATCAATCGGCAAAATGATGCCCTCTCTTTGCAGGCCGGTCTAGCTCAATCTCTACCCTTTCTCTCATCATGTACGGTACTGCTCTCGCCTTGTGATGGATGGGTCGCGCCCTCGGAATTAGGTGGATCTGCACTTTTGCTCTTTGAAACTTCCCGATGCCTGGTCCAAACAGCGAAGGGAACTTGTTTAAGACCTGGGCACATGAAGTGTCATCAGCGGGCGATAGCGCTCGGGCGTTGTCCCAGTTCCAGCGTATCTTTCCCAGCCAGCTCCTGCCGAGCAGCGTGGGACCATCGCCCGGTACCACCCAGAGTGATAGCTTGTGCACCGCTCCATCGTAGGAGACCTTTACAGTAGCACTGCCGATTACAGGAATCAGTTCCTTTGTGTAAGTACTTAGTTTCGTGCAAATGGGAGTCAAGACTGGCCTTGAGGCCTTGCTGCACTACAATTTTTCGAAAATCTTTTTGCTCATAATGGACTGCCTTGTGCCCATGTCCAGCTCCATTGACCCCGGGAGTCCATTTAATTCAACGTTCAGCATTATCGGGGGACACTTTGTGTTAAATGTGTGCACCTCATATACCTCTGCCTCCTTGGTCTGAGGCTCTGGTTCATCGTGATCCGCCGTGGATCTGTCCTCCTCTGCAACATGGTGGTTTGCAGGAGTAATAGTGTTTACAGCTCGCCTGCACATACGTTGGAGGTGTCCCATTGTTCCACAGCCCTTACAATCGTACCCTTTGAAATGGCATGAAGGGAAATGATGATCACCCCCGCAGCGCCAACAAGGTGTTAATGGCCTTGCATTCATCACCCTTGATAGTGGACTCTGCAGACGTGTAGCTGCAGGTATGTAGGACCTGCCTTGTACGTTACGCTACGAAAACAACATCGCTTTGTTCACAGTACTTGTAGCAGCACTTGCGTGCTGAGCGATTTGCTTAGTATTGTCACTGGTGGCAATGAACGCTTGGCCTATCACTATGGTCTTATTCAAGGTTGGGTCTCTACAGTCAAAAGTTTGCGATGTATCACTTCATGGCCAATGCCAAGTACGAAAAAGTATCTGAGCAAGTGCTCCAAGTGTCCTTCAAATTCGCAATGTCCTGCAAGGCGTCTTAGCTCAGCGACATAACTCACCACTTCCTGGCCTTCAGACCTTTTGTAGGTGTAGAACCAGTACCTCGCCATCAGAATGCTTTCCTTCGGGTTCAGATGCTCCCGGACCAGTGTGCACAAATCATCGTACGATTTCTCTGTGGATTTCGCCGGAGCAAGCAGATTCTCCATGATGCCATACGTTGGTGCCCCACAGACGGTGAGGAGAATCGCCCTTCGTTGGGCAGCGTTCACTTCTCCATCCAGCTTGTTGGCCACGAAGTATTGGTCGAGTCACTCCATGAAGGTTTCCCAATCATCTCCCTCTGAGAATTTCTCCAGGATGCCCACTGTTCTCTGCATCGTTGGGTTCGTCATCTGTATCTCGTCGCCAGTTGTTATGTATGAATAAAGAGTCTGACTGGATACTGTGAGCTCAAAGTAAAATGTGACCTTAGTCTTTTATTGCAGGTCTCCAGTGTGCCTCTCCAGCCTGTGAGGCCTCTTTAAGTACCTGTGCTCCCAAGGGATTGTGGGATCCCCCTGGGACTCCAGGAGATGAGCCCTCTGGTGGCTGTACAAGGTATTTACAAGTTTACATATATAACAGTCATGAAGACCCTTGACCTCCAGAATCGCAGGAATCGAGCATTGCCATGCCATTGCTAAGGACGGCCACACTTTACAACAGAAGGTCAAAAAAATTAACGCTACCGCCCATTTTATATCGTTTGCGGTAACGCCTATTTTCGAAAGTGAATACTAGGTGCTTTGAAAATGGGCGAGAAGCCGGCAATCTGAAAACCCTTTTTTAACACCCACGCCGGAAATATCGTCCATTTTTGGGCGATAAACACAAAAGTGCAGGTTCTAGCCCCTTATCTCAAAACTGCCATGGCTAACTGCTTCCCAAGGTGGCCATGAAAGCATGTCAAGAGACACAAATCTTATACATCCTGTCATTTGAACAACTTTTAACCATTTCATTAAGTAAAAAGAAACCTCAAATTTTAATTGTATGAGATGAATCTAAATCGTAACCCTACGTACATATGTATACACAACTAGGGTATCCTTCAGTGATCTAGACTAACATTTCAGTGTGGGAACAAGGAGTACTGCACAGTTGGAGGTGCTTTCTTTTAGATGAAATATTAAACCAAAGCCCCATCTGTTTGTTCAGATCCCATGGCACTATTTGAAGAGGAACAGGGAGTTCTGGCAACTTCCTTCCTCAACTAACACCATGGAAACAGAGTAATTGATTTTTTCTTTGTTTTCAGTTTTTATAGACCTGACTGCTTGCAAATTGCTTTTTGTATTTGCTGAAGTGACTGGACTCAAAAGTAATCCAGTCCTTATACAGCACTTTGGGTCATCCTGATGATGTGATAAGGTGCTGCATGAAAACAATTTCTTTGTTGTTTGTTTCAATATCTGCATTTACACAGTGCTGAGCTCTCCTTTAACACAAACTAGATAATATTGGATAAGCATCAATATGGCCTCATAGCCTGTCTAACTATTCCACTGGTGCCATTAAGCCGTCTACTAGCCGATATTCACAGAAGTAATATATCTTTATAATTTGTTAATCTGATTTTTACTGACAGGAAGGATTTGAAAAAATTTACATTGTTCATTAGATTTGTTGGCCACCATTGATACCTTGCAACAGTGCAGATGGACGACAATATAATTACTACATTGAATAGATTGAGAATGGAATGATCAAGATTATACATCAGCAGTATTTAGGCTTTTTTATGGTACTTTGCTTGTACTGACAATTTGTGTAAGGATTACCATTTGTTAGTCCTCATGTAGACAAATTATTTGTGTTCCTTTGGTGTGATTGTATAAGGGCACCGGCTGATTATCTATCTATTAACATTTATATACGTTAATTCTTTTCTCCTTGTAATGAGTGTGCAGCCTGCTTCAGTAGGCACTTACCTCAGGGTATTGTGAATCTTCAAGAAGAATTGGGGTCTGGTGGGTTGTAGAAGAACGTTGACCCATGATGAAAGTCAAAAGTGTTTTATATATTCTATACATAACCGCAAATCACTGGAAATGTCTGACCTGACATACCGTGTTTATATTCACTATACAGTACACCTTTCCACTGCAGGTTTAGCAAGGCAGCCACCTCATATATAAGCAGTGGTCACAGTGCTCTCAAAGGGGCACTGGTTTTGTGCTCAGGGAAGGAGATGAAAGCAACAGACACGTGTCCTTTTTGCTGTGAAAATGTCATGCACAGGTGGCATGTTGTTACTCCCACAACTTCTTAGGACACAAATTGTGTCATTGCATTAGGTGTTTACCAGATAATTTTGAATAAACACAGTATCTTTGATGGTAGTAATGATTTGGTACAAATGGATACACGTAATGGTGACAAGTAGAAGTCCATTTGCTACTCCCCCTCCCCTTCCCCAACCTACTCCAGATGTTTAGAATTTTGTGACTACCCTATTCATGATACACAAACATTATTCAGGGTGTTTTGTTCCCTCAGGGTGGGAGCTGCGTTTTACTAGTTACCTTTACCATGAGGAGCTCATAGAGTTTTTTGTCTCTAAGACTGAGAACATTCAATCAGTTGCCTCTGCCACTATCCTTTCTTTCCCTAGCCCATTTCCTCTAAAGTTCCCCCCTGTCCTAGCCCTGAGCTTGCACCTTTCTCCAGTTTCTCTCTAAGCACCCCTCATGACCTTTCCACGATCACCTTGTCCATGAGATCCACTTCCTGCTCCCTCGAGCCTATTCCCACCAAACTGCTGGCCACCCAACTTCCTTTTATGGCTCCCATATTAGCTGACATTGTTAACAGTTCACTTCAGGTACTGTCCCTCTCTCCCTCAAATCTGCTGTCATCACCCCTCTCCTCAAAAAAATAAGCCTTGATTCCCTCCATCCTTGAAAACTACCGCCTCATCTCCAACTTCCCTTTCCTCTCCAAAGACCTTGCACGTGTTGTTACCTCCCAAATCCATGCTCATCTTTTCTGCAATTCCATGTTTGAATTCCTCCAATCCGGTTTCCGTCCCTGCCACAGTACCGAAACGGCTCTCATCAAAGTCACAAATGACATCCTTTGTGACTGTGACAAAGGTAAACTTTTCCTCCTCGTCCTTCTCGACCTGTCTGCAGCTTTTGACATGGTTGACCATTCTATCCTCGCCACCGTCATCCAGCTGGCTGGGTCTGCACGCGCCTGTTCCAGTCTTATCTATCTAATCATAGCCTGCAATGGCTTCTCTTCCCGCTATGGTGTAGTTATCTCTGTTGTCCCCTTAGGATCTATCCTTGGCCCCTTTTTATTTCTCATCTACATGTTGCCCCATTACAGTGTCAATTTCCACATGTATGCTGACAACACCCAGCTCTACCTCATCACCACTTCTCTTGACCCCTCCACAGTCTCTAAATTGTCACACCATTTGTACGACATCCAGCACTGGATGAGCAAGAAGTTCCTCCAATTAAATATTGGGAAGACTGAAGCCATTGTTTTTGATTCCCGCCACAAACTCTGTTCCCTAGCCACTGATTCCATCCCTCTCCCTAACATCTGTCCAAGGCTGAACCACACTGTTCACAACCTTGGTGTCACATTTGACCCTGAAACGAACTTCTGACCACATATCCATGGCATAACTAAGACTGCCTATTTCCACCTCCGCAACATCGTCCATCTCTGCCCCTGCCTCAGCTCATTTGCTGCTGAAGCCTTCATTCATGCCTTTGTCTCCTCTAGGCTTGACTATTCCAATGCAATCCTGGCTGGCCTCCCGCATTCTACCCTACGTAAACTTGAGATTATCCAAAACTCGTCTGCCCATGTCCTAACTGTGGTCGCTGACCTACATTGGCTCCTGGTTAAGCAATGCCTCAATTTCAAAATTCTCATCCTTGTTTTCAAATCCCTCCATGGCCTCGCCCCTCCCTATCTCTGCAATCTCCTCCAGCCCCACAACCCTCTGAGTTATCTGCGCTCCTCTAATTCTGCCCTCTTGAGCATCCCTGATTTTAATCGCTCAACCATTGGTGTCCGTGCCTTCAGCTGCCAAGGCCCTAAGCGCTAGAATTCTCTCCCTAAACCTCTCTGCCTCTCTACCTATCATTTCTCCTTTAAGACGCTCCTCAAATCCTAGCTCACCTACCCTTATGTGGCTCGGTGTCAAATTTTTGTCTTATAATACTTCTGTGAAGGACCTTGGGATGTTTTGCTACGTTAAATGCGGTATAGAAATACAAGTTGTTCTTGTGAGAATTCATGATGAATGGTGATATTTGGGCACTGGTATGCTGGCCTGAACAGTAATATTGAGTGGAAAGTTGTGAGGTCAAGTTTGTAAAATAATTGAGCTAGCGGTGCTTTCTGTGTCACGCAATATTGCTTAGAATAATCCAAACCATTCCTCCATGGCCAAATATAATTGCTACACATTCTTAGCCCCACATAGGATACATCTGAGCATATGATTGGCAGCAGGTATGAAATGAAACGTCACATAAAATCTGAAGACTAGACAATGTGAAATGTAGCCCAAAACAAAATATGCATACAAGACGTGCAGTTTGAAAATGCTGGAGATTATTGTAGCATGTGTCAATGCTTCTGAAATAAAACCATATTAAAATGTCAAGTACCCTTCAGAATTTATTATTTGTTTTGTTGCTAATTCCTTGTTCTAGTAAATATGACTAAATTATTTGTGTTGTTTGTTTATCTGTGACTTTAGACATTGTGCTTTGAGCTGTTGGTTTTACTATATTTAAAGATGTGTACGATTCAATCAGGTTGTAGTTATCATGGCAAAGATGACCTTTTGTCTTCCTTGCTAATATTGCTTTAAAAAAATAATTTAGGTTACAAATATTATGCTCATAATAAAGGATGAAACTGAGTACTGTATGCAATAAGTAAGTGTGATCTTAGTTCCTTTAATTAGACTCTAGAGTGCAGATACAGCGTGGGAGGCCTGCTTATATACAGTGCTCCCAAAGAATGCTGGGATCCCTTGGGACTCCAACAGGTCGGCCCTCTGGTGGTGGTGTGATACAGGTTGCCAAGGGTTAAATACATAACATCATTCCCTCGTAAAATCAATGATGTCATGTATTTCACCATCTTGCAATGACTAAAAGTATGTAACTGTAACTGTACCTGTACCCTTGTAATGCACACCCTGACCACAGGGAGTGAGCTCCTCACCTGGGCTTCCAGGTATAAAAGGTCCCACCCATGATCAGCATTCTTTAGTCCTGGGAATAAAGTGAAGGTCACAGAGTGACCGTGTCTGATATATCCATGCCTCGTGTGAGTTTGTAACAAGGTGCAGAGACACTACATCTGGCGACGAACCACGAGGATGGCCACCGGCAGCACAGAGGAATGCTGCTGTGTGGGTGAGGACTGGGACGACTTTGTGGAAAGACTCCAGCAGAGCTTTGCCACAAAGGACTGGCTGGAAGAGGCAGTGGCTGACAAGTGGAGGGCGCATCTACTGATCAGCTGTGGTCCACAGACGTATGCGCTAATGAAAGACCTGCTCGCACCACAAAAGCCAGCGGACAAGTCCTTCGAAGAGCTCAGCCAGCTGATCAATAAGCATCTCAAGCTGGCAAATAGCATACACACGGCCCGGCACTGGTTCTACTCTCACCGGCGTCGGGAGGATCAAAACATCTCGGAATTCGTGGCGGAACTGCGGCGTTTGGCCAGTCTCTGTAAGTTCTCCGATGCCTGCAGAGGGGAGATGTTAAAGGACTTTTTCATCGAGGGCATTAATCATGCCAGCATTTTCAGGAAGCTCATAAAGACTAAGGATTTGACTTTAGAAGGGGCGGCGTTGATAGCTCAGACCTTTATGGCTGGGGAAGAGGAGACCAAGCTAATCTACGCACATAGCCCTGGTTTTAAAGTTGCGTTGAACCAGGGAATCAATGTTGTAAAAATGACACAGAACCCTACAGGCAGACAAGGGCAATTCAACACCGTCCAGGCAGGCAGGCAAGGGCAATTCGACACCTCCCAGGTAGCAACAAGCTCCTGGCAACAGGAACAATGGAAAGGGGATCACCAATTCACGCCAACACGAGGAACAATACATCCTGTGATGGGACAATTAACATAACCCATCAGAGTGCTTAGAAACAGCCAAAAGGGCCTTCAGAGAGGAATGCCTGGGAATAGTCCTTTTGTTAACAGCAGTCTCAGCTCATGTTGGAGATGTGGGAGCAGACACACTGCAAAAATCTGCAGGTTCCAACTTTACATCTGTAGGATTTGTAATGTCAAGGGACACCTGGCCAGGATGTGCAAAAAGGCAGTAGCGAGGCTAGTCTGCGAGACAGAGGACCCAGACGAGGGGTCTGAAATGCAGGATGAGGCCTGGGGAACAACCATGGATGCTGAAGCTCAGAGAGTTCATGTGGCTGAGGTCCACAGCTCATACACCAAAACGCCACCCATGATGATGAAAGTCTTACTGAATGGCATCCCATGGAGCTGGATACCGGAGCTAGCCAGTCACTCATGAGCGCCCAACAATTTGAGAGACTATGGCCACACAGAGCTAGCAGGCCCAAATTGGAACGCATTGAGACACAGCTACATACATACACCAAAGAGATCATCCCAGTGCTGGGCAGTGCAAACTTGGTGGTAACGCATAATGGATCACAGAACCGGCTGCCACTCTGGATTGTTCCGGGAAATGGCCCCGCGCTCTTGGGGAGGAGTTGGCTAGCTGTGATGAATTAGAAATGGGGGGATGTGCACGCCATTTCATCCGTGGAGCGAAGTTCATGCTCGCAGGTATTGCAAAAATTCGAGTCACCCTTTCAACCCGGTGTTGGAACGTTCAAGGGCACCAAAGTAGTGATACACATCACTCCGGACGCCAGACCAGTGCACCACAAAGCCAGAGCGGTGCTGTACGTGATGCGTGAAAAAATTGAAAGTGAACTGGACAGGCTGCTCAGAGAGGGCATAATTTCGGCCGTTGAATTCAGCGACTGGGCAAGTCCCATTGTTCCCGTCCTCAAAGCAGATGGCTCGGTCAGGATTTGTGGTGACTACAAAGCCACCATCAACCGAGTGTCGCTACAAGACCAATACCCGCTCCCGAGAGCGGAGGACCTTTTTGCCATGCTGGCAGGTGGTAAGCTGTTCACAAAGCTGGACCTCACTTCGGCCTACATGACTCAGGAACTGGCTGAAGAATCCAAGTTTCTGACCACCATCACGACACACAAAGGATTATTTGTTTACAATAGGTGCCCGTTTGGCATTCGTTCGGCAGCGGCTATCTTTTAGCGAAACATGGAAAGCTTGCTCAAGCCCATCCCTGGAATGATCGTGTTCCAAAACGACATCCTTATAATGGGTCGAGACACTGAGGAACACCTCCGCAACCTGGAGAAGGTGCTACGCCGATTGGAACGGGCAGGCCTGCGGCAGAAAAAGGCCAAGTGCGTGTTTTTGGCCCCAGAGGTCGAGTTCCTGGGCAGGAGGATTGCCACAGATGGGATCCAGCCCACTGAATCAAAAACTGAGGCGATTTGCCGGGCGCCCAGGCCCGGCAACACGTCGGAGTTGCGATCATTCCTGGGACTCTTGAACTATTTTGGGAACTTCCTGCCGAACATAAGCACATTGTTGGAGCCGTTGCACGTGTTCTACCGTAAAGGTTGTGAATGGTCTTGGGGGGATTGTCAAGAACGGGCTTTCAATAAGGCGAGGTACCTGCTGTGTTCCAACAAACTGTTGACTTTGTATAACCCCTGTAAAAAACTGGTTTTAACATGCGATGCGTCATCCTACGGGGTTGGGTGTGTTTTGCAGCAGGGTAACGATGACGGCCGACTCCAACCGGTGGCTTACGCCTCCAGGTCGCTCTCCCAGGCAGAGCGTGGATAAGGCATGGTTGAGAAGGAGGCACTCGCGTGTGT
This sequence comes from Pristiophorus japonicus, assembly GCF_044704955.1. NCBI lineage: Eukaryota > Metazoa > Chordata > Chondrichthyes > Pristiophoridae > Pristiophorus > Pristiophorus japonicus. The sequence goes on along the minus strand of NC_091977.1, from coordinate 216,685,913 downwards.
ATACGGTGTGAAAAAGATGCACCAGTACCTTTTCGGTAGACGGTTCGAGCTAAAGACGGACCACAAGCCACTAACATCCCTGTTGTGCGACAGCAAGGCTGTCAATGCTAATGCGTCAGCTCGCATACAGTGATGGACCCTCATGCTGGCTGCGTATGACTACACCATACGGCACCGGCCAGGCACCGAAAATTGCGCTGATGCGCTCAGCAGGCTCCCACTGGCCACCACCAAGGGGGCGTCGGAGCAGAGCACCGAGATGATCATGGTCGTTGAGGCTTTTAACACTGCAGGCTCCCCCATCACAGCCCACCAGATCAAACTCTGGACCAACAGGGACCCCCTCCTATCCATGATAAAGAAATGTGTCATGACTGGGAACTGGGCGCCCGCACACAGGGCGTGCCCCGAGGAAGTCAGGCCGTTTCAGAGACGGATGGATGAACTCTCCATCCAAGCCGACTGCCTGTTATGGGGCAGCCGGGTAGTCATGCCCCTGAAAGGGAGGTAAGTATTCATCAGGGAACTCCACAGCGAGCACCCTGGCATCGTGTTAATGAAGTCCATTGCCCGGTCACACGTGTGGTGGCCGGAGATTGACTCAGACCTGGAACACTGGGTTCGCAGGTGCACGACGTGTGCCCAGCTGGGCAATGCCCCCAGGGAGGCCCCACTCAGCCCGTGGCCCTGGCCCACCAGGCCATGGTCACGTATTCACGTGGACTATGCGGGCCTGTTCATGGGAAAAATGTTCCTGATCGTTGTCGATGCATACTCGAAGTGGATCGAGTGCATCATATTGAACTTGTGCACGACATCCATCACTGTGGAGAGTCTGTGTACAGTTTTCACGAACCACGGCTTGCCGGACATCCTGGTCAGCGATAATGGCCCGTGTTTTACCAGCCATGAATTCCAGGAGTTTATGTCGGGCAATGGGATCAAGCACGTCCGGACAGCGCCGTTCAAGCCGGCCTCCAATGGCTAGGCGGAACGGGCGGTCCAAGTCATAAAACAGGGCATGCTACGCATCCAAGGACCCTCCCTTCAGTACCGCCTATTGCGCCTCCTGCTGGCTTACAGTTCCCGGCTGGACTCGCTAACGGGAGTCCCGCCAGCGGAACTCCTCATGAAACGCACGCTCAAGACGCGGCTGTCGCTTATTCACCCAGCCCTGGCAGACATTGTTGAGGGCAAGCGCCAATCCCAAACCGAGTTCCATGATCGAGGCTCAAGGGGGAGGTGTATAGAAATGGATGACCTGGTATTTGTTCTTAACCATGCTTTGGGATCCAAATGGCTTGAGGGCACCGTAATTTGCAAAGAAGGAAACAGGATCATGGTGGTCAAACTAAACAATGGGCAAATATGCCGCAAACACTTGGACCAAGTAAAGACAAGGTTCAGTGCACACACGGAGGAACTGGAAGAAGAGCATGATGAGATAGCACCCACACCACTGCCAGCGCACGAGCAACAAAGATAGCCCTCAGCATGCACAGTCCCTGCGGCCAGCCCGGACAGGCCGGAATCACCTCAAGTAACAGAAACGCGTGCTGAGGCTCAGCCACCAGAGCCACAACTGCGGCGCTCCATGAGAGAGCGTCGACCACCCGATAGACTTAACCTCTGAAACTAAAAGACCTAAGGGGAGAGGTGATGTCATGTATTTCACCATCTTGCAATGATTATAAGTACGTAACTGTAACCCATGCATACTGTACCTGTACCCTTGTAATGCACACCCTGACCACAGGGAGTGAGCTCCTCACCTGGGCTTCCAGGTATAAAAGGGGAGGTCCCACCCAGGTCAGCACTCTTTAATCCTAGAAATAAAGTGAAGGTCACAGAGTGACCGTGTCTGATATATCCATGCCTCGTGTGAGTTTGTAACAAGGTGCAGAGACACTACAAATAGTACATTTATTTACAGGGTGAGACAATCTGGGGCTTTTCGCTCCCTTGTCGATTGTCTCAGTACAAATGCAGGTGTGGGTGAGTTGGTTGGTTCTTCACTGAGCTGCTGGGCAGCTGGCCTTGCCAGGCTGCTGGAGATGGTGAGTTTGTCTTCGTGGTCAACCGTGATGTCGGTTGCCACTTGTGTGTGTGTTGGAGGGTCGAAGTTGGTGGCGTCCTCTTCGGGTTGCTCGAAGCTGTAGTGAACCGCAATTTTGTTTGGTCCAAATGCTTTCTGCATGTTAGTCCATTGGCCAATTTGACCTGAAACACGCTACTCCCTTCTTTGGCTATGACCGTGCCAGCGAGCCATTTGGGACCATGTTCATAATTGAATACAAACATAGTTTGCGCGATCATGGTACATGCTTTGTTGATGCCGCCTGCCCTCGACGTGATCATGGAGGTCAGGGTGGACAAGAGAGAGCCTTGTTTTGAGCATCCTTTTTATGATCAGTTCGGCAGGGGGACCCCCGGTGAGCGAGTGGGTCTGGTGTGGCAGCTGAGCAGAACTTGAGACAACCGGGTCTGCAGGGAGCCTTCCGACATGCGTTTCAAGCTTTGCTTGATGGTTTGAAATGCCGGTTCTGCCTGGCTGTTGGATGCGGGCTTGAACGGGGAAGATGTGATGTGATGTGCTTGATCCCATTGCGGGTCATGAATTCCTTGAATTCAGCGCTGGTGAAACATGGCCCATTGTCGCCGATAGGACATCGGGCAGGCTGTGTGTGGTAAACATGGCTCGTAGACTTTCGATGGTGGCGGTGGACATAATTACAGACATTATTACACATTCAATCGATTTTGATTAAGCCTCCACAACAACCAAGAACATTATGCATAGAAATGGGCCTGCATAGTCAACATGGATCCCAGAACAAGGTTTGGAGGGCCACGACCACAAACTTAGCAGTGCCTCTCTGGGTGCATTGCTCAGTTGAGAGCAAGTGTTGCACTTGCGCATGCATGACACTAAAGCTGAGTCGATGCCGGGCCACCACACGTGAGATCTGGCTATGGCTTTCATCATTACAATGCCTGGGTGGGTGCTGTGTAGGTTGCGTATGAACGTTTCTCTGTCTTTCTTGGGCAAGACCACGCGATTACCCCACAAAAGACAGTCCGCCTATGAGGACATTTGATCTTTCACCAGTGAAACGGCTTAATCTCTTCCTGCATCTCCACTGGGATGCTGGACCAGCTCCCATGGAGGACACAGTTTTTTTACCAGGGACAGTAAAGGATCCTGGCTGGTGCAAGTCCTGATCTGGCAGGCCGTAACGGGTGACTTTTCGTTTTCGAATGCATCCATCACCATGAGCAAGTCTGCAGGCAATGGTAGCTGACTGAGAGCATCAGCGCAGTTCTCTGTGCCTGTTCTGTGGCGGATTACACAGTTGTGCGGGAGCGCCCATCTTTGGATGCGGGCAGCGGCATTGGTGTTAATCCCTTTGCTCTCTGAGAATAGCGATATGAGCGGCTTATAATCAGTTTCTAGCTCAAACTTGAGACCAAACAAATACTGGTGCATTTATTTCAACCAGTAAACGCACGCCAGAACTTCTTTTTCAATCATGCTGTAGGCCCTTTCAGCCTTGGACAGACTCCTGGACGCATAAGCGACCGGTTGCAAAATCCCCAATTTGTTAGCCTGTTGTAACACACACCTGACCCCATATGACGATGCATCGCAAGCTAGCACTAATCGTTTACATGGATTGTACAGAACAAGCAGTTTGTTTGAACATAACAGATTTCTGGCTTTCTCAAAGGCAGCCTCTTGTGAATTCCCACCCAGTTGTCTCCCTTGCGCAGTAGCACATGTAGGGGTTCTAGCAAGGTGCTTAACCAGGGCAGGAAATTACCAAAATAGTTGAGGAGTCCCAGGAACGACGGCAGCTCCATCACATTCTTGATGGCCTCCATCTTGGTGTCGGTGGATCTGATGCCGTCTGCTGCGATTCTTCTTCCCAAGAATGCGACCTCTGGCGCCAGGAAAACACACTTAGAGCATTTCAACCTGAGTCCCACGCAATCTAGCCGATTTAGAACCTCTTCCAGCTTCTTCATGTTTGACGGTGTCCCGACCTGTGACCAGTATGTCGTCCTGGAAAGCAGGCTGTCCATGTTCCATTGGGAAACTGCCGTGGCCGAACGAATCCCGAACGGGCGTCTGTTATAGATGAACAGACCTTTGTGCGTCTTGATGCAGATGAGGTCTTTTGAAGATTCCTCCAGCTCTTGCATCATGTAGGCCGAGGTCAGGTCCAACTTGATGTATGTCTTTCCTTCAGCCAGGGTCGCAAATAGGTCGTCTGCCTTGGGTAGCTGGTACTGGTCCTATAGCGAAAAACGGTTAATCGTTACTTTATAGTCTCCACAAATTCTGACCGTGCCGTTACCTTTGAGTACCGGGACAATTAAACTGGTCCACTCGCTGAATTCCACCGGCACGATGATGCCTTCTCGCTGCAGCCTGTCCAGCTCAATTTCCACTTTCTCTTGCCTCACATAAAGTACCGCCCTTCCCTTGTGGTGGATGGGTCGTGTACTGGGAACCAAGTGGATCTGCACTTTCGCCCCCGAGAAACTTCCAATGCCTGGCTCAAACAACAATGGAAATCTGCTCAGAACCTGGGCACATGAGGCGCCGTCGACAGACGAAAGCACTCGGATGTGGTCTCAGTTCCAGCGGATTTTTCCCAGCCAGCCTCTGCCCAACAGTGTGTGGCCATCCCCTGGCACTCCATCGTGGGAGTTTGTGCACTGCTCCATCATAGGAGGCTTAGACTTCTGCACTGCCAATTACAGGGATCACTTCTTTGGTGTAAGTTCTTAGCTTGGTGTGAATGGGGCTGAGCTTGGGCCTGTGTGCCTTGTTGCACCACAACCTGTCGAAGGCCTTTTTGCTCATTATGGACTGACTTGCACCCGTGTCCAGTTCCATGGATACTGGAGTTCCATTCAGTTCAACTTTTAACATTATCGGTGGAAATTTCGTGGTGAAGGTGTGTACCCCGTACACTTCTGCCTCCTCAGTTCAAGTCTCTAGTTCAGCCTGATCCACCGTGGATCGATCTTCCTCTGCAACGTGGTGGTTTGCAGGGTTTGCAACTCGCCTGCACATTCGCTGGAGGTGTCCCATTGTTCTGCATAGTGCTTGAAGCGGCATTGATGGGCCCGATGATCACCTCCACAACGCCAACAAGGTGTTAGCTGCCTCGCATTAATGATTGATGGCGGACTCTGGGTCATCTGAGGTCATGCAGCAGCCGGCGTGTACATTCTGCCATGTATATTCCTGCTCGAAAACGAAATTACTTTGTGCACAGTACTAATGAAGCCTCCTTATGCTGTGAAATTTGTTTGGTGTTATCGCTGGTGGACATAAATGCCTGGGCTATCGTTAGGGCTTTGCTCAGATTCGGTGTTTCAACAGTCAATAGTTTGTGAAGGATTGCCTCATGGCCAATGTCAAGCACAAAAAAGTCTCTTAGCATTTGTTCAAGGAATCTATCAAATTCGCAATGACCTGCGAGGCGCCTTAGTTCGGCGACATAGCTCGCCACTTCCTGGTCCTCCAACTGTTGACACGTGTAGAACCTAAACCTCGCCATCAAAATGCTTTCCTTCGGATATAGGTGCCCCTGGATCAGCGTACACAATTCTTCATAAGATTTAGTTGTTGGTTTTACCGGAGCTAGAAGATTCTTCATGTGGCCAGAGGTTGTTGCCCCACAGACGGTAAGGAGGATCGCCCTTCGTTTGGCAGTTTTCTCGTCCCATTCCAGCTCATTGGCCACGAAGTATTGGTTGAGTCTCTCCACGAAGGCCTCCCAATCATCCCCTTTTGAGAACTTCTCCAGGATACCAACAGTTCTTTGCATTTTCCCGTGGTTGTTCATTACCTCGTCGCCAATTATTATGCTCATAATAAAGGATGAAACTGAGTACTTTATGCAATGCGTAAGTGTGACCTTAGCTCCTTTAATTAAACTCCAGAATGCAGGTACAGCTTTGGAGACCTGCTTATATACAGTGCTCCCAAAAAATGCTGGGATCCCTTGGGACTCCAACAGGTAGGCCCTCTGATGGTGGTGTGATACAGGTTGCCAAGGGTTAAATACATAACAACAAAGCTTTTCAAATTTTTTAAGTCATTTAAAAAATGATGCTGGCACAACAGGGGAGAGAGAGCGCACCAAGATTCTCTGATCTGGACACCTTGGTGCAGGTTGTCAATAGGAGGAGAGGTCCTTTTTCCACAAGGGGCCAGGAGGCCCTCCAGGCAACAGAGAAGACTGCAGTGGGAGCAGATAGCCACTGTGGTGAATGTCAATAGTGTAGCCCCGAGGAGGTGGACACTGTGCAGAAAGAAGTTTCGTGACCTCCCGCGAGTGGTCACGGTCAGTGAATTCATTTTCAAATGCCATATCCCAAAAACTGCACAACAAACCTCACAACCTGCTCAATTCAACACACCCCCATCACTCACCTACTAACAACCTTTATCAATTCACAAGCTCCATCTCACCATCACACGTTTACCACTGTTTTTAGCCTCACACCCACATCTCACAGCTCGCACACTATGTCAGCTATTCAACCATGACAAGCACATCACCCAAACAAATGACACCATAGTCACTGACATATTTCCCTTTCTCTTACAGGAGAAGGTGGTGCATAATTGGCGCCACCAGTACCTAACAGGTGGGGGGACAGGCTCGCCTGCATCACCTCACTCCCATGGAGGAGATATGGGATGAGCATGGCTGAGCCTGAATCCTCATACGTTATCCTCCTTCTCACATTCTACTTGCCCCTCATCCCACAATCTCTTCATATTTACAAGCTGCACACGGTGTAAGCATGCACCTCTTGCCTTACCCCCTACTCTCACTCCAACATTACCCTTGTGCCTTTCTCACTTAGAGACCCTAGAAATCCAACTTGCCCAAACAGTGGTTCAAGAAAATGAGGGAGAGGAGAGTGATGAAGATGTAAAACAATCTCACTTGAACTGACTGCCACAGCTCCCAGCTCAGATACTGGCACTGCGCAGTTTAGAGGGTAGCTTAGAAGTGGGATCTGCATGTGATGAGTCACCGGGCACAAGTGGGCTGCAGCCAGGGCAGGGGGAAAGGTAGCGCAGGACTTGCTCATAAGAACATAAGAAATAGGAACTGGAGAAGGCCATTTGGCACATCGAACCTGATCTGCCATTCAACAAGATCATGACTGTTCTTCTAACTCAATTGATTGTGAGGTGGAGCATGGCAGTGAGGAAGATTGAGAAGAGGTTTGGGACAATGACGCAGCCCTGTTTGACCCGGGTCCAGACGTGGATTGGGTCTGTAATGGATCCATTGGTAAGGATCACGGCCTGTATGTCGCCGTGGAGCAGGCGGAGGATGGTGATGAACTTTTGGGGGCATCCGAAATGGAGGAGGATGCTCCATAGACCCTCGCAGTTGACAGTGTAAAAGGCCTTTGTAAGGTCGAAGAAGGGCTAGCGTTGTTCCCTGCATTTTTCCTGAAGCTGTTGCGCTGACCACACTAATCAGCTCCACTGGGCAGGCCACATCGTTTACATGCCAGACATGAGACTCCCAAAGCAAGCGCTCTACCAGAACTCCTTCACGGCAAACAAGTCAAAGGTGGGCAGAGGAAACGTTACAGGGACACCTTCAAAGCCTCCCTGAAAAAGTGCAACATCCCCACTGACACCTGCGAGTCCCTGGCCAAAGACCGCCCTAAGTGGAGGAAGTGCATCCGGGAGGGTACTGAGCACCTCGAGTCTCATCGCCGAGAGCATGCAGAAAACAAGCGCAGGCAGCGGAAAGAGCGTGCGGCAAACCTGTCCCACGCACCCCTTCCCTCAACGACTATCTGTCCCACCTGTGACAGGGACTGTGGTTCTCGTATTGGACTGTTCAGCCACCTAAGGACTCATTTTAAGAGTGGAAGCAAGTCTTCCTCGATTCCGAGGGACTGCCTATGATGACCTCAATTTCACCTTCCCGCACTATCCCCATATCACATCATTCCCTTAGTTCTCAAAAATATATTGATCTCTGTCATGAATATACTCAATGGCTGAGCATCCGCAGCTCTCTGGGGTAGAGAATTACAAAGATTCACAACCCTTTCAGTGAAGAAATTTCTTCGCAGCTCAGTCCTAAATGGCCGGTCCCTTATTTTGAGACTGTGACCCCTGTTTTCTAGATTCCCCAGCCAGGGGGAACATTTTAACCCTGTCAAGCCCCTTGAGAATTGTTTCAAATAGATCACCTCTCATTTTTCTAAATTCTGGGGAATATAGGCCTAATCTATTCAATCTCTCCTCACAGGGCAGCCCTCTCATCCCAGGAACTAGACTAATGAACCTTTGTTGCATTTCCTCAAAGGCAAGTATGTCCTTCCTTTGGTAAGGAGACCAGAACTGTGCACAGTACTCCAGGTGTGGCCTCACCAATGTGCTGTATAATTGTAGTTAGTCTTCTTTACTCATATACTCGAATCCCTTTGTAACCAAAGGTAACATACCATTTGCTTTCCGAATTGCTTGCTGTACCTGCATGTTAACTTTCTGTGATTCATATACAAGGACACCAAGGTGCCTCTGAATGCAAACATTTCCCAGTCACTCAACATTCAGAACAATTCAGCTTTATTGTTTTTCCTACCAAAGTAGATAACTTCACAGTTTCTCACGTTGTATTCCATTTGCCATGTTCTTGCACACTCAGTCAACCTGTTTATATCTCTCAGCAGCCTCTTTGTGTCCTCCTCACAGCTTACTGTCTCACCTAACTTTGTATCATTAGCAAACTTGGATACATTACACTTAGTCCCTTCATCTAAGTCATAAATATAGATTGTTAATAGCTGAGGCCCAAACAATGATCCTTGCTCTACCCGGCTAGTTACAGCCTGCCAACCTGAAACAGATCCGTTTATTCCGACTCTCTGTTTTCTGTCCTTTAACCAATCCTCAATCCATGCTAATATATTACCCCCAATCCAATGAATCCTAATTTTGTGTAATAATCTCTTATGTGACACCTTATCGAATGCTTTTTGGAAATCCAAATACACCACATCCACTGGTTCCCCCTTAACCATCCTGCTAGTTACATCTTCAAAAAACTCTAACAGATTTGTCAAACATGATTTCTCTTCGATAAAACCATATTGACTCTACCAAACCATGCCCCAAATAATAGATTCTAGCATTTTGCATACGATTGATGTCAGGCTAACTGGCCTACAGTTTCCCATTTTTCTCTTCCTTTTTTCTTAAATATTGGGGTCATGTTTGCTACCTTCCAATCCTTGGCACCGTTGTAGAATCTAGGGAATTCTGGAAGATTAATACCAATATCTCGAAAGCTACCTCTTTTAAAACCCTAGGATGCAGGTCATCGGGTCCAGAGGATTTATCATAATTTAATTCCCTTAATTTCTCCAGTACTATGGCCTTGTTTAGGGGTGGTAACAGCCGCGAGCAGGGAGTTTCTGCACCAGGCGCGGACGTCCCACCACGCAACCTATATTTGGATTCTCACTCCCGAGAGCAAGTGGAGTGCAAAATATCAGGGATACAGGGTCCTCCTCTTCATTAAAGGGGAGGGCAAAGCTGCTGACTCTGGGGGCAGGAAACGGGGCTATCCCTGGAACACCAGGGAGCAGGGTGCCATGGCAGAAGGCCACAATCGGTAAGTCAGCCATTTATTTTCTTTACATTCCCCACCTCCCCTTTAATTCCGACAGCCCACTACACATTCCCTGGAGCTGTCACCAGCATCGCCCGAGGCAGCTTCAGGGGCTCTACTGAATTATAATTCAGGTGCGGAAAATTTTCGCTGCGCACAGTGACGTCGTCATCACTGGTGCAGCGGAGTGGGGCACTACCGGTAGGAATAGGGCACTACTGGTTACTGCCGCCACTAAACTCGCACAGAATTTTGCAGGAGTCAGTAGCTGTACTCCAAGTCATTTGCACCTCATTAGCGCCCCCCTGGGGTGCCAATGGGAGGCACAAACACCCCAAATTTCTCCCCCTATGTTTGTACTTATACTGATTTCGTTAAGTTTCTCATTCTCTCCAGTCCCTTGGTGCCCATTATTTCCAGAGTGTTTTTTGTGCCTTCCACCGTGAAAACAGATACAAAATATTTGTTTAATATCCTTATTGCCCATTATAATTTCTCCTGTCTCTGCCTCTAATGAGCCCACATTTACTTTCACTAATCTCTTCTGATTTACATACCTATAGCAACATTTACAATTTGTTTTTATGCCTCTTGCTAATTTATTCTCATATTCTTTTTTTATCTTTCCTTATCAATTTCTTGATCATCCTTTGCTGAATTCTAAAATCCTCCCAATCCTTAGACTTACTACTCTTTTTGGCAACATTATGGGCTAGAACCTTCACTTTAGTGCTTATCGCCCAAACATGGGCGTTATTTCTGGCATGGGCGGTAAAAAAGGGTTTTCAGATCGCCAGCTTCTCGCCCATTCTCAAAGTACCGAGTCTCAATTTTTGAAAATGGGCGTTACCGCAAGCCATATGAAATGGGCGGTAAAGTTAAGTGTTTTTGACATTCTGCCTTAAAGTGTGGGCGTCCTTAGCAATGGCATGGCAATGCTCGATTCCCGCGATTCAGGAGGTCAAGGCACATGACATGCGCAGAAGAGGAGAGAGAGATCGAGGGAGCTCAAAGGCACTGAAAGCGTGTGTGGCTGTGGTGTGTGCTTGTCTGGCTGTTGTGGGAGGCACGAGGGATATTCATCAGTAGCAAAAAGCTTACTAAGCACCAAGAACATAGCTGGAACCAAGTTTTTGTCTAACAAATAAGATATAACATGGAAGGGATGGAGGAGGCTCTGGAGCTGGTAGCCAAGACCACTGGTGGCAGAGAGCTCCCAGTGGTCCCGGAGCACGGCACTGCACCCCAAGGTGCTGCACCCCCATTGCCAACCATACATGACAGCCAGCAGCAACATCTTGCTTCTGGCTCGGAGCACGTTCCCACCTCAGGAACGTCCTCTCCCGTATCCGTCCAAGCAGCGTTTCGGCAGTCACCATCCCCCCCACAATGAAGCATTGCCTGAGGAACCCCTCGGCCAGGCAGCTTGGAGTCAGGAGGGGAAGGGGAAAGGGTTGAGGTGGCGAGGAGAAACTGCTGGGGGTGGGGAGGCGGGGGCGAAGGGTTGATTTGTACACAAATGCTGATGATTTCAGACTAATGTTTGGTTTAAATGTTGTTTATTTAATAAAACCTTGTAGCGCACTGGCTCAGATAGCTGCACTGTTACACGCCGGTGATTCCTTAACATCAAGGGGTATAATGACACTTAACTTCAATCAACTTAAATTTGAACTGTCACCAAGGTGATGCCCACCATTGATGTATCACCTGCACGCCCAGCAGTGTGTCAGCCTTGTAAATAACACCAATGTTCTTTCAGGCAAAGTGATCATTGATGAGCTCCAGACACAAGACTCTTGCAGCTATCATGTCACCACAGGCCCTTTCATGTGGCCTACAGCAGGGTGGCGGCATGGTTTCAGCATCAGCTTGATTGTCTGGGCCAATGTCAGCATCCACCTCCTCATCCTCCTCTTGCTCTCTCTGGTGAGATGGACTGTCGGACTCATCAGGCAATTCTTATTCCCTCCTGATAGCCAAGTTCTGCAGCATGGAGCACACCACCACGAATTGAGCTACATAGAAACATAGAAAATAGATGCAGGAGTCGGCCATTCGGCCCGTCAAGCCTGCACCACCATTCAATAAGATCATGGTTGATCGTTCACTTCAGTACCCCTTTCCTGCTTTCTCTCCATACCCCCTGATCCCATTAGCCATAAGGGCCATAGCTAACTCCCTCTTGAATATATCCAATGAGTTGGCATCAACAACTCTCTGTGGTAGAGAATTCCACAGGTTAACAACTCTCTGAGTGAAGAAGTTTCTCCTCATCTCAGTCCTAAATGGCTTACCCCTTATCCTTAGACTGTGTCCCCTGGTTCTGGACTTCCCCAACATCGGGAACATTCTTCCAGCATCTAACCTGTCCAGTCCCGTCAGAATTTTATATGTTTCTATGAGATCCCCTCTCATCCTTCTAAACTTCAGTGAATACAGGCCCAGTTGATCCAGTCTCTCCTCATATGTCAGTCCTGCCATCCCAGGAATCAGTTTGGTGAACCTTCGCTGCACTCCCTCAATAGCAAGAATGTCCTTCCTCAGATTAGGAGACCAAAATTGAACACAATATTCCAGGTGAGGCCTCATCAAGGCCCTGTACAACTGCAGTAAGACCTCCCTGCTCCTATACTCAAATCCCCTAGCTATGAAGGCCAACATACCATTTGTCTTCTTCACCGCCTGCTGTACCTGCATGCCAACTTTCAATGACTGATGTACCATGACACCCAGGTCTCGTTGCACCTCCCCTTTTCCTAATCTGCCGCCATTTAGATAATATTCTGCTTCGTGTTTTTGCCCCCAAAGTGGATAACCTCACATTTATCCACATTATATTGCATCTGTCATGCATTTGTCCACTCACCTAACCTGTCCAAATCACCCTGCAGCCTCTTAGCGTGCTCCTCACAGCTCACACCGCCACCCAGTTAAGTGTCATCTGCAAACTTGGAGATATTACACTCAATTCCTTCAACTAAATCATTAATGTATATTGTAAATAACTGAGGCCCCAGCACTGAGCCCTGTGGCACTCCACTAGTCACTGCCTGCCATTCTGAAAAGGTCCCATTTATTCTGACTCTCTGCTTCCTGTCTGCCAACCAGTTCTCTATCCACGTCAGTACATTACCCCCAATACCATGTGCTTTAATTTTGCACACCAATCTCTTGTGTGGGATCTTGTCAAAAGCCTTTTGAAAGTCCAAATACATCACATCCACGGGTTCTCCATTGTCCACTCTACCAGTTGCATCCTCAAAAATTCTAGAAGATTTGTCAAGCATGATTTCCCTTTCATACATCCGTGCTGACTTGGACCGATCCTGTCACTGCTTTCCAAATGCGCTGCTATTTCATCTTTAATAATTGATTCCAACATTTTCCCCACTACTGATGTCAGGCTAACCGATGGTCTCTACCCATTTTCTCTCTCCCACCTTTCTTAAAAAGTGGTGTTACATTAGCTACCCTCCAGTCCATAGGAACTGATCCAGAGTCGATAGACTGTTGGAAAATGATTATCAATGCATTCACTATTTCTAAGGCCACTTCCTTAAGTACTCTGGGATGCAGATTATCAGACCCCAGGATTTATCGGCCTTCAATCCCATCAATTTCGGCAACACAATTTCCCGCCTAAAAAGGATTTCCTTCAGTTCCTCCTTCTCACTCGACCCTCAGTCCCCCAGTATTTCCGGAAGGTTATTTGTGACTTCCTTCGTGTAGACAGAACCAAAGTATTTGTTCAACTGGTCTGCCATTTCTTTGTTCCCCATTGTAAATTCACTTGAATCCAACTGCAAGGGACCTACATTTGTCTTCACTAATCTTTTTCTCTTCACATATCTATAGAAGTTTTTGCAGTCAGTTTTTATATTCCCAGCAACCTTCCTCTCATACTCTATTTTCCCCCTCTTAATTAAACCTTTTGTCCTCCTCTGCTGAATTGTAAAATTCTCCCAGTCCTCAGGTTTGCTGCTTTTTCTGGCCAATTTATAAGCCTCTACTTGCTCAAGGTGGTATTGGAGCTCGCCTCCTGAGTGGTCCAGGCATCTAAAGTGCTGCTTAAGCACTCCAATGGTTTTCTCCATGATATTGCGAGTGGCTCTGTGGCTCTCGTTGTATCCCCTCTTGGCTTCAGTGTGGCTGTCACACAGCGGGGTCATCAGCCAGATGGCGAGGCCATATCCTTTTTCTAAGCATCCAGCACTGACCTTGTGGCTGATTGTTAAACAAGTCCGATACAGTGCTTTCACGCAGGATGTGAGCATCATGGATGCTGCCCGGAAATTTAGCATTCACCGCCAATATAATTTGCTGGTGGTCGACAACCAGTTGGACATTCAGGGAGTGGAATCCCTTGCGATTCCTGAAAACCTCTGCATCTTGAAAAGGTGTCCGCATCATAATGTGCATACAGTCTGGGAAGTTTGCAATTCTGGAGAATCCTAGAGCCCTCTCACTCTGTGCCTCCCTGGTCATAGAGAAGCTGATCACGTCCCTCCTGTGTGCGTACAGGGCTTCAGTGACCTGTCTAATGCAGCAATGTGTGGCTTGCTGAGAAAGTCCGCAAATGTCGCCAGCTGTGGCCTGACAAGAACCCGAGGCGTAGAACGACAGTGCCGCGGTGACTTTGACCTCGACGGACAGTGCAGTACTGATGGTGCTGGTAGTCTGCAGATCTGCCCTTATCAGCTGGCACACATTAGTGATAGCCTCTTTGTGGAAGTGCATTCTCTGAAGGCAGGTGGTGTCAGGCAAGTCAAGGTAAGAATGCTTCTCTTTGTACTTGCGGGGGTTGTAATGCCTGGTCCTCCTCATCGGTCTCTCATGTCTTACATTGGGCACATAATGCAGTGGAGTTTTCCTTTGGCGATGTCGAGTCTGCTGCATGTAATTGGTCACCAAGAGAGGGTGAGAAAGGACAGGCCCCATTGCAGTAGCTCTCTGTTTTCCACCGATTGGTCACAAACAAGGAATGTCACGACGAAGATACCTATTCGATTTCAATCGGTCACTGTATGGTCAAGATGTTTGTAGAGATGTTCACATCAACTCCAACGACTTGCTGACTACATCCGAGCTCCGCTGAGGTTGAAGTACAGCAGCCTTTTAAAGGATGCAACATGTGATTTATAACATGGCGTCCATAACACTGTGATTAGTTCCGGTTAGTTCCACTTTTTGTGGGCGTTTTTTTAGGGTGAGCGATATTGTGACCGATATGTGTGCGAGGTGGTGAAATTGACGCTGGGTGATCTCATGGCCGCTAATTTCGGTAAACATGCACTTTATGACAAAAAACAGTGGGCGGGTGTTAATATTGAATCTCGCCGTTAAATCAGTGCGGAAAGTAACGCTGGGCGATATTATGGGCATTGATTTTGGCCATTCTGATGATTCTTCCCCAAAAAAGTGGGCGAGCGGTAATATTTTTTCCCGGCATTAAGCACATGGGGAAAGTAACGCTCAGCGATAATTTTCTGAAAAATGCCCGCCAGTTTCCATCTTGTGCCAAAATGGCCGATATATCGGCGTTTTACAACATTTCAGCGGTAAAATGGGCGTTAAGCAGGCAAAAAAAGCGGAGTTTCTAGCTCTATAAACCTCTTCCTTGACATAATACTATCTTTAACTTCTCTTGTTAGTGATGATTGGATGACTTTTCCTGTGGGATTTTTGTGCCTTAAAGAAATGTATATTTGTTGTATATTATTTATTAATTCTTTAAATGCTATCCATTGATTGTCTACCGTCATATCTTTTAATGTAGTTTCCTAATTTACCTTAGCCAACTCGTTCCTCATACCTATATAATTTACTTTATTTAGATTTAACTAAATCACTTTCAAACGCTGTGGTGTATCTAGCACACAAATCACTGACTCCACACGGTCTGGTGTAAGTCGAACTGCTGTGACCTTCGTCCTTTATTGTTCAGCTCCAGAGTGCCTCTCAGGTGTGGTGGTCAGCCTTATATAGTGCCTGTTCTTGGTACTTCCAGGTTTCCCACCACAGCGCCCTCTGTGGTGTGGCATAGTGCTTACATTACATTTAAGGTACCAGGACGATGCACACATCATTACATAACATCACCTCCCCCACCCCCCACCACCAGGACGCAGGACGACGATACATATATCAATACATAACATCACACTTGTCCAACGGAAGGCAGGTAGGCATAGACAGTGCGTTAGTATGGTACATATTATCTGGTACATTAACTAGTTATTGACTGGTAACGGATCCCTGATTTCCTTGTTAGCCCTTATCATTAATTGTACTTCATATCCATTATTTTACACAAATACAGTGGCCATTCAGCATTAAAAAATTAATTCTTATTATAAATTTGCCATCTCACATTAACATAGCTCATTTTAGACTTGCTCTGCCTTTCAGAAGTCCTTTGTGGGGACCACCTCTTGGTAAGGCCCTTTTAAGACTCCTGGGTGCATTTCCATTTTAAGGCGCCATCTTTGATGCAGGAGGATTCCACGAGGCTTCTCCTTGGGCGCCGCCATCTTTGATGCTCTGCTGCTCAGAACACGATGCCGCCGCCATCTTCTTCTCCGCCGCTCCGGATGCCCTCTGCCATCGCAGCCTCTGCTCCCCTCTGCTGCCACCTGACTTGCCGCCTCCCCTGCGGCCGCCGTGGCTGCCGACCTCCAGCTGCTGCCGCCGCCCGACACTAACAGCTCCTCGGTGGGGCTCTTCCGAACCGCCGGCCATCCTGGATCCCTCGCACCCCGCCCGCAGCACCCCGCCGGCTCACCACCGCCCCCCCCCCACAAGGCCCGCCTCTGCAGGGCTGCTTACCTGTGGGGGCTGAGGCTGTAAGATCTCTGTGTGAGGTCCAGGCCTGGGGCTTGCTCTGCTTGCCTGCGGGTGGATTGAGGCTGCAGCTCCAGCTCGGTCGGCGCTGCTCTCTGGGGACCCGGGGCATGGCAGCACCCCGGGGAGCAGCAGCCTGTGGAATGGTGAAGTCTTCCCCGCTCCCACGGACCGTTCCCATCCACCTCCGGCCGAGGAGCGTCGGCCCATCACCTGCAACGACCCACAAAGGTAAACCGTGTGTCTCGTCTCCGTGGGATACCTGCACCATCGCTCTGCCAAGAACAGGTATTAGTTCCCTGGTGTAGGTACGCAGCTTTGCCGTGACCGGGCCCAGCTTGGGTCGTGCAGCTGGATTAATCCACAGTTTATCAAAAGTTCTCCGACTCATCAACGACGGACCCGAGCCCGTGTCCACTTCCATACTCACAGGGACTCCGTTGATTTTTACTTCCCTTATCACTGGGGGCGAATCGTCGGTACACGTGTGCAGTCCAAACACCTCATCTTCTTCTACCTGCTCCTCGCTGAACAGTAAATCATCCCCCATCTCCTCAGCCACATGGTGAGTCTGACTTCTTTTACACATACGCTGAAGGTCGCCTTTAACGTGACAGGTATTGCACGTGTACTCCGCAAACCTGCACCGGTGAGCCCCATGGCTTCCTCCACAACGCCAGCATGGTGCTGCTTGATTGGCCCCCCTCAGCGAACTCTGAGTTCCAGGATCCCGAGGTCCATGCTCTCTGTCCCGGGCAGAGCCACGTTCTGCAGTTTTGTCCATGGTGGGCGCTATCCTGTGGACAATGCCTGCCGGGTTCGAGGCTTTGTGGATTATTTGCTTGGTGCTGCAAGTCAAGGTCATATGTGCCCGGCTGATGGCGATGGCCTTTGTCAGAGTGACTGTGGGTTCCGTGGCTAACAGCTTGTGAAGGAGTCCCTCGTGGCCAATCCCCATAATGAAAACGTCCCGCAAAGCCTCGTCAAGGTGTGCACCAAAATCACACGGCGCCGCGAGCCTCCTGAGGTCCGCAGCATATTTGGTGATATCCTGGCCCTCAGGTCTGCAGTGATGGTAAAATTTGTATCTGGCCATGAGGATGCTCTCCTTCGGTTTCAACTGGTCACGAATGAGTTCAATCAGCTCCTCGTATGACTTGTCCCTGGCGCTCCCGGGTGCCAGCAAATCCCTGATGAGACAGTAAACCTCATCTCCACAACTGAAGAGCAATATCGCCTTACGCTTAGCTCTCATTGCGTCCGTTTCCTCCGTCAGGTCGTTTGCTGTGAATTAGTACTCGAGCCTTTCCGTAAAGGCCTCCCAATCATTGCCCACGGTAAAATCCTTTAGTGAGCCCAGAGTAGCCATGGTTGCGTGGAGTTCATCCGCTTCCTAGTCGCCAATGTGGTGTATCTAGCACACAAATCACTGACTCCACACGGTCTGGTGTAAGTCTAATTGCTGTGACCTTCGTCCTTTATTGTTCAGCTCCAGAGTGCCTCTCAGGTGTGGTGGTCAGCCTTATATAGTGCCTGTTCTAGGTACTTCCAGGTTTCCCACCACAGCGCCCTCTGTGGTGTGGCATAGTGCTCACATTGCATTTAAGGTACCAGGACGATACACACATCATTACATTGATTGTCTACCATCATATCTTTTAATGTAGTTTCCTAATTTACCTTAGCCAACTCGCTCCTCATACCTATATAGTTTACTTTATTTAGATTTAACTAAATCACTTTCAAACGCAATAAAAAATTCTACCATATTATGGTCACTCTTCCCTAAACACCCCTTTATTTCAAGGTTATTAAGTAACCCTTTCTCATTGCGCAATACTAGATATAAAATAGCCTGTTACCTGGTTGGTTCCTCAAAATACTGATTTGGAAAACTATCTTGTATACATTTGAAGAACTTGTTCTCCACACTATTACGGCAAATTTGGTTTTCCCAGTCTACATGTAGATTAAAAGTCCCCCGTGATTACTGTATTACCCTTGTTACATGCATCTCTAATTTTCTGATTTATACTCCGCCCTACATTATAACTACTGTTTGGGGGCCTATAAACAACTCCTACAATGTTTTCTGCCCCTTGCTGTTTCTTAGCTCCACCCAAACTGATTCTACTTCTTGATTTTCTGAGCTAAGATCCTTTGGGTTGGATTTTCGGCTTTGCTCATTTTGGGGCGGTATTGATGGTAGGGTGGTAAAGTTTGTACCTGGGAACAGTTTGCACCTTAATCAGCAACCTGGGCCTTGAGTGTCGGGCAGAACGCTTAGAGAGGTGTTGCACACCTCTCTTAGGACGCTAGGCCGGCTGAGCATGCGAAAATCCTGTGCTAAACAGTAGGCCTTGGAGCACTCTAAGAGAGGTCTGGTGAGGAGAAAAAAACCTTTAGAAAAAAGCACCAAAAACATCCCCAGTAAGTAACTCATGCCACCACAACATAAATCACAAATAAATAAATAAAAAACAATCACACTTACCTGAGGTCGACATTACTCACCTCATTGCAGCCGCTACAGTTTGGACCGCCCGCTTTCACAGGTGATCTATAGAGCACTATGGATCGGGCGGGAGCCACAAATTGAGCCAATGTCGCAACCATGGACATTGCACACCGGCTCGCCTCTACCGGATGCTAATGCTCCTTCTCCCGCTGTAACCGGCCCTGATAACCCCAGCGCGGCGCTGGAAGCTGGCCGGCCACCTAGAAGAGCGAAGACAGCAACAAGCAGAAAATCCGGCCCATAATCTCTATTGTCTTTATCCCATCATCTATTATCCTGCTTTTCCATTTTGCCTATCTCTTTAAAAAGTTAAGTACCCGGAAATATTTAGGACCCAAGGTCGGTCAAAGCAAAGGCTCGCCCAAGTGCCGCCCAAAGGACCGCCGATGGCCGCCGAGAGACCAGGTGGTACTTTGCCAGGAAGATCCCACAAAAAGAGTTGGCAGTACCGCCCAGCGGCAAAATGACAGCTTACGCCGTCAATCTGGGCAGCAGCAGGCAGGAGCTCTCAATCTCAGTGGCAAATGCAATCCTTGCCAAAGTGCCGCCGAGGATTGAGTTGGGCCTAGGGAGGGGTAACACTGAAAAATAAAAGGGCTAGACTTTCCACTTGGTGGCTAAGGCCCCAAAAAATGGACCTTGTTGCAGCGATCCAGGACATATTGCCCGTGCTGATCGCCGGCACAAGGCCCATTTTTTAAAAATGATTTTCCACTCAGCCTTACCCCGGCGATGTCAAATGGGCAAGGTGATTTCTCGGCGATCCCACAATCGCCCAAAGCAAATGGAAGTGAATGAAAAAAAGCTTCCCTAGCAATGCTATACAGCGCATGTGTAGCTTGATTTTTTTTTCAGGTTGATGCTCCTTCCCGCGTTTTGGGAGGTCAGGGGTCATCACACATGCTCAGAAGCTCTGTGAGAGTCGGGGAGAGCGAGAGAGGAGAAAGCATTTTGTGGTCTGATTTATCTGATATTAATCGACATGGAGGGATCAGCTGAGAGGCATAGGGCCAAGCCCTTCAGCGAGGAGGCCAATGAGGCCCTCGTGAATGCTGTCAGCACCAGGTGGGAGAATCTGACATGGGGTGGGCATGGGAAACTTCCACCCAGTGCATATCAGAGGATTTAGTCTGACATTACCGACGTGGTCACGTCGGCCTCGAATGAAACGCGCACATCGGACCAGTGCCGCAACTGATGGAACAGCCAACTGGCAGCTGCGACACTAAGTTGAAATTTATATTTATGTATTATTTAATGATCTAAATAGTAACTAGAATCTGCAATGTTATTTGGTTACATTTAAACGTAACAAAATTATGAATACATTTATGCAACCCAGCATAAAGTTAAATGTTGTAGTGTGAAATATGCAACGTAATGCTAATTTGTAATAGAACATTTAAATCTGTCAGTCTTAAATGTTTTCAATGTCTTAAATTGCCTGATCCATTTGCTTATGCCGTGCAATGTTATCGTATCATTTACAGAAGAAGATCTCGATCAATAATTGTGAGCAATGCAGGACGGGCGGTGGCTCTGCCATGATGCACAGTTTAAGTGCTTACGAGGAGCTTGCGGTGGCCTTGGTGGGGCCAGAAAGCCGTTCAGTCACATCCCGTGGTGTGGCCGAACCCACGCTTGAGACATGTGAGTAATGAGAAATGTGCATTGTACAATGTGTGAATCATTAGTAAATACTAAAAATATCGTAGTTACGCATTGAATGTTATGCAATTAAAATGTAATTTGATGTTATGCAGTGTTATGCAATTACAATGTAATATGCAATTATAATCTAATCTGATACATAATTGTGATGTACTATAGATGTTCGAATGAGGTCATGTTAGGTCATGTTAAAACTTGGTGCATATGGGGTAATGGAAAATTGAGAAAAATTGTAATGCAATGATTTGAATTGTTAGACGTTGTTTATCAAATTAAAAGTCAAGTGGTCGTCAAGTTAGTGGAGTCCACTACGACGGAGGATGGTGATGATGGTGATGGTGATGATGGTGATGGTGATGATGGTGTTGGTGATGATGATGATGATGGTGATGATGATGATGATGATGGTGATGGTGATGGTGGTGGTGATGGTGATGGTGATGGTGGTGGTGGTGGTGGTGGTGGTGGTGGTGGTGATGGTGATGATGATGGTGATGATGATGATGATGATGGTGATGATGGTGATGATGGTGATGATGATGATGGTGATGGTGATGGTGGTGGTGGTGGTGGTGGTGGTGATGGTGGTGGTGATGGTGGTGGTGACGGTGATGATGATGATGATGATGGTGATGATGGTGATGATGGTGATGATGATGATGGTGATGGTGATGGTGGTGGTGGTGGTGATGGTGATGATGATGATGATGGTGATGATGATGGTGATGATGGTGACGACGACGACGACGACGACGACGATATTGCAAATGACGACCCCACGGAGGTCCGGTCAGCATGGCGAGCAATCGCCTGCCTTGGAGGGCCAGACAGAGAGCTTGATTTCCCTACGCAGGGAGATGGTCACGATTGGTCGCGACCTTATCCAGGGGTTTGCGGGATTCTCTGCAAACTGGAGCCAGTTCTGCCAGAACTTCTCCAACTGGTCTTCTGAGCAGTCACAGACTGCAAGGGAGACCTTGGAGGCATGCGTTGCTGGCTGGACATGGTGCTGCACCCCAAGGTGTTGTGTCTGCTCGCAGCGACATCCCGAGCACGCAAGCGAGTATGGAGGGCACAGTTTCTCCGGACTCGTAAGTAGAGCCTCAGGCTTCCGCTTCCTCTCCGTCACCTCCACCACGGCAGGAAGTCCTGACAGCCCACTCTGCACGACGTCTTGGTGTCAGTCTGCACAGACCAAAACGGGCGGATGGGGTGCAAACACGGGGTGGGATCGGATCTGGAGGGAAACATGACCGCAGGTAGGGAGGGGGGAGTGCTTCTCAATAGTTCACTTGTTTTAAAATGTTCACTTGTTATTATCACTTCATTATTCTCTTGTTATTGTTACTAAATTGGCCAATTGTATTCAATAGTTAAATGTTCACTTGTTATCATTACTTAACTGTTCACTTTCCATTCTTTCTGAAATGGTCACTTGTTATCATGACTGAAACGGTCACTTCTTATCATTACTGAAATGGTCACTTATTAGCATGACTTAAATGGTCACTTGTTATCATGACTGAGATGGTCACTTGTTATCATGACTGAAATGGTCACTTGTTAGCATGACTGAAATGGTCACTTATTATTATCACTGAAATGGTCACTTGTTTTTAAAATATTCAATTTCTTCTTCTAACATTTTGGGGATTTTGAGGGAAGGGTGGGTTGGTGCGGGGGGTGGGGGGTTGGAGGGAGGGTGTTGTTCATTTGTTTTTAAAATAAATTTTGTTTCTTAATTAAAAAAAATGTTTTCTACAACTTTTGTACCTTCTCTCTTATTTACTTAAGTTTTACAAAGTACAATTCTTCATGCAGATTTGTTTGTTTATTCTGTTTCACTACGTAAAAGCTATTTACTAAATAATTCCAATATGTGGTGTGAGATCTATTTAACATAAATAAGGTGATAATACCTATTTATATTCTCTGTCCAAAATTTCTGAGTACAATTTGCTTCAATTTTACTCTCTAAATAATTCAGAACAATTCTCCACCCTTCCTCAGAAGCTAAAAATGGCGTCCGTAGTGCCCATTTCCCTCTCTAGGGCTTTAAAAAAGCAACTATTTTTGAGCACTCTGTTGGGCCTTGCATCGGGCAAGTGGAGTGCATGCTAGGTGCCGGAAGTTGGGATGGGCCTTGTGTGGCCGATCGTTTGGGCGATCATCTCAGCGATCAAAGTGGAAACTTAGGGGCTTATTTTTCCAGCGATGTTTCGTGCCGAGTTTCTACTTTTTGCTCAAAATGGGCGATAGAGGTCCGTTTTGGGCAATGGATGGGCCTTAGATGGGCAATGTGAAGTGGAAAGTCTAGCCCAAAATCTTCACAAAAAAACCCACCGAAATACCTTCAGGGGACCCCATACAGGTAAAACGCCGAAGGAAAAAAAATTAAAACATGTTCACTAACCATTTTTTGCAGGTCTTCATAGTGACGAAGGCTGGGAATTCAACATCCAGGGGTATTCAATATTCAGGAAGGATAGACAGAAAGGAAAAGGAGATTGGGTAGTATTACTGGTGAAAGAGGAGATTAACGCAATAGTAAGGAAGACATTAGCTTGGATGATGTGGAATCTATATGGGTAGAGCTGTGAAAACCAAAGGGCAGAAAACGCTAGTGGGAGTTGTGTACAGACCACCAAACAGTAGTAGTGAGGTTGAGGATGGCATCAAACAGGAAATTAGGGATGCGTGCAATAAAGGTACAGCAGTTATCATGGGTGACTTTAATATACATATAGATTGGGCTAACCAAGCTGGTAGCAATACTGTGGAGGAGGATTTCCTGGAGTGTATAAGGGCTGGTTTTAAAGAGCAATATGTCGAGGAACCAACTAGAGAGCAGACCATCCTAGACTGGGTCTTATGTAATGAGAGAGGATTAATTAGCAATCTTGTCATGCGAGGCCCCTTGGGGAAGAGTGACCACAATACGGTAGAATTCTTCATTAAGATGGAGAGTGACACAGTTAATTCAGAGACTAGGATCCTGAACTTAAAGAAAGGTAACTTCGATGGTATGAGATGTGAATTGGCTAGGATAGACTGGCGAATGATATTTAAAGGGTTGACGGTGGATAGGCAATGGCAGACATTTAAAGATCACATGGCTGCACGACAACAATTGTACATCCCTGTGTGGCCTAAAAATAAAATGGGGAAGGTGGCTCAACCGTGGCTAACAAGGGGTATTAGGGATAGTGTTAAATCCAAGGAAGAGTTATATAAATTGGCCAGAAAAAGCAGCAAACCTGAGGACTGGGAGAAATTTAGAATTCAGCAGAGGAGGACTAAGTGTTTAATTAGGATGGGGAAAATAGAGTATGAGAGTAAGCTTGCAGGGAACATAAAAACTGACTGCAAAAGCTTCTATAGATATGTGAAGAGAAAAAAGATTAGTGAATCAGGTGAATTCATAATGGGGAACAAGGAAATGGCAGACCAATTGAGCAAATACTTTGGTTCTGTCTTCACTAAGGAAGACACAAATAACCTTCCGAAAATACTAGGGGACTGAGGGTCTAGCGAGAAGGAGGAACTGAGGGATATCCTTATTAGTCAGGAAATGGTGTTAGGGAAATTGATGGGATTGAAGGCCAATAAATCCCCAGGGCCTGATAGTCTGCATCCCAGAGTAATTAAGGAAGTGGCCCTAGAACTAGTAGATGCATTGGTGGTCATTTTCCAACATTCCATGGACTCGCGATCAGTTCGTATGGACTGGAGGGTAGCTAATGTAACCCCACTTTTTAAAAAAGGATGGAGAAAGAAAACTGGGAATTATAGACTGGTTAGCCTGACCGGTAGTGGGGAAAATGCTGGAATCAATTATTAAAGATGTAATAGCAGCGCATTTGGAAAGCAGTGACAGGATCAGTCCAAGTCAGCATGGATTTATGAAAGGGATTATTGTGCAAAATTAAGGCACATGGGATTGGGGGTAATGTATTGACGTGGATAGAGAACTGGTTGGCAGATAGGAAGCAGTGAGTCGGGATAAGTGTGAGGTTATCCACTTTGGTGACAAAAACAGGAAGGCAGATTATTATCTGAATGATGAAAGATTATTAAAAGGGGAGGCGCAATGAGACCTGGGTGTCATGGCACATCAGTCATTGAAGATTGGCATGCAGGTACAGCAGGCAGTTAAGAAAGCAAATGGCATGTTGGCCTTCACAGCAAGGGGATTTGAGTATAGGAGCAAGGAAATGTTGCTGCAGTTGTGCAGGGCCTTGGTGAGACCACACGTTGAGTATTGTGTGCAGTTTTGGTCTCCTAATCTGAGGAAGGACATTCTTGCTATGGAGGGAGTGCAGCGAAGGTTCACCAGACTGATTCCCGGGATGGCAGGACTGACATATGAAGAAAGACTGGATCGACTAGGCTTATATTCACTGGAATTTAGAAAAATGAGAGGGGATCTCATCGAACACATAAAATTCTGACGGGATTGGACAGGTTAGGTGCAAGAAGAACGTTCCCGATGTTGTCCACTTCCGGAAGTCCAGAACCAGGTATCACAGTCTAAGGGGTAAGTCATATAAGACAGAGATGAGGAGAAACTTTTTCACCCAGAGAATTGTGAACCTATGGAATTCTCTACCACAGAATGTTTTTGATGCCAGTTCGTTAGATATATTCAAAAGGGAGTTAGATGTGGCCCTTATGGCTAAAGGGATCAGGGGTATGGAGAGAAGGCAGGAGTGGGGTACTGAAGTTGCATGATCAGCCATGATTATATTGAATGGTGGTGCAGGCTCGAAGGGCCGAATGACCTACTCCTGCATCTACTTTCTATGTATCTATGTTTCTATGTTTACCGTCAGTGTTAGACCTGCCTCCGTACAATGGTCCTTCCCCCTGCTGCCGCCAACTCCCACCGACTCCCGTCGACTCCCTCCTGCACCAATATGGCAGCTCAGTGGGCGGGAGGTCACTTATGTGACTTAGCTGCCAGCAGCAATCAGCAGCCGGTTCCCAGTGGTACTCCCTTCCCGCCGGCATCAGACAAAGAAGAATTTGTCACCGAGGGGAGAGCGGTGAAAAAACTCGGTGGCAGACGATGGCAGTGGCCAGTAATGGCCACCAATTTCGGGGCCTTAGTTCCTAACCTTGGTCACTTTGCATCCATGTCTCCATAAGAGCTATTAGATCATAGAATCATAGAATCATGTACAGCATGGAAGGAGGCCATTTCGGACCATCATGTCCTACGCTAGCCGACAAAGAGCTATCCAGCCTAATCCCACTTTCCAGTTCTTGGTCCATAGCCCTATAGGTTGTGCCATTTCAAGTGCACATCCAAATACTTTTTAAATGTAGTGAGGGTTTCTGTCTCTACCACTCTTTCAGGCAGTGAGTTCCAGACCACCACCATCCTCTGGGTGAAGAAATTTCCCCTCAAATCCCCTCCAGTACCCCTACCAATTACTTTAAATTTATGCCACTGGTTGCTGACCCCTCTGCTAAGGGAAATAGATCTTTCCGATCCACTCTATCTAGGCCCTTCATAATTTTATACACCTCAATCAGTTTCCCCTCAGCCTCCTCTGTTGCAAAGAAAACAAACCCAACCTATCCAATCTTTCCTCATAGCTAAAATTCTCCTGTCCAGACAACATCCTCGTAAATCTCCTCTGTACCCCCTCTAGTGCAATCACATCTGTGTGCAGTACTCTAGCTGTGGCCTAGCTATTGTTTTATACAGTTTAAGCATAACCTCCCTGCTCTTGTATTCTATGTATTGGCCAATAAAGGCAAGTATTCCGTATGCCTTCTTAACCACCTTATCTACCTGTCCTGCAACCTTCAGTGATCTGTGGACTTGCACTTCAAGGCCTCTTTGTTCCTCTACACTTCTCAATGTCCTACCATTTGATGTGTATGCCCTTGCCTTGTTAGCCCTCCCCAAATGCATTCCCTCACTGGATTGAATTCCATTTGTCACTGTTCTGCCCACATGTCTAGTTCATTGATATCTTCCTGCAGTCTACAGCTTTATTCTTCATTATCAACCACACAGCCGATTTTAATATCATCTGCAAACTTCTTAATCATACCCTCTATGTTCAAGTCTAAATCATTGATATATACCACAAAAGCAAGGGACCTTGTACTGAGCTCTGCAGAACCCCACTGGAAACAGCCTTTCAGTCACAAAAACATTGTTTCCTGACTCTGAGCCAATTTTGGATCCAACTTGCCACTTTGCCCTGGATCCCATATGCTTTTACTTTCGTGACCAGTCAAACCTATTAATTTTTATCTGTGCTGTTAATTCATCTGTTTTGTTGCAAATGCTTCGCGCATTCATATATTGTGCCTTCAGCTTGTATTTTGTTCTAATTTTCCCTGATGTCACGATAGTCTCTGATGCCCTATTCCCTTTATTACTTTTTCTGTCCCTTCCTGACCCATGCTGCTTATTTTTACGCAAAGCTCTGCTCTAGAGCCTTGATATTTTTCTTGCTGCTTTTAAATTTACTCTTTCCAGAATCCTTCCACCCCACCATTGCCGCAACCCCTCCCGACCCCCGCCCACTTCATTAGTTTAAAGTCCTGTCTACTGCCCTAGTTATTCAATTCACCAGAACAGTGATTCCAGCCTGGTTTAAGTGGTGCCAATGGAACAGCTTCCTCTTTCCCCAGTACTGGTGCCAGTACCCCACAAACCCAAACCCCTGCCTCCCACACCACTCTTCCAGCCATGCATTTAATCTTCTAATCTGCTTGTCCCTATGCCAATTGGCCTAGGGGGAGTGTTTGCTAGTGCTGTTGGGGAGGAGTTAAACTAATATTGCAGGGGGATGGGAACCTATACAGGGAGACAGAGGGAGACAAAAAGGAGGCAAAAGCAAAAGACAGAAAGGAGATGAGGAAAAGTGGAGGGCAGAGAAACCCAAGGCAAAGAACAAAAAGGGCCACTGTACAGCAAAATTCTAAAAGGACAAAGGGTGTTAAAAAAACAAGCCTGAAGGCTTTGTGTCTTAATGCAAGGAGTATCCGCAATAAGGTGGATGAATTAATTGTGCAAATAGATGTTAACAAATATGATGTGATTGGGATTACGGAGACGTGGCTCCAGGATGATCAGGGCTGGGAACTCAACATCCAGGGGTATTCAACATTCAGGAAGGATAGAATAAAAGGAAAAGGAGGTGGGGTAGCATTGCTGGTTAAAGAGGAGATTAATACAATAGTTAGGAAAGACATTAGCTTGGATGATGTGGAATCTATATGGGTAGAGCTGCAGAACACTAAAGGGCAAAAATCGTTAGTGGGAGTTGTGTACAGACCTCCAAACAGTAGTAGTGATGTTGGGGAGGGCATCAAACAGGAAATTAGGAGTGCATGCAATAAAGGTGCAGCAGTTATAATGGGTGACTTTAATATGCACATAGATTGGGCTAGCCAAACTGGAAGCAATACGGTGGAGGAGGATTTCCTGGAATGCATAAGGGATGGTTTTCTAGACCAATATGTCGAGGAACCAACTAGGGGGGAGGCCATCTTAGACTGGGTGTTGTGTAATGAGAGAGGATTAATTAGCAATCTCATTGTGCGAGGCCCCTTGGGGAAGAGTGACCATAATATGGTGGAATTCTGCATTAGGATGGAGAATGAAACAGTTAATTCAGAGACCATGGTCCAGAACTTAAAGAAGGGTAACTTTGAAGGTATGAGGCATGAATTGGCTAAGATAGATTGGCTAATGATACTTAAGGGGTTGACTGTGGATGGGCAATGGCAGACATTTAGAGAACGCATGGATGAATTACAACAATTGTACATTCCTGTCTGGCGTAAAAATAAAAAAGGGAAGGTGGCTCAACCGTGGCTATCTAGGGAAATCAGGGATAGTATTAAAGCCAAGGAAGTGGCATACAAATTGGCCAGAAATAGCAGCGAACCTGGGGACTGGGAGAAATTTAGAACTCAGCAGAGGAGGACAAAGGGTTTGATTAGGGTAGGGAAAATGGAGTACGAGAAGAAGCTTGCAGGGAACATTAAGGCGGATTGCAAAAGTTTCTATAGGTATGTAAAGAGAAAGAGGTTAGTAAAGACAAACGTAGGTCCCCTGCAGTCAGAATCAGGGGAAGTCATAACGGGGAACAAAGAAATGGCAGACCAATTGAACAAGTACTTTGGTTCAGTATTCACTAAGGAGGACACAAACAACCTTCCGGATATAAAAGTGGTCAGAGGGTCTATTAAGGAGGAGGAACTGAGGGAAATCTTTATTAGTCGGGAAATTGTGTTGGGGAAATTGATGGGATTGAAGGCCGATAAATCCCCAGGGCCTGATGGACTGCATCCCAGAGTACTTAAGGAGGTGGCCTTGGAAATAGCGGATGCATTGACAGTCATTTTCCAACATTCCATTGACTCTGGATCAGTTCCTATCGAGTGGAGGGTAGCCAATGTAACCCCACTTTTTAAAAAAGGAGGGAGAGAGAAAGCAGGGAATTATAGACCGGTCAGCCTGACCTCAGTAGTGGGTAAAATGATGGAATCAATTATTAAGGATGTCATAGCAGCGCATTTGGAAAATGGTGACATGATAGGTCCAAGTCAGCATGGATTTGTAAAAGGGAGATCATGCTTGACAAATCTTCTGGAATTTTTTGAGGATGTTTCCAATAAAGTGGACAAAGGAGTACCAGTTGATGTGGTATATTTGGACTTTCAGAAGGCTTTCGACAAGGTCCCACACAGGAGATTAATGTGCAAAGTTAAAGCACATGGGATTGGGGGTAGTGTGCTGACGTGGATTGAGAACTGGTTGTCAGACAGGAAGCAAAGAGTAGGAGTAAATGGGTACTTTTCGGAATGGCAGGCAGTGACTAGTGGGGTACCGCAGGGTTCTGTGCTGGGGCCCCAGCTGTTTACATTGTACATTAATGATTTAGACGAGGGGATTAAATGTAGTATCTCCAAATTTGCGGATGACACTAAGTTGGGTGGCAGTGTGAGCTGCGAGGAGGATGCTATGAGGCTACAGAGTGACTTGGATAGATTAGGTGAGTGGGCAAATGCGTGGCAGATGAAGTATAATGTGGATAAATGTGAGGTTATCCACTTTGGTGGTAAAAACAGAGAGACAGACTATTATCTGAATGGTGACAGATTAGGAAAAGGGAAGGTGCGACGAGACCTGGGTGTCATGGTACATCAGTCATTGAAGGTTGGCATGCAGGTACAGCAGGCGGTTAAGAAAGCAAATGGCATGTTGGCCTTCATAGCGAGGGGATTTGAGTACAGGGGCAGGGAGGTGTTGCTACAGTTGTACAGGGCCTTGGTGAGGCCACACCTGGAGTATTGTGTACAGTTTTGGTCTCCTAACTTGAGGAAGGACATACTTGCTGTTGAGGGAGTGCAGCGAAGATTCACCAGACTGATTCCCGGGATGGTGGGACTGACCTATCAAGAAAGACTGAATCAACTGGGCTTGTATTCACTGGAGTTCAGAAGAGTGAGAGGGGACCTCATAGAAACGTTTAAAATTCTGACGGGTTTGGACAGGTTGGATGCAGGAAGAATGTTCCCAATGTTGGGGAAGTCCAGAACCAGGGGTCACAGTTTAAGGATAAGGGGTAAGCCATTTAGGACCGAGATAAGGAGAAACTTCTTCACCCAGAGAGTGGTGAACCTGTGGAATTCTCTACCACAGGAAGTAGTTGAGGCCAATTCACTAAATATATTCAAAAGGGAGTTAGATGAAGTCCTTACTACTCGGGGGATCAAGGGGTATGGCGTGAAAGCAGGAAGTGGGTGCTGAAGTTTCATGTTCAGCCATGAACTCGTTGAATGGCGGTGCAGGCTAGAAGGGCTGAATGGCCTGCTCCTGCACCTATTTTCTATGTTTCTATGTTTCTATGTAGCTCAGGTAACAACCCAGAGATTATTAACTTTGAGCTTGTGCTTTTTAATTTGGACCCCAATTTCTAAAACTCTCTCAGCAGAACCTTATTCCTAGTTCTACCTATGTCATTGGTTCCTACGTGGACCACGACAACTGGATCCTCCCCTTCCCACTCCAAGTTCTTCTTCAGCCACAAGGAGATGTCTTTAACCCAGGCAGTACAGCCTTCAGAACTCCCAGTCGTGGCTGCAGAGAACGGCCCCTGAGGTTAAGGTTACACATCGGTTCTGCTACCGAGGACTCAGATGAGGACGTTGACAGGGCAGCCAACAGAAGAAGGTTGATGGGAATGCAGAACTAAATGCTTGGTGCATTGGGAAGCCTGCCAGAAAGCCTGCATGCAATGTCAAGGAGCATGGAGGAGCCCGGCACCAACCTTGCACAGGGCTTTGCTTTGGAGCCAATCCTTTCTAGCATGGAAGGAGTGGGCATCCCATTCACACACTTGTGCAGCGTCTGATGGTTGATGTTTCCTTGCAGCACAAGCACAAGACACCCTACGTCTGAGTGTTACAGTGGAAGCTCAGACTGAAGTCATCCAAGTTCAGACTGCTCTCATATCAGACTGCTGACATTGTGGCTGGCTTTATTATTGTTGCAAGGGGCATGCAGGGTGTCACAGCACTCCAGAAATCTGTCCTCCAATAGATGGCTGGGAATGGGGAGATGCCACCCCGGGAGAATGACAGTAGCTCCGTGGAGTATGGCCCTGCTGTCATCTCTTCGGATGGCAGCATTTGTTCTCCCACCACTGCCATTCCGCACTTACTGCTGTCTATGAGCCAGCCAGCCGAGACTACTGCGGCCCACGCTGAGGTGGTGCAGTCTGCAGCTGAGCCTTCTAGGCCCTGAGGTGCTCGAGATCATCCTGCAAGGCCACCTGCAGTCTCCTCCACTGATAGTCAGCAGTCTTTCACCAGCCATGCTGCAGCCAATTGGGTAGCACTTCATAGGAACATTAGAACAGATAAAGACACTGAAGACAGGCATTGGGGGAATGCACTAGGATGATTAGTCGACTTTGTTATGTTATATTGGATGGATAGATGGATAAAGTTGGATTAGAATGCTTCTTTTGTGGTGGCTTTTATTTCAGCATTTTGGCTAAGGCGACACTGTGATGGTCAGGGACAGAGAGATGATAAGTTGTTGCCAGGTTGTGCTAGGGTAAGAGGGGCATTCTTCTAATGTTACGGTGTTGATGCCCTAATTCGGGAGGAATTGGGTTTGTGTTCACTGGTGCCACATTTGAATGAATCGATCACAGACAGCCCGGGAAAAAGGGACTATTTGGGTTGCCTCCTCCCTTCCTCTTCCTCCTCTCCCACTTCCTCCTCCTTTTCTTCCTCCTCCTCCTTCTCTTCTGTTTGTCCTCCTCCTCCTCTTCCTCCACCTCCTCCTCCTTCTTAGCTGATTGCCGTATGCTGCCTGGTGCAAGGGCTGGGCCCTCATGATGGCGAGGTTGTTCTTCTTAGGCAGTCCCCTGGAGTCGAGGATGACTTGCTTCCACACAAAAATGAGTTCAAAGGTGACTGATGAGACCAATGCGGGATCCAAAGGGCTGGACTTTCCAATTCACATCGTCCATCTAAGGACCATCTATGGCCCAAAATGGACCTCTATCACCCATTTTGAGCAGAAAGTGGAAACTAGCCCCAAAATATCACCAGAAAAATAGGCCCCCAAGTTTCTACTTTGATTGCTGAGATGATCGCCCAAATGATCGCCCACACAAGGCCCATCCCAAGTTTCAGCACTAAGCATGCACTTCGCTGGGCTGATGCAAGGCCCAAAAGAGTGCTAAAAAATAGTTGCTTTTTCAGGGCCTTAGAGAGGGAAATGGGCACTACGGACGCCATTTTTAGCCTCTGAGGAATGGTGGAGAATTGTTCTGAGTTATTTAGAGAGTAAAATTGAAGCAAATTTTGGACAGGGAATATAAATAGGTATTATCACCTTATTTATGCTAAATAGATCTCATATATTGGAATTATTTAGTAAATAGCTTTTACATAGTTTAATGATATTAAATGGGGAAACAGAATAAACAAACAAATCTGCATGAAGAACCGTACGTTGTAAAACTTGTAAATAAGAGAGAAAATACAAAAGTTGTAGAAATTTTTTTTTTAATTTAACAAACAAAATATTTTTTAAGAACTAATGAACAACACCCTCTCTCCAACCCCCCACCCCCCGCACCAACCCACCCTTCCCTCAAAATCCCCAAAACGTTAGAAGAAGAAGAAATTGAACATTTTAAAGAACAAGTGGCCATTTAAGTAATGATAACAAGTGACCATTTCAGTGATGACAACAAGTGACCATTTCAGTAACGATAACAAGTGACCATTTCAGAAAGAATGGAAAGTGAACAGTTAAGTAATGATAACAAGTGAACAAGTGAACATTTAACTATTGAATACAATTGGCCAATAACAATATCAATAACAAGAGTATTATAAATTGATAATAACAAGTGAACATTTTAAAACAAATCAACTATAGAGAAGCACTCCCCCCTCTCTACCTGCGGCCACGTTTCCCTCCAGGTTCAGCCCCACCCTGTGTTTGCACTCCACCCGCCCGTTTTGGTCTATGCAGACCGACACCAAGACGTCGTGCAGAGTGGGATGTCAAGACTTCCTGCCGTGGTGGAGGTGACGGAGAGGGAGCGGAAGCCTGAGGCTCTACTCCCGAGTCCGGAGGAACTGTGCCCTCCATACTCGCTTGCGTGCTCGGGGTGTCACTGCGGGCAGACACGACACCTTGGGGTGCAGCGCCGTGTCCATCCAGCAACGCATGCCGTAAGGCATTGTTTGCGGCTGCCTGCTGTCGAATAGCCTCCAAGGTCTCCCTTGCAGTCAGTGACTGCTCAGAAGACCAGTTGGAGAAGTTCTGAAAAACTCGCTCCAGGATGCTGGAAACTGGCTCCAGTTCGCAGAGAACTGGCTCCAGTTCGCAGAGAATCCCGCGAACCCCTGGATAAGGTCGCGACCAATCGCGACCGCCTCCCTGCACAGGGAAATCAAGCTCTCTGTCTGGCCCTCCAAGGCAAGTGATTGCTCGCCACGCTGACCGGACCTCCGTGGGGTCGGCATTTGCAATATGACGCGCCTTCGTGTCGCCACCTGCACACCGCTTGGTCCCGGTGCTTCTTCCATCTCAACCGAGATGGCCGCAGGTTGTTCCCCCCGCATCACAAAAAAAATCCCTTCTTCTTCCGTCTCCTCCTCCTCCTCCTCCTCCTCCTCCTGCTGAAGCACAGCAGCAGGAGTCTGCAGTGGCTCCTCCTCTTCTTCATCCTCCTGAAATGTTGGAGACGGTTCTGTGGTAGTGGACTCCACTAACTCGACAACCACTTGACTTTTAATTTGATAAACAACGTCTAACAATTCAAATCATTGCATTACAATTTTTCTCAAACTCAAAACATTGCAATGCTTTCCATTACCCCATATGCACCAAGTGATCACAAGGTTTAACATGACCTAACATGATCTCATTCGAACATCTATAGTACATCACAATTATATATCAGATTAGATTATAATTGCATAATATTACATTGTAATTGCATAACATCAAATTACATTTTAATTGCATAACATTACATGCGTAACTACGATATTTTCAGTATTTACTAATGGTTCACACATTGCACAATGCACATTTCTCATGACTCAAATGTCTCAAGGGTGGGTTCGGCCACACCAAGGGATGTGACTGAACGGCTTTCTGGCCCCACCAAGGCCCGCCCGTCCTGCATTGCTCACAATTATTGATCGAGATCTTCTTCTTTAAATGATACGATAACATTGCACGGCATAAGCAAATGGATCAGGCAATTTAAGACATTGAAGACATTTAAGACTGACAGATTTAAATGTTCTTTTACAAAATAGCATAACGTTGCATATTTCACACTACAACATTTAACTTTATGCTGGGTTGCATAAATTTATTCATAATTTTGTTACGTTTAAATGTAACCAAATAACATTGCAGATTCTAGTTACTATTTAGATAATTAAATAATACATAAATATAAATTTCAACTTACTCTCGCAGCTGCCAGCAGGCTGTTGCACCATTTGCGGCACTGGTCCGGTGTGCGCGTTTCATTAGAGGCTGACGTGAGCACATCGGCAATGTCAGACCAAATCCTCCGATAGCATGGGTGGAGGTTTCCCATGCCCACCCCGTGTCAGATCCTCCCACCTGGTGCTGACAGCATTCACGAGGGCCTCATTGGCCTCCTCGCTGAAGGGCTTGGCCCTACGGCTC
Source organism: Pristiophorus japonicus (assembly GCF_044704955.1). Classification (NCBI taxonomy): domain Eukaryota; kingdom Metazoa; phylum Chordata; class Chondrichthyes; family Pristiophoridae; genus Pristiophorus; species Pristiophorus japonicus. The sequence goes on along the minus strand of NC_091977.1, from coordinate 216,650,992 downwards.
TCAAATGATCCCTCCATGTCGATTAGTATCAGATAAATCAGACCACAAAATGCTTTCTCCTCTCTCGCTCTCTCTCTCTCTCCCTGACTCTCACAGAGTTTCTGAGCATGTGTGATGACCCCTGACCTCCCAAAACGCGGGAAGGAGCATCAACCTTAAAAAAAAAATCAACCTGCATACACGCAGTAATGCGTTGCTAGGGAAGCTTTTTTTTAAATTCACTTCCGTTTTCTTTGGGCGATCGTGAGATCCCCGCGAAATCACATCGCCCATTTGACATCGCTGGGCTAAGACCGTGTGGAAAATCGTGGAAAAAAAATGGGCCTCATGCCGGTGATCAACATGGGCGATAGGTCCCGCATTGCTGGAACAAGGCCCATTTTTTTCGGCCTTAGCCAGAAAGTGGAAAGTCTAGCCCAAAGTCTCTGTCACAGGTAGGGCAGATGGTGTTTGGAGAGACGGGTGGGTGGGGTGCTTGATTTGTCATATGCTCCTTCCGCTGTTTGTACTTGGCTTCCGCATGATCCCAGTGAAGAGACTCGAGATGTTCGGCACTTTCTCGGATGCTTTTCCTCCACGTTGAGCAGTCTTGGGCCAGGGATTCCCAAGAGTCGGAGGGGATGTTACATTTTTCCAAGGAGGCTTTGAGGGTGTCTTTGAAGTGTTTTCTTTGCCCTCCTGGGGCTCACCTGCTGTGACATAGCTTGAAGTAGAGTGCTTGTTTTGGGAGTCTTATATCAGGTATGCAGACAATGTGGCCCGTCCATCGGAGCTGATCGAGCTTGGTCAATACCTCGATGCTAGGGGTGTTGGCCTGAGAAAGAACGCTGACGTTGGTGTGCCTATCCTGCCAATGAATTTGCAGGATTTTGCGGAGGCAGCGTTGGTGGTATTTCTCCAGGGCTTTAAGGTGCCTACTATACATAGTCCATGTCTCTGAAGCATGTAGGAGAGCTGGTATCACTACTGCTCTGTAGACCATGAGCTTGGTACCGGGTTTTGAGATGCTGGTCTTCGAACACTGTTTTCCTCAGGCAGCCAAAGGCTGCACTGGCACACTGTTGGACTTTGTCGTTGATGTCTGTCCATGCTGATAGTAGGCTCCCAAATTTTGGGAAGTGGTCCACATTGTCCAAGGTCTAGTCGTTGATCTTGATACACGTGGAGCTGTACTGTGTGGTGGGGGCAGGTTGGTAAAGAGCCTTTGCTTGCTGATGTTTAATGTAAGGCCAAGACTCTTGACAGTGAAGGTGTCAATAATGGTTTGGAGTTCGGACTCCGAGTGTGACAAACGCAAGCATCATCTGCATAATGTAATTCAATGACAGAAGTTGGAACAAGCTTGGATCTGGACTGGCTGCATCAGAGGTTGAACAATTTCCCACTTGTCCTGTAGATTAACTCCACTCCAGCAGGGAGCTTGTTAAAGGTGAGCTGAAGCACTAAAGTGAGGAAGATTGAGAAGAGCATTGCTGTGATGACACAGCCTTGCTTGACCCTGGTCTGCACTAGTATTGGCTCTGTGGTGGATCTGTTGGTAAGAATCATGGCTTGCATGTCATCGTGAAGCAGGCTGAGGATGATGACAAATTTTTGAGGACAGATGAATTTGATAAGGACACTCCATAATCCCTCATGTTTGACAGGGTCGAAGACCGTGTTAGGTCAAAAAAAGTCAGGTACAGAGGTTGATGCTGATCCCTACATTTTTCTTGGATTTGTCACGCGGTGAAGATCATGTCCGTTGTACCCCTTAGTGGGCGGAATCCGCATTGCGATACTGGGAGGAGCACTTCAGCCACTGGGAGGAGACGATTAAGAAGGATTCTTGTGATGATTTTCCCTGCGGCAGATAGCAGGTAAACTCTATAATTACCACAGTCAGACTTGTCCAGGTTGTGGAGTCTCATTGTTGTAGGAGGTAGGCACCTGCAGAATATATCAAACACTAGGCATTAGGCACCTGCTAGATATATCTAAACGCATATAAGTTTAAAGTGGCCACACATAAAATGGCTGCCCAGGCATGATGGGAAATCAGGTAGTCAAGCTGTGAACTGTTGAATGTTCAATGACCGAGCAATAACCCTGTGAGGCCCACTATAGGAATGCCTTGGATGCAGGATAAGAATAATGAGGAGAGAACCCATCTCCTGTAAACAAGGTCATAAACCAATTAATTCCCCAGGAAGAGATAAGGAGGGAACCCATCTCCTGTAAACAAGGTTATAAACCAATTATTTCTCCGAGAAGAAAGAAATAGGGAGAGAACCTATCTCCTGTAACAAAGTCATCAATCAGCTCGAGCTGACAATAACCGAACATATGGTTCCTGAGGCACCAGGGGAATTCTATTGGGTTAAAAGAACCTATATGTAATCGATAATCATTGTGATTGGCTTGTGTCCAGCCGTGATGGGCTGTGTAACTGTAGTAAACTGTTTGTAACTGTTGTGAAACATATAAAAGTGCATGCAACCCTTTGTTCTGTGGAGAGAAGCCTGGATACAGTCCTGAGACTTCCTCCCCGCTAAGCGTTAATAAAGGCTGCTTCGGCGTTGGAACCGACTCTGAGTGTTGAATGATTCTTCTGAGAAAACATTCACGCTAACAGTGGCGTAGTCGGCAGGATTTCCCGGAGTCGCTGGACGCCCTTGGAAAAACCCGGGTGAGTATAAAAAAAAACAATTTTTAAGTATAAAGGGTGTGGAAGGTGGAAGCTGGTTGATCGACACGAGGAGACGGTCTAATATCTCAAACGCCTAGCCTGAGCCTGAATTAAGAGGACTTTTGTCCCACGTGACGGCCAGGAACCAAGTAGGCGTAGGGAACACACTTAGACCGTGGGATCGTGATACCGAGAGACATCTTCCGGACCCAGTAGTGTAATTTGAAATACCCCGGGGTAGAACCAAGCGGTGTACAGCGGCTAACGGAATCCAAACCTGTGAACAGGGTCGGACCAACGGGCCGAGCGATGGTAGGTAGTCGTTAAGGAGGCGTAGAGCACTGTGGGAAATTGCGTAAATGCGTTTTAAGAATTGTATAAGTTTGTGTAACAGCAGAACTTGTGACCTGACAGTAACTAGGAGACGGTCTACTCCAAGTTGCGCTAGGAAGGAAGCGGACCTCTGAGAGTAGATTCCTAACGGTTCTAGTCCTACCCAGGAATGGCCATGAAAGCAAGTAACCTCGAGTGGGGATCAGAAGGGTCCATTACCCGCCATCTGGTGGAAAAAACAAAAGAAGCTAATCGAAAAAAAATGATTAGCTCAGGGTGGAATCCTCAGGAACTACCAGCAAAGCAAAGGGAATGGTGGGAGAAGGAACGGAAAGTCAAAAAGAAAAAAAGGCTGTGGTCTTGATACTGCGAGCCCATGTAAATTAACATAGGAAACTAAGATTAAAAAAAACTGACGGTGATTGTCTTAAGTGAAGTATCGAAGAGAAATAGAGCCGGCCAAAGAAAAAAAAAAGATTAATAGGAAAGAAGAGAGACTTTTGTGAACGTCTGTTTTAAATGAGAAGTGCCTGTGTGATTTTGTGACTGCGGAATGAATTTTTATGTTGTCATGTTTCTGAAAGCCTGGTTGGAAGAGGAATGCAAGTGTCTGTTTATTTTAGCTAACCCTTTGTAGTGCTGTCCTGTATGTGGGAAGTTTTAAGACATTTTAAGTTAGAAACGCAGGTGTGGATTTATTCGGATGATTCGGATGATAAGTTACGGAGCTAGGAAATGTACAAAGGATAGGTTTGTTGAGCAAAAGATAAAAAAATACATGGTCCCGGTGGTTAAAAAAAAGAATTTACTTGTCGAAAGAAAACATGCAATGATTGATTGGGTTGAAAGACATAAATTTAGTCTCAGAATGAGATAAAGAATGCTTTTTAAAAAAAAAAGAGCTTCTAGCAAAAAAAAAGGTTTTAAATAAAGATTGAAATTACAAAGTTTGAATTGGGATTTTGAGATATTCAGAGAAGGCACAGAAAATAAAGACGCCACTTTGAAAGTAAACAAAATGTGTTTGTGATGGAAAAAGACATAACTTACTAAATACTAGTTGATGTTTGCTGTGAAAAAGATATTGGTTTAATTAGAAAAAGAAAAAAAAATTGGAAGAGGTAAAAAAACACTCAACATTTTAAATTATGAGAAAGTTTCAATGCAGTTTGAAAAGATTTCCAAAATGGACAGTGTTTATCAAGAAAAGTCCCGAACAGTCTAAACAAGCAGGAGGGTTTTGAAGATCTAAGCTATGCGAACTCAGCACAGAGAAAAAAAAAAACTGGGAATTAGAGAATCTTACTGAATTCTTAAATTCTTATAGAAAATGGAACTGGCACAGAAGTTTAGATTTTGTGCTGAGAGAGAAAAAAAAAAAATTGAATTTCAGTAAACAAAATTGCTATTAAAAATGTGTGGTCTCGTTTTATATCAATTTTTAAAAAAAATTTCTTTGGCAAGTACTTGAATTAGAAGTTAAGAAAACATTGGAGTTTACTCTAAAATGCCGTCTTCCCTGATGAGAAGATTTTTATTATTTATGCTATTTAACGGTTTCCTAATTTCTAAGTAAGTTTTGAAGGCACAAAGACTTTTTTTTTTCAGATGATTACGTGAAGTCACGTAATGACATCAGGTCTTCTTACAAACCTGGAAAGGAGTTAACCCTTTCCATTGACAGCCGTTTAAGATACTGAACATTATTAGTTTGGATTTCTTAATAGAAAAAAAAGACTCACCGAACAGAGGAAACATGAAATAAAAACAGAACTAGCTTATGTAATAATACTTGCCTGATACAATAAAGAAATAGATACGCAATAAAACAAATTGAAGAGTTAAAAGCTAAGATAAACAGGCTGGAAGAGATAACGGGACTAGACGGATAGTGCAGTGCGCAGCCATAGCACCATCACCTATGGCAATAGAGCCAATGTACCCCACGGTGGGTAGGTGTAGTCCACAAACCCAACCTAACGGTAAAGCAGACAACGATGTTCGGAGGAATAGCTTTGGCCTTGGTCATAATAGGAGTTTGGGTAATATTTAAGTGGGTAAAGACACGGGCGCACGCCCTACAGATTCAACTCGAAATGGTTCGATTATAACCTTGTGCTTCTGATTTTGCAGGGTGACAGGGATACTCGTAGAGCAAAAAACTTAACCCCTGGTGACGACCAGGCCGTCTGTTTAAAATTACAGATAATACTTACTGGAATGGGAATACGAATGGCGCTACTCATAATATGGATAGCCCTGCGACATGCACGTACCCTGGGCAACACCGACGGACAGCAGAGCACGCTGGAAATAAACAACGACATGAACTATGGAGTCTTGTTTAATTTAACGGATGGAATGTGCATCCCAGCAGCCAAGAACTGGAGCAAGGACAGGGCTTATTTTAATGCATTGTTACAAGTGAATCCTAATACGAATCCTAATAAGAATAAGAGTATGTGTACAGTGCTCCACGGGTATAAGGAGCAGCTTCATTAAACGGAGGGATGTCAAAGGGCCCGATGAATGTACTTTCGGCATAATTTGCGCGCCTCCGGGACAATCCCAGCAATCAGTCATCCGCAAAAAGGGAATGGGGCTGTGTGGGTACTACGAGGAGGCGGGGGCGGCTGCAATATCATTGTATGTATGTTTCTCACCCCCTCCAACACCGCGCCCCATAAGAACCACTACATTGCCCGAGGAACTGCCTTGTCCCATAACTACTAAGGGACCAGAGAATGGGACTGTGATGTACAACGAAGGGGAATTATTGTATGATAATGTGAAACATGAAATTGCGCCTGTTCTGATCAATATTTCAGGCATCCAGATGCCGGAATACTGTACCGAACAGTCAAGGAAGATGTATAATGTATTAAGTAAAGTTGTAATGCAGCAGGCTGCCGATGCAATGGGTGCCAGTAGATTCCGAGGACAGGGGTCAGCCCCCAGGATGAAGAGGGAAATAGTTAATGATGTTGCTACCGTTTTCAATACAGGGACCTCCGTAGTAAACTCGATAGACATACAAGGGTTAAATGAGAGGGTGGAACAGCTTAGAGGGGTGATGAAGGGGTTATTGGAGAGGGTGGAGCAAAACCAGGAAGACCAAGCCAACCTAGGAAAGGAGGGTGCTGAAATCCAGTTGGATGGCATCTCAGTCCTGGAAGCTCACGCCAAAACCATCAATCACCTCATTGATAGAGAAAAGGAAGATACAGAAAAGCAAAGACAGGGGCAACTCTGTCACGCTTATGGTCTGTGGATGGTGGGACAGATCCGCCACAATCTCGACCAGATCCAACGCGGGGAAGTACCCGATTGGATAGACAATTCACATTTAGCTCAGTTGGCTAACCAGAGGGGGACACTGGATAATTGTACTCTGAAGGGACTGACCCGAGCATACCCAGCAATTCCAGATTGCCAGATGGGTAGGACTACCGGGATAGGGATAGTCCTGATGATCCCTATAGCCACGCCGGACTCAGGGCCGTTCCCCCTATACCAACTAGAGAATATCGGAGTAATACGGGAAAATGTCTCCATACGCTACTACCTGACCACCACCTCTGCCGTTCGTCGAAACAACATACTTACCGGGATTTCCCTAGCAGATTGCAAGCAAAGGGGGGAGATCACAGTATGCCCTCACCCGGTAGGCCGAGGTGAGCTAGACGAGTGCGGGTTTAACCGAACCGACGGGTGTGTACTAGAAATAGTGCCCGCACACATGCACTTCGCGAGGGCAGGCTACGGAGGGAAGGGAAGATACTGCGTCTCTACCACAGAGCGTTCATACCAGTATAATGACCTGCAGTGCCCTATACCACAGCCAAACTTTTGCTTTACACCACTACGACCTGTCGCGATCGGGCAAGCGCATATCACCCAGGTTAGGCGCCGGAAGACCGAAGTTATTGAGGTAACCGATCAGCTCCATGATCATTTACAGGATTATGACGAGCCAGATCAGTTCCCTATCCCACATCTAACTGAAGTATTACGAGAGTTGAGGCTCAGAATGGATCAATCCGTAAAGCTCTATCACCAACTGCAAACTAAAATCAAATTACTGGAAGAAGATATCGATGTCGACTTACAAAGTCAGAGTTGGTGGAGAAAGGTCTGGGACTGGGGAATAAATGTGAACATCCATCCTTGGATTCGAATAATTTCACACATACTGGTCGGGATACAATTGATCTTAGCAATAACATGGGGCGTAATGGCCTGCCAGGCATGCAGACACCACGCACAGCGAAGAGGGACCAATCACCGTTCCCCGGATACCAAACAAGCCTGGTAAGTACTAAGTACTAAGGGGGCAGGAGGATTTGGCCTTTGTCAATTTGATTTAAGCAACCGGGAATCCTGAAACTGCGTGACTGGCCAGCACGTTGAGGCAGAGAGTACCGGGCTGTGCACAAAAATATAGAAAAGGTAGAACGGTCGGTTAAAAGGGGACTAGGAATAGTCCCTTTACCGAAAGGGGGAATTGTTGTAGGAGGTAGGCACCTGCAGAATATATCAAACACTAGGCATTAGGCACCTGCTAGATATATCTAAATGCATATAAGTTTAAAGTGGCCACACATAAAATGGCTGCCCAGGCATGATGGGAAATCAGGTAGTCAAGCTGTGAACTGTTGAATGTTCAATGACCGAGCAATAACCCTGTGAGGCCCACTATAGGAATGCCTTGGATGCAGGATAATTATAACGAACCATTATAATCAGTGACTTCACTAAGGCGTACAAAAGCATGAGAGAACCCATCTCCTGTAAACAAGGTCATAAACCAATTAATTCCCCAGGAAGAAAGAGATAAGGAGGGAACCCATCTCCTGTAAACAAGGTTATAAACCAATTATTTCTCCAAGAAGAAAGAAATAGGGAGAGAACCTATCTCCTGTAACAAAGTCATCAATCAGCCCGAGCTGACAATAACCGAACATATGGTTCCTGAGGCACCAGGGGAATTCTATTGGGTTAAAAGAACCTATATGTAATCTATAATCGTTGTGATTGGCTTGTGTCCAGCCGTGATGGGCTGTGTAACTGTAGTAAACTGTTTGTAACTGTTGTGAAACATATAAAAGTGCATGCAACCCTTTGTTCTGTGGAGAGAAGCCTGGATACAGCCCTGAGACTTCCTCCCCGCTATGCGTTAATAAAGGCTGCTTCGGCGTTGGAACCGACTCTGAGTGTTGAGTGATTCTTCTGAGAAAACATTCACGCTAACACTCATCATCATAGGCAGTTCCTTGAAATCGAGGAAGACTTGCTTTCACTCTAAAAGTGAGTTCTTAGGTGACTGAACAGTCCAATTCAGGAATTATAGTCTCTGTAACAGGTGGGGCAGACATTAAAGGAAAGGGTAGGTGGGACTGGTTTGCCGCATGCTCCTTTCGCTGCCTGAGCTTGGTTTCTGCATGCTTTCGGCAATGAAACTCGAGGTGCTCAGCGTCCTTCTGGACGCACTTCCTCCACTTAGGGCGGTCTTTGGCCAGGGACCCCCAGACGTCGGTGGGGATGTTGCATTTTATCAAGGAGGCTTTGAGGGTGTCCTTGAAACAATTCCTCTGCCCATCTTGGACTCTCTTATTGTGTTGGAGTTCCGATTAGAGCGTTTGCTTTGGGAGTCTTGTGTCAGGCATGCGAACAATGTGAGTGTGGTCAGTGCTTCAATGCTGGGGATGTTGGCCTGATCAAGGACGCTAACATTGGTGTGACTGATCTCCCAGGGGATTTGCAGGATCTTACGGAGACATCGTTGGTGGTAGTTCTCCAGCGATTTGAGGTGTCTACTGTATATGGTCCATGTCTTTGAGCCATACAGGAGGGCGGGTATCATTCCAGCCCTGTAGACCATGAGCTTGATGGCAGATTTCAGGGCCTGGTCTTCGAACACTCTTTTCCTCAGGCAGCCGAAGGCTGCGCTGGTGCACTGGAGGCAGTGTTGAATCTCGTTGTTGATGTCTGTCCTTGCTGATAATAGTCTCCCGAGGTATGGAAAGTGGTCCATGTTGTCTAGGGCCGCGCCGTGGATCTTGCTGACTGGGGGGGCAGTGCTGTGTGGCAGGGTCAGGTTGGTGATGGACCTTTGTCTGACAGATGTTTAGTGTAAGGCCCATGCTTTTGTACGCCTTAGTGAAGATGTTGACTATGACTTGGAGTTCAGTCTCTGAATGTGCACAGATGCAAGCGTCGTCCGCGTACTGTAGTTCGACGACAGAGGTTGGGATGGTCTTGGATCTGGTCTGGAGACAACGAAGGTTGAACAGGTTCCGATAGTTTATTTCCACTCCAGCAGGGAGCTTGTTGAATGTAAGGTGGAGCATTGCAGTGAGGAAGATTGAGAAGAGGGTTGGCGCGATGACGCAGCCCTGCTTGACCCCGGTCCAGACATGGATTGGGCCTGTAATGGATCCGTTGGTCAGAATCACAGCTTGCATGTCGTCGTGGAGTAGGCGGAGGATGGTAATGAACTTTTGGGGGCAGCTGAAACGGAAGAGGACACTCCATAGTCCCTCGCAGTTGACAGTGTCAAAGGCCTTTGTAAGGTCAAAGAAGGCCATGTATAAATGTTGGTGCTGTTCCCTGCATTCTTCTTGTAGCTGTCGTGCTGTAAAAATCATGTCCATTGTGCCTCGTAGGGGACAAAATCCGCACTGTGACTCCAGGGGGAGCTCCTCAGCCACAGGGAGAAGACAGTTGAGGAGGATTCTAGTGACGACTTTCCCAGTGGCTGATAACAGGGAGATTCCCCTGTAGTTGCCGCAGTCGGACTTGTCCCCTTTTTTAAAGATGGTCACGATTACTGCATCTCTGAGATCTCCCGGCATGCTCTCCTCCTTCCAGATGAGAGAGATGAGATCATGCCTTCGTGCCAATAGTGCCTCTCAGCCTTACTTTAGTGCCTCAGCGGGGATTCCATCTGCTTCCGTTGCCTTGTTGTTCTTGAGCTGGCGGGATGGCCTTTTCTACCTCGCGCAGGGCTGGGGTTTTGCTGAGATTGTGGTGGCATGCTGCGGGATGGAGTCGAGGCAGAGTCTCGGACAAGGAGATCTTCAAAGTGCTCCTTCCAGCGGGTCCTGACTGCCTCAGTGTCCTTGTTGAGTGTCTTCTTGTCCTTGGCCAGCAGTGGGATGGGGCCTTGGTTGTTTAGGCCGTAGGTAGCCTTGACTGCGGTAAAGAATCCTCGCACATCATGGCTGTCGGCCAGCTGCTGAATCTCCTGTGCTTTCTCCACTCACCATCTACTCTTTAGGTCGTGGGTTCTTTGTTGGACCTCGGCCTTAAGCCGTCTGTAATGCTGCTTTGCTGCTCCAGAGTTGGGTTGTTGTTTTAGGTTCAGAAATACCCTGTGCTTGCAATTTATTAGCTCTTGGATCTCCTGGTCATTCTCATCAAACCAGTCCTGGTGTTTCCTGGTTGAGTGACCGAGCGTCTCTTCGCAGGCACTGGTTATGGATGCCTGGAGGGCAGATCAAGCGCTGTGGGCGTTCTGCATCTCGGAGTCATCAAGGGATGCCAGGTTAGCAGTGAGGCGCTAGCTGTATAAGGCTCTCTTAGCTGGGTCTTTGAGTGCCTTGGCATTGACTTTTTTGTGGCACTGCTTCTGCTGTTGTCGCCACTTTGGGGCTATATTGATGTTGATGATGGAGCGGATTAGGCGGTGGTCCGTCCAGCAGTCGTCAGCTCCTGTCATGGCGCGGGTGATGCGCACATCCTTGCGATCCCTGGCTCGGATGATTACATAGTTGAGCAGATGCCAGTGTTTCGAGCGAGGGTGTTATACTTGTCCCTCTGGCAGAAGAAGGTGTTAGTGATGACAAGGTCGTGCTCTAGGCATTTTGTCAGGAGCGAGGTACTGCTGGAATTTGTTTTACCTAGCCTCTCCCTGCCGATCACGCCGACCCTGGCGTTGAAGTTGTCATGGAGGATCAGTTTGTCATCCGTAGGGACGTGGGACAGGTACTTTTCGAGGCTGGAGTAAAAACCCTCTTTGGTCTCATCTGTTGCATCGAGTGTTGGGGCCTACGCACTGATGACCAATAACCAAGATGGTGGATGGGATAGCACCTCACGAGGAACAAACCTTCCTCTGGCCATCTGCTGCCATCTTCCACCTCTCTCTCCCTCAAATTCCCCCCCCCCCACCCCCCACCCCACTATCTAATCTCCCCTTGGCCCTAACCATGGACCTCAAAGCACTCTACCTACCCCTTAAACCATGCTACAAGGGCCTACTGTCCATCCCCCACCCCCCAACTGTGGTCTACCTTCCAGGCCGACCTCCTCGCGACCAGCTACAAAACAGGTTTGGGCCTACCTCATGCGTGAGCCTTCCCTCCAAGCCTCCACCCATCAGCGATGACCGGACCACCCTCCAACCAGCAGCGACTGGGCCTCTTCCCCTCCAGCGGCGACTGGGCCTCTTCTCCTCCAGCACGCGGTGAGCACAATGGCTGTGACCACTCTGACCTCTCCTCCTTCCACTCTGAACACCCTGACCTCCACCCCACAAAATGGACCACTGACCTTCCCAATGCCTGCCCCCAACCAATCCTCGGATCACCTACCACCTCAACGAAGGGCGCTACTCAGCACCGGGCTTACGGCCCACATCTCGCCGCAGGCAACTAGGCTCATACAGCAGTGCCTGGTCTCCAGTCGTCTTGGACCCCCTTGCCACTGGACCAAGACCTTGCTCAGCTAAGCCGGTGTGGTAGCCGGTGTGCAATGGTCACCCCACGTTAAAAGAACTCACGCACAGGCATCTTCCGCCCTTCAAAATGAAGTGTGGAACCTGGAACGTCAGGACCTTCATGGACAACCCCAACAGCGACAGACTGGAATGCCGCACCGCCATCGTTGCCCGGGAACATGGACGCTTCGATGTCGACATCACCGCCCTAAATGAGACCCGGCGGGCAGGCGAAGGCCAGCTCAAAGAACAAGGTGGAGGTTACACCTTCTTCTGGAAAGGCAAACCAGAGGAAGAATGCCACCTCCACGGAGACGGTTTTGCTATCAAGAACAAGTTGGTCGACCGCCTCAGAGACTCCTTCTGCGGGATTAACGAACGTCTCATGACTCTCCGACTCACCCTATCCCGGAATCAAGGTGGAAACTACAAAGAATCTTGAGACGCCTTCTAGTGAGCACTGCCTTCAGAGGGTTCCAGGCAGTGAAACCGTTGTTTAGGAATGCCAATGGTCTGCTTTATCAGATGCCATGTGGCAGCATGGCTCCCACTGTATGCATGTTGGCCAAGTATGGTTGGGTTGCACATCTGAGTCATGAGACAGGTGGTCAGCGGATAGCCCTTGTTGCGCAGTAGCCAGTCTTTGGTTTGTTTTGGTGTCTCAAAGACTGAGGGAACAGCCAACTGTCGCGGAATGAAAAAAGCAGTCCAGCCTGCAACTTGAAGTCCATGAACTCAGACCTGACTTGACCCTCTTTTTTAAGTCCTGTCACGTGTCTCAGTCACTGCACTGCTCAGTGACTGCGGTGACAGTTAGGCTGTGGCATCCTGGGTCAGTGGTCAACTTATACAGGTGTGGGAAAAGATCACAGATTATGTCTCCTTCCTTTATCACGGTGCCACCATGATCCATTGTCAGGGATATCACTGTGAGGGATGTGGGGGTGTATGTCTTTCTAAGCCTCTTCCCCTCTGCTAGTCCCTGATGATGGGTTTGGGTATCTTGTGCTCATCCTTGAATCCAACTGGTGGTTTCTGTTGCCAGATTGTGCTATGGTGAGAAGGCATTCTCTCGATTTTATGGTGTTGGTGCCCTCATTCTGGAGGAAAGATTTAGTGGGGAGGAAGCCCATCCAAGCTTTCAGCTCAACAGGGGACACCATCCTATATTTGATACCTTGGCTCTGGAAGGGTGTTTTGATATTGCGTTTTGGAAGAATTCTACAAAAATAGAGATGCGATCATTGTTGGCATAGTGCTTTTTTGCTCTGTCATGGTCTATGATGTTTCCTTTAGATTGAAAAGTCTGGAGTTGGACTATGAATGCCTGGAAGCGTTTTGAATTTGAGAGATTAGGGGAAAATGTTCCATGTGCTCTTTCCAGTGTTAAATTGAGGTTTGCGAAGGTGCATTCTAGATAAAGACAATAGCTTTATTTTTTTATAGGCTGAAGACGTGGATATTGCTGCAATGTCCTCAGCTGTTGAGATCATCTATCTTTGCTGCTAGCTCCTGGTCTTTGAACCTGGATGTTGATGGTTTGGGCTCTTAGCTCCACTAGGGCTCTATTATCTGTATTGAAGTCAGCCTCCACTTGCCTAATTAGTGCTCAGTTTGAATACTTGCAGTGCAGAGGCTAGCAACTATCATAGCAGTGGCATTCATGGAGATACCGCTGAGTATACCGGCCATGTGATTCACTGAGAATGCGAATAAAGAGGTTTGGAGAGTTGTTGGAGCATGGAATGCTTTGCCACAGGCAATAATTGAGGCAAAGACCTCTGCATCTTTTAAGGGCAAAGAAGATAACTATTTGAAGCAAATGAAGAGAAATGTGAGATGGTAGAGCTTTGGATTGCTCGAAGAGTTGAAATTGTCACCTTGGGCTTAATGCTCTCCCTTATGTGCTATACATTTAGATGATTCTAATATTAAAGTACTCTAACATCTACGGTAATTAGCATTATTATTGTAATGGGGACATATTGTGGCAGCTGAATTTCTGGCAATCTAAGGCTTGAGTTTAAGTTTAAAAATGGAGTTTACTGCCCTCTTTTTAAAGATAAAATCCAAACTGCCTACACATCTAGAACAGGCTAAAATCAGTTCTGGCTATAATCACACATAACACTCACAGCAGTGAAAGCAGAGGTAGTTTAACCCATTGCAAACTGATCCCCTGCCAGTACAGAGGTCAGAGAGAGTTTAAAAAGCAAGTGAGTTTGTCAATGTGAGGTGTGGGCTAAGGATCTGTAGTTGGAATAAACCTGACTAGATTGGAGCCTGGTGCAGTAAATTAGCTGAGTGAATCTGGCAGCTGTTGTTTTGACATCAGGGGTATTGATGCACCAAGGAGATAAAGTTCAAGAAAGCAATTACTTCACGCTAGATCAATTATTGATCATTTACAATTGATTAGAGTCTTTTAAAGCCTTTGTGAAAAAGTGTTTTCAAACCACTTTTCTTGTGGCAGAGTTGTGCGTGATTTTCATCTTGATGATGTAATTCCTCATTGAGACACTGGAGCATTTCCAATTCAATTACTTCACCATGCCGTGGGTTTGTAAACAAATTCAAAAAAGGTGTGCCAGCCTTTTTTTGTGCTGTGTGGAAAATGCCCCTTTAAACTAATATTCTGCCATAGTATGAAATATTAGCTATCATGCCACAAGCACACAAGATTTCAAAGCCATCACAACATTGAATTTAATTCTTCCTGGTAATTTGAAACACTTATAGATCATGAAGGTGCTAGCGGCAATAAAAGAAAGGAAAACTTTACGGAAGATTATACAGAAATACTTACAGATCTGTCTTTTACTTAAGTTAATGACCCATTCTCTGCGAATGATCCCATTACAAAGTTTTATCACCACTGCACCCTGGTGACAAAATGATTTTGTCGGGCTATTACAGCTGGTTTCAGCTGAGATTGTCAACCCCAGAGGAGCCTTTGGGAACGATCAGATCAGGTGAGGTTAGCCTAGGATTTATACACTGTCTTTACACGCAACAATATATGACTGCAGTCAACAACATTAATGGCTGTAGCTGAAGAGAAGTTCAAAGGATGCTGCAGGGGAGATACATCCAGCAGTAACCCAAGCATGCAGAACTGTGCATAGGGGCTGGAGGACCAGATTTAAAGCTTTTTAAATGTTTATTTTTTATTAATTTAATTCATGAAGGTTTCTGCAGTTGTAAAGATGTATTCCATGTCCCTTGACTGTACAGCAAATTAAAGCTAGAAGTGATTGTCTTCCAAATTGTATTAAATACATCCAGTGAATATCTCAGTAATTGGCTGCTTTTCAGTGTGTCGTATTTAATGAAGTAGATGAATGGGTACGTTGAAAGTAGAGAAGTACTCTTGATTACTCTAACTCCCTTTATTTCTCTTTGTTTGAAGGTTGAGGTATGATTCCTCTGCTTCTTAGTTCAATTATGAGCCTGGATGGTGAGTTTTGTCAAACAATTCTACCAGTACTACACCAGGTTGAGCATAATCCTACTATAAGCCAAATTGTGTGTCATTCAGATGAGATGTTAAACCGAGGCCTTGTCTGCCTGTTCAGTTGGATGTAAAACGTAATGTGGCACTATTCAAAGATGAGCAGCGAAGTTCTCCCAAGTCCTGGTCAACATTCATCAAAGCAGATTAACTAGTCATTAACCTCATTGCTCTTTTGGGAATTTGTTATGCACAAAATTGACTGCTGCAACACATTAATGACCTCACTTCAAAAAGTAATGGCATGGCTGTGAAGCTCTTTGGGACA
The DNA here is from genome assembly GCF_044704955.1 of Pristiophorus japonicus. Classification (NCBI taxonomy): domain Eukaryota; kingdom Metazoa; phylum Chordata; class Chondrichthyes; family Pristiophoridae; genus Pristiophorus; species Pristiophorus japonicus. The sequence continues at coordinate 216,635,493 of NC_091977.1, read as the reverse complement.
TCCTGAGAGTGTGAAAAGTGCTGTAGAAAAATAAATGTGTTATTTTTTATCTTCTTTATTATGGGTAGATTTTACAAATTAACACACCCAGCCCAGAGCTTCACGTGAAAGGACAGCATATCAGGAATTCAGGCATGGGGTCAGTGCACCTCATCAACACTGACTTGAATTCTCAAAATGTGTTTCTATTGCATAGCCACTCTGGACTGGGAACATTAATTTGTAAAATCTACCCATATATTCTTGGAGAATATATATATATATATACAGGCTCACCTGTACAGCAAATATGCCAACTTGGAAAAGCAACAAAAATGGACCAGCAACTTCAGAAAAGCTGACACATTCTTAAAAAAAACTGACAACTCAAAAATTGACATGTGGTTACAGTCAAAGTGCACTAAGGCATAGGTTTTCCACAACTTAAGCTGCAGATTTATCCAACACATATTTACTTGTATAGTGGAAAATTGTGGCAAAAAAAGATGGGTAGTTTCCCTCATTTCTTGCAGAAAAATTGCAGTTTATTGAAGATATCTATTTTGCTAAATTTGGTTATTTAAATTTTTTAATATGATTTTCATAGTGACATGGAACCACTTCTTTCCCTCTGCTCCCCCGCCCAAGTTTTGGGGCTAGAGTTTCCATGTTATGTGCATGCTTAATGCTAATTTTACCGCTGAAATGACGTATAACACCCATATATCGCCCATTTAGCCACAAAATGGAAACTGACGGGCATTTTTCAGAAACTTATTGGCGAGCATTACTTTCCCCATGTGCGTAATGCCGGGAAAAAATAATACCACCCGCCCACTTTTTTTGGGCAGAATCATCAGAATGGGCGAAATCAACGCCCATATCGCCCAGCATTACTTTCCGCACGGAATTAACGCCAAGATTCAATAATACCGCCCACCCACTTTTTTTTGTTATAAAGATCATATTTGCTGAAACTAGCGGCCATAAGATCGCCCAGCGTCACTTTCACTACCTCGCACACATATCGCCCACAATATTGCTTGCTCAAATATACGCCCAGAAAAAGTGGAACTAACCGGAACTAATCACAGCGTTATGGATGCCATGTTCTACATCACATGTCGCATCCTTTAAAAGGCTGCTCTGCTTCAATCTCGGGGTAGTTTGGATGTACTCTGGAGGTCATTGGAGCTGATGTGAACATCTGTACAAACATCTTTATCATACTGCGACCGATTGGAATTTAATAGGTGTCTTCATCGGGACATTCATTATTTGTGACCAATCGGTGGAAAACAGAGAGCTATTGCAGTGGGGCCTGTCCTTTCTCACCCTCTCTTGATGACCAATTACATGCTGCAGACTCGAGATGGCCGAAGGTACGCTCCACAGCATTATGTGCCGAATGTAAGACATGCCAGACTGATGAGGAGAACCAGACGTTACACCCCCCACAAGTACAGGGAGAAGCACCCTTACCTCGACTTGCCCGACACCACCTGCCTTCGGAGACTGCACTTCCACAAAGAGGTTATCACTGAGGTATGCCAGCTGATAAGAGAAGATCTGCAGCCTGCCAGCACCATCAGTACTGCACTGTCCGTCGAGGCCAAAGTCACCATGGCACTGTCGTTCTATGCGTCGGGTTCTTTTCAGGCCTCAGCTGGCGACATTTACAGTCTGTCTCAGCATGCCACACATTGCTACATTAGACAAATCACTGAAGTCCTGTACGCACGCAGGAGCAACTTGATCAGCTTCCCTATGACCAGGGTGGCACAGAGTGAGAGGGCTCTAAGATTCTCCAGAATTGCAAACTTCCCCAAGGTGCAGGGAGCAATAGACTGTACGCACATCGCGATGTGGGCACCTTTTCAGGATGCTGAGGTTTTCAGGAACCACAAGGGATTACACTCCCTGAATTGTCGACCACCAGCAAATTATTATGGCAGTGAATGCTAATTTTCCGGGCAGCATCCATGATGCTCACATCCTGCGTGAGAGCACTGTATCTGACTTGTTTAACAATCAGCCATAAGGTCAATGCTGGATGCTTGGTGACAACGGATATGGCCTCGCCACCTGGCTGATGATCCCCTTGCATGACACCCACACCGAAGCTGAGAGGCGATACAACGAGAGCCACAGAACAACTCGCAATATCGTGGAGAAAACCATTGGGATTGCTCAAGCAGCGCTTTGGATGCCTGGACCACTCAGGAGGCGAGCTGTAATACCACCCTGAGCAGGTAGCTCAATTCGTGGTGGTGTGCTCCGTGCTGCACAACTTGGCTATTAAGAGGGGACAAGAATTGCCTGATGAGTCTGACAGTCCACTTCACAAGAGAGAGGACGAGGAGGACAAGGAGGCAAACGCTGACACGGCCCACATAATCAGGCTGATGCTGAAGCCATGCCCCCGCCCCCCTGTAGACTGCATAAAAGGGCCCATGGTGGCATGATAGCTGCAAGAGCCTTACGTCAGGAGCTCATCAATGAGCGCTTTGCCTGAAGGAACGTTGGTGGTACAAAGCTGACACACTGCTGTGTGTGCAAATCATACATCAATGGTGGGCATCACCTTGGTGACAGTTAAAGTTTAAGTTGATTGAAGTTAAGTATAATTATACCCTTTGATGTTAAGGAATCACCAGTGTGTAATGGTGCAGCTATCTAAGCCAATGCGCAACAAGGTTTTGTAAATAAAAAACATTTAAACCGAACAGTTGTCTGAAATCATCAGTACTTCTGTAAAAACCAAGTCTCCCTCCACCCGCCCCCCCACCCCCACTACTCCTCCCAACCTCTACCCCTTCCCCTTCCACTCCTGACTCCAAGCCGCCTGGTCATTGGGGAGTGGGGGGATGATGGCCGAACCGCTGCTTGGACGGATACAGGAGAGGACGGTCCCAAGGTGGGAACGTGCTCCGAGCCAGTAGCAAGATGTTGCTCCTGGCTCTCGTGTGGTTGACAATGGGGGTGCGGCACCTTAGGGTGCAGTGCCGCGCTCTGGGACCACTGGGAGCCTCTGCACCAGTGTTCCTGGCTACCAGCTCCAGGGCCTCCACCATCCCTTCCATGTTATATCTTATTTGTTGGACAAAAACTCGGTGCCAACTATGTTCTTGGTGCTTTGTAGGCTTTTTGCTGCTGGTGAATCTCCTTTGTGCCTCCCACAACAGCCAAACAAGCACACACCATAGCCATACACGCCTTCAGTCCCCCTCAGTTCCCTATCTCTCTGTCTCTTTTTCTGCGCATGTCATGATAACCCTTGATCTCCTGAATCACGGTAATCGAGCATCGCCATACCGTTACTAAGGACGGCGACACTTTATGGCAGAAGGACAGCGAGATTTAACACTATGGCCCATTTCATATTGCTCGCGGTATCGCCCAATTTCAACAAATGGAGACTAGATGCTTTGAGAATGGGCGAGAAGCCGGCGATCTGAAAACCAATTTTTACTGCCCACGCTGGAAATAACACCCATTTTTGGGCAATATTCACAAAAGTGTAAGATCTAGCCCACAGTATCATATACTAAGGCAGAAGCTTGTCTTGGTTTTGAAATAAATATATTTATAAGCAGTAATTAAACAATCTTTGAGTTAAACAACACAATCTCACAGAGAATCTAATAATGAAAGAAAGAACTTGCATTCTTATAGTGCCTTTCACATCCCCAGGATAGCCTGAAGCTCTTTGCAGCAATTAAGTACATTTGAAGTATAGCAACTGTTGTAATGCAGGAAATCACAACAGACAATTTTCACAAAACAAGGTCACACAAAGATCAATGAGATAAATAGCCAGATAAGCTATTTTTATGACGTTGGTTAAGAAATTAAATATTGGCCAAGACACGGAGAAGTCCACTGCTTTCTTTAAATCGTGCCATGGGATCTTATAAATCTACCTCAGAGGACAGGGCTTGGGTTTACCACCCATCCAGTTCACACTTGCACCTTTCTCCCTCACCCCCTCTTATTCTTAGTTCATGCTGGCACTCTCCACTCCTAGTTTGCACTGGCACGCTATTTCTTGTCCTGTTCATGCAGTCACCTCTCTCCCCTTCCCCTCACAGCCACTACATCAGTAGATTGGCAGCGGTTGACTTTCGTGCTGAGTTCCAACCACCCCCACTCCATTCATGCACCCATCTTCTGGGGAAATTTCATGCTGTTTCTTAGTGATTCCTGGAGGCTTCAATCAGGAACTCATCTTCTCTGAAACCGCGGCTGTTCCCAGTTCCTACCTGCTGCAGGGGTCATTGAACATTACCGTGGAATGAGAATTCCTGGGGCTAGAAATTTTGTTGGAGAGTTCTTAAGGTGCTAATGTTGGACGGTCGCTAAATTTAGTGCCGGAAAATGGTTAGTGATGAGAGCCACAAAATTCAGTTGTATCGCCCTGACAGTGGAGTGGAGCACTAACGGAAGTGTTCCACACTTCTCTCAGAGCGCTAGGCTGGGTGAGCAACTGAATATCCTGTGTTAAAGAGCCAGCTTCATAGTGCCTTAAGAGAGGCCTCCCTGCAAAAAAAAGAATCGTAACAAAAAACACAAAAAACATTCTCTATACATTACTCACCTCAAATAAACTTAAATCACAAATTAAAAAAAAAAATTCACACTTACCTCATGCAGTCATTCCTTCCCTTAGAGCCCTGGGACAGCTCTGCACACCAGCTTTCTCTGGCAGTGTCACTACAGGGCACTATGGGTGCAGCGCAAGCCAAATTTTGCATCGGTTTCTATAGCGGGGACGTTGCACACCAACGGTATACTCCCGGGTGATACACCTCAGCGTCACCAGTACGAGTACACTGAATTTGCCAAGTGGCACTAATGTCGGCGCTCGCAGCTACAAACCTTTAACCGCCCCTGCTACCCAACCGAATTTCTCCCCCGCCCCGATCTTGTAAATCTATTGGCAACATTTTGACTGACAGCAACATTCCATCCCCAGAGCAGCAACAACATTAGGCAGAAGCCATGAGCATCATTGAGAGGTGGACCTGGGGCCTGTGGTGGTTTTCACTTAAAGAGATGGATAAGTCATCATCATAGGCAGTCCCTCGAAATCGAGGAAGACTTGCTTCCACTTTAAAAGTGAGTTCTCAGGTGACTGAACAGTCCATTGCGGGAATTACAGTCTCCGTCACAGGTGGGACAGACAGTCGTTGAAGGAAAGGGTGGGTGGGGAGTCTGGTTTGCCGCACGCTCCTTCCGCTGCCTGCACTTGTTTTCTGCATGCTCTCGGCGACGAGACTTGAGGTGCTCAGCGCCCTCCTGGATACTCTTCCTCCACTTAGGGCAGTCTTTGGTCAGGGACTCCCAGATGTTGGTGGGGATGTTGCACTTTACCAAGTTTCCTCTGCCACATGGGGCTCACTTGCCGTGTAGGAGTTATGAATAGAGCGCTTGCTTTGGGAGTCTCATGTTGGAACAATGTGGCCTGCCCAATGGAACTGGTCAAATGTGTTCAGTGCTTCGATGCTGGGGATGTTGGCCTGATCGAGAACACTGACGTTGGTGTGTCTGTCTTCCCAGGGGATTTGCAGGATCTTGTGGAGACATCGTTGGTGGTATTTCTCCTACAATTTGAGGTGCCTACTGTATCTGATCCATGTCTCTGAGTCATACAGGAGGGCTCATATCATTATAGCCCTGTAGACCATAAGCTTGGTGCCAGATTTGAGGGCCTGATCTTCGAACACTCTGTTCCTCAGGTGGCCAAAGGCTGCACTGGCGCACTGGAGGCAGTGTTGAATTTTGATGTCGATGTCTGCCCTTGCTAATAGTAGGCTCCTGAGGTATGGAAAGTGGTCCACGTTTTCCAGGGCTGTGCCGTGGATCTTGATGACTGTGGGGCAGTGCTGTGTGGCGGGGTCAGGTTGGTGGAGGACCTTTGTCTTACGGATGTTTAGTGTAAGGCCTATGCTTTTGTCCACCTCGGTGAAGGTGCTTATGATGACTTGGAGTTCAGCCTCTGAATGTGCGCAGACAAGCGTTGTTCACGTACTGTAGTTCGACGACAGAGGTTGGGATGGTCTTGGATCTGGCCTGAAGGCAACGAAGGTTGAAGATGGATAAGTGCAACTGAGCTGAAACCATTGACTGCCTGCATTTAACGCAGGTGGTGGGCAGATATCATTGTACTGCTGCTGGATAAATGCAACTCTCTGCAACTTAAAGACCAATCAGTTGTCTAACAATAGGACGAAAACAATAACTTGCATTTATATAAAAGCAAAATTCAGTGGATACTGGAAATCTGAAAACCCCCCAGAAAATGCTGGAAATACTCAGCAGGTCAGGCAGCAGCAGAAAGAAACAGAGTTAATGGGGTTGGGGGGGGGGGGGAATTGCAGTCGGAGGCTTCCTTCGGACGAACGTTTCTGCCCCGAAAACAAATTACCCGGTGATCACGGAGGCACCTTCGATTCTGGTTGGAGACCTTCATTCGATGCACGACGTCTGGGGAGATGACTTCCCCATTTTTAGGGAACTGATGGAGCCTGCACCACCAATCACCAGGTCGTATTCTCATTGATAAAAATGGGGACTCCGTTTGTATGGACTCCCATTACTATCAATGAGAAAACCCTCCTAAAACAAGAAACACAGCATAATAAATTTTTTTTAAAAACCTCACAGATTTAAAATTAATCGAAATTAATGTAATTAAACGTTTTAGAAAAAAAAATATTTTTTGGACAGTTTTTTAATGTTCAAAATTGCCCTTGCGAAATTGCCCCTTACCTGAAATTGACCCGTGGGGGTGCGTCACCATCTGCCGGTGTCCCCGACAGCTTTTGCTGTCGGTGCACTCTCTGTGAAATGGCGGCATGGCTGCTCTTAAAGTGGAGGGCGCATTGCTGCGGCCGTCATGTTATTTTTTTTGTCAGCCGACTGCCAGGTTGACATAACAATTATGCCTCCAGATTCCGCCGAGCTGCCAACAGGCAACCTGGCATCCCCTCTTGGGTGCCAGGCCTCTGGCCCAGCCGAAACCCTCCTTGGTGGCCCAGTGTTTGCCACTGAAGTGGCAACAGAGTTCACAGTGAATTTCCCTTTTAACTGAAGGGGAGCGACGTTGTGACATGCCAGCGCGATGACATCATCAGCACGGTGCTGATGACTGGCAGCTACGGACACTCCGTCCCGTGCCCACTTCTGACCCGCTAGTGACAGCCACTGCGCTCCGCTCCCACTTCCGTCCCCATGATGATCCACTTCCGCCCCGCTGGGAAAAAACCACGAGGAGCTGAATTTCACTGGATAGGTTGTTGCATCCATTGCGGCAGCCAGAAAACTTCAAAAATGGTAGGTGTGCCCCGTTTCCAGTGGAGGGCAATTTCTACCCTGACATAATTCACTTATTGGTTTATTTATTGAATCGTAGCCTCCTCACACTCTTTCAAGATCTAACCGATTGGTTCTCCTCTACCTGACAGCTAGCAGCTTAGTGACTGAATGACAGTGTGACCTTTAGATTTCTCCTGCTGCATACATATGCATGGTATGGTCTTCAATACTACAATGTCCATGACTGGTGGCCAGTTATGGAGCAGCATGGCACCAGGTCACCTGTCTGCCTTTTGTTTATTCAGGGAATGCAGAATGCCTCAAATCAACCGAAACCGGTAGAGAACACATAAATGTGAGAAACAGCTTCACTGAAGTAAAAATGAGCCATTGAGCAAATTTTGCCATGAATTTTTCAGAGCAGTCACAAATACCGACATTTTATCATGAATAAGATGAATTGTTCAGGATATATTTAAAATGCACAATTAATTAGCTGTCATATTTCTGGAATTTCACTTGCTTTCAAGGCTTCGGCTGACTTTCATATTGACTTTCATGCCTCAGGGGAGGCCTCAGGTTGATCTGTGACAACTGCATTTTCTTAAACAAACTTTCCTCTGTTGCTTTGACATCAAGGCTTTGACAGTCACCAGTATTTGAAATCATACACCTATCACAGGGGAGAAAACCGACAGGGAGAAAACCCAGAAAGAAGCATATTTTAAATCAAACATATTGTGATTATAAGCCAGTCTGATAATCAATACAAGTAAATACTTGTTACCTTGGTAATTATGAAAATATCACTCACTAAGCACTTTTAAACTAATGGAGCTAAATAGCTTTATTCACAAGAAGATGCAGGAAGTGTCTGATGCCTTAGTTTCCCAGATGAGAGTTTGAAACACAGAATCTACTGATTGCATTTAGCCAGGTTATTCTTTAGAGTGAGAATGCATCTGAAAATTGAGAACACTAGGTTAGATCTGTAATAATTATGCACTGAAGTGGGGAATGGATCTAAAACAGAGACTTCTGTATTCATGGAGTCATCTAATAATGGAAGAAAAAATCTGTCCAGAGTATTGGAATCGAATAACATGTATTTGAATTTTTAAAACACTCTTGTCTGTTGAGCTTTGTTTTCCTCGATGTTCCTGTCCCATGAGAAACGGTTTGCAAGTAATTGTTTTGTGCTGGTAATGCAGAGCAGAATTCAAATCTGAAATTGTTCACTTACAAATGCAACTGAATTATCTGCAGCCTAGTTCTGTGCTACAATCGTGTTTGTGAAACAAAAATAGTCTCGCCTAAAATAAAATGTTCGGAGTTTTCTGAAGTCTTGATGTGGCCAAAAAGTGTGTGATTATAAGTTTATGTTAATGTTCATGTGGAGATGTGGAGAGAACGCAATTGTTGTAATGGGTCGTGGTTTTAACACGAGCCCCATTGGAGCCTGACTGGTGGATAAATGGCACTAATGTGAAAATGTAAAATAGACAAATAAAATATCCAGTGGGTTACATGAGGCTGTAAAGAAGAAGCAAAAGAATGATTGAAGCCAAAGAATAAAATGACTGGAACCGTGATTGTAACAGAAAAAAATTTGTATTACCAAAACATTATGGCAGAGAAGGAAGAAAGCTGAGTGGCCCTAAAAAACAGCAGTAATTTCTTGTGAAATAATTCTAAAATACTTACAACATGAAGCGAGCTATCTTGCACCGATTTTGAAAAATGCCTTGGAATTTTGTGCCTATGGTTCTTAAGGCAGAATCAATTTGGTCATTTGGAAAAATATTCAAATTCATCAATAGCAAAATACTGCAAACGCCAGAATCTGAAATTAAAACAGAAAATGCTGGAAATACACAGCAGGTCAGGCAGCATCTGTGAAGAGAGAAGCAGAGTAAGCGGGCTAGAAATTCCGTAGTGCCCCGTTTGGGGCGATAACTTTTGAATTCTCAGAAAAGTATCGCCAGGCAATAATCAATTTCTGCTCCTGGGAAATTCAGCTTTAGCGCTCCAAGAGGGAAGTGGAGCACTAAATCAAGCACTAATTACTTCTCTTAGGGCGCTAAAATGGTGGCAGTGGCAGAACGCTGAACAATGTGGAGTGCATTGCTACCGGCATCAGAGGCTGCTTCCCTTGCTGAAAGGGAAGGGCCAATGGTGGTGCACAACATACTTCTGCTCAGTTCTGTGTAGCAAGGCGAACTGCGCGACTACCATTAAAGCCCCAAACACTCTGAGAATGGGGGGCTTGGACAGCTCACAGCAATGAAGCATCGAAAACTTTCAGCAGGCACCAGATTGGTGCAAAGAATAAAGTTTGGCCGACCTGAAAACTACTGTCTTTAATTAGCGCTCCCTAAGCAGCCAGTTGAGGTGACAACGCCTCCTCTTCCTGTCTTTGTTGACGCCAGCGATAGAGCAGGGGGCGAGAGGTAATTTTACATCTGGGGTGGTAATGGGGCGCTGCTCACTTTATAACATCATGATCTGAGATGCGCTAGAGGCTGAGGTGGTAAGTGTTAGCGCCAGCGCTAAACCGGCACTGAGGTTTGCAGGCGTTGCTGAATTTGTCGCGCCCGGTCGCTAACCCGTTAGCACCCCATTACCGCACGCCCCCACAAACCCTAACTGAAGGCGCAAAGCAGCCAAATTTCTCCCTCAATCTTTCAGGTCTGTGTCCCTTCATCAGAAATGGAAAAAGTTAGAGTTGTAACAGATTTTAACCAGGTGCAGAGGCAGGGAAAGCTGAGGGAGGAGGGGAGAAAATAACATAAGGGACGGTCTGTGATAGGGTGGAAGGCAGGAGAGATTAAATGCTACAAATGGGAATGGCAGAATCATCAACAGTTTCCATCTGAAAAATAGAGGCAGAGGTTATAGTCTGAAATTGTTGAACTCGATGTTGATTCTAGAAGGCTGTAAGGGACGTAATCGAAAGATGAGGAACTGTTCCAGGCGCTTATGTTGAGCTTTGTTGGAATAGTGTAAGAGGCCAGGGACAGAGTGGGAATGGAGCTGGAAATTAAAGTGACAAGCTCGGGGTCATGTTTACAGACTGAATGGAGGTGTTCTGCAAAGCAGTCACCCAATCTGCGTTTGGTCTTCCCAATGTGTAACGTAGCCAAGTTTGCTGACGATACAAAGATGGGAGGAAAAGCAATGTGTGAGGAGGACAAAAAAATCTGCAAAAGGACATTGACAGGCTAAGTGAGTGGGCAAAAATTTGGCAGATGGAGTATAATGTTGGGAACTGTGAGGTCATGCATTTTGGCAGAAAAAAATCAAAGAGCAAGTTATTATTTAAATGGAGAAAGATTGTAAAGATTGTAAAGTGGGACCTGGGGGTACTTATGCATGAAACACAAAAGGTTAGTATGCAGGTACAGCAAGTGATCAGGAAGGCCAATGGAATCTTGGCCTTTATTGCAAAGGGGATGGAGTATAAAAGCAGGGAAGTCTTGCTACAGATAAACAGGGTATTGGTGAGGCCACACCTGGAATACTGCGTGCAGTTTTGATTTCCATATTTACAAAAGGATATACTTCCTTTGGAGGCAGTTCAGAGAAAGTTCACTTGGTTGATTCCGGGGATGAGGGGGTTGACTTATGAGGAAAGGTTGAGTAGGTTGGGCCTCTACTCATTGGAATTCAGAAGAATGAGAGGTGATCTTATCGAAACGTATAAGATTATGAGGGGGCTTGACAAGGTGAATGCACAGAGAGGATGGGCCCAAGTTTCGGGCCGCGTCTAAAACGGCGTTTTTCGTGCCAGAAAGTACGCCTAAATAAAAATTACAGATTCTCCGGCTCCCTGCAGTCTTCTGCAGCTGGGCGCAGCGCAGCACAAGCTGTAGGGGGCGGAGCCAAGTCCCTGCGCTGAAAACAGTGCCGGGACCTCTGCACATGCACGCTACAGTGGGCGCGCATGTGCAGTAGCTCCAGGCGCGCCCGAAGCACGCAGCCACTAGCCCTGGCCGAATGGCCTCACTGGGGTTGTTGCGTGAATAAGGCTCCTCCCACCCGACCCGACCCCCACCCCCCCCACCCCACCCCGGACCTCCGTGACTCTCTCTCTCACCGCCCCCCCCCCAGCGACCCGACCTCCGCTCCCCCCATCCCCCCACCGGACCTCCGCGGCTCTCTCTCCCCCCCCCAGGACCTCCGCGACTCACTCTCCTCCCCACCTCCGGACCTCCGCAACTCTCTCTCCCCCCCGCCCCTCCGGACCTCCGTGACCCCACCCCCCGAGACCCGACGCCACCGACCTGTAAATCCAGCCCTTTGTCTTGGGCCCGGCCGTTCAGCCTCCTTCTCTCCCTCCCCCCCCTCCTTCCCTCCCTCCCTCCCTCCCCTTTCCTCCCCTCCCTCCCTTCTCTCTCCTCCCTTCCCTCCCTCCCTCTTCTCCTCCCCTCCCTCCCTCCCTCCTCTGTCCTTCCCTCCCTCCCTCCCCTCTCCTTTCCTCTCTCCTTCCCTCCCTCCCTCCCTCCTCCCCTCCTTCCCTCCCTCCTCTCTCCTTCCTTCCCTCCCTCTCCTTCCCTCCCTCCCTCCTCTCCTTCCCTCACTCCTCTCCCTCCCTCCAGTCCCTCCTCCCTCCCTCCCTCCTCTCTCCTTCCCTCCCTCCTTCCCTCCTTCCCTCCCTCCTTCCTTCCCTCATCTCTCCTTCCCTCCCTCCCTCCTCTCTCCTTCCCTCCCTCCTCTCTCCTTCCCTCCCTCCCGCCTCTCTCCTTCCCTCCCTCCTCTCTCCTTCCCTCTCTCCTTCCCTCCCTCCTTCCCTCCCTCTCTCCTTCCCTCCCTCCTTCCCTCCCTCTCTCCTTCCCTCCCTCCCTCCCTCTCTCCTTCCCTCCCTACATCCCCCCTTCTCCCCCTCTCCCCCCACCCTTCTCCCCCTCCCCCTTCTCCCCCTTCCCCCCTTCTCCCCCTCCCCCTTCTCTCCCTTCTCCCCCTCTCCCCTTCTTCCCCCTTCTCCCCCTCCCCCTCTTCTCCCCCCTCCCCCCTTCTCCCCTTCCCTGCTGGCCTTGCTGGGCTGCTTGGTGTGTTGGGTCCTGCTGGATGATGGGTTCTGCTTCGTGGTCAACCGTGGTGCCGGTTGCCACTGGTGTGTATGTTGGGGGATCAAAGAAGTTAGGGACCAAGGTGGGTTGCTCAGGGTAGTCCGTGAATCTGAGTTTGATTTGGTCCAAATGTTTCCTGTGAATAAGTCCATTTGAAAGTTTGACCTGAAACACCCTGCTCCGCTCTTTGGCCCCGACAGTGGAGCAGACCTTGTCCATAATTCAATACAAATACAGGATCATTGATTTCAATCTCACGTGACACATTTGCGTTGTTATGGTATGTATTTTGTTGAAGCTGCCTGCTCTCTACCTGTTCATGTAGATCAGGGTGAACTAACGAGAACTTTGTCTTAAATGCTCTTTTCATGAGCAGTTCAGCAGGTGCGATCCCAGTGAGCGGTTGGGGTCTCGTACGGTAGCTAAGCAGGATTCGGGATAGGCAAGTCTGCAGTGAGCCTTCAGTTACCCTCTTCAAGCCTTGCTTGATGGTTTGCACTGCTCTCTCTGCCTGACCATTGGACCCTGGTTTAAACGGGGCAGATGTGACATGTTTGATCCCGTTACGGGTCATGAATTCTTTGAACTCAGCACTGGTAAAACATGGCCCATTGTCACTCACCAGGACATCAGGTAAGGCGTGAGTGGCATACATGGCCCGCAGGCTTTCAGTAGTGGCAGTGGACGTGCTAGCCGACATTATCTCACATTCAATCCACTTGGAGTACGGGTCGACAACCACAAGGAACATTTTACCCAAGAACGGGCCTGCATAGTCGACGTGGACCCTAGACCATGGTTTGGAGGGCAAAGACCATAAACTTAGCGGCGCCTCCCTGGGTACATTGCTTAAATGCGAGCACGTATTACATCTGTGAATGCAGGAATCTAAGTCCGCATCGATACCGGGCCACCACACGTGGGATCTGGCTAGCGCTTTCATCATTACGATGCCTGGGTGGATACTGTGGAGGTCATTGATGAAGGTGTCTCTGCCCTTCTTGGGAACCACTACATGATTGCCCCACAGAATGCAGTCTGCCTGTATAGACATTTCATCTTTGCGCCGCTGGAACGGTTTTATCTCTTCCTGCATTTCCACTGGGACACTGGACCAGCTCCCGTGAAGTACACAGCTTTTGACTAGAGATAATGGCCCCAAGTTTCGTGCCGCGGTGAAAACGGCGCACCTCCGAGCTGGGCGCCTGTTTTTCGCGCCGAAAACTGCGCCTAAAAAAAAGTCCGATATTCTCGAGCTCCTTGGAGCTCGATGTCTGCTTGGCGCGGCGCGCTCTTCGCAGCAGGGGGCGGAGCCTAACACTGGCGCCGATTTTCTAAGTAGCAGGGGGCGAGTACAATTTAAATTAGCCTTCGTGGTGCCGGCAACCCTGCGCGTGCGTGTTGGAGCGTGCGCGCATGCGCAGTCTCACACAAACATTGGCACTCGGCCATTTTTAAAAATACTGCAGAAAAAGTGAAGATTTGTTTCTTGGACCCCTGCAAAGGCTTGTAATTTAATTTTTTTATTTCTGTGTGTGAGGGAGTGCTTTTAGCAGCACTGCTGAATAAATCACCTGCTGAAATCAGTGAGTTCAGCTTTTCACTGCTAAACTTGCAGAAACGGTGCTGCATTGGTGCATGCAAATTAAGGACTGTGTGTTTGGAGAAATAAGAGTGCCAATTCAACTTTGCAATAATACGTGGTGTTGACAATGCAGCACCCATTCTGCAAATTTAAATATAAAACTGTCGATGTGGCTGCCTCTCCCTGTCCAAATGACCTCAGTCCCCCTCACAGCTCGAAGGCTGCTGCTGTATCTTCGGCTGCCGGCCAACCACTGACGCCGCTGATATCCTATGGCCGAATGGCCTCATGTCATAGAAACATAGAAACATAGAAACATAGAAACATAGAAAATAGGTGCAGGAGCAGGCCATTCAGCCCTTCTAGCCTGCACCGCCATTCAATGAGTTCATGGCTGAACATGAAACTTCAGTACCCCCTTCCTGCTTTCTCGCCATAACCCTTGATCCCCCGAGTAGTAAGGACTTCATCCAACTCCCTTTTGAATATATTTAGTGAATTGGCCTCAACTACTTTCTGTGGTAGAGAATTCCACAGGTTCACCACTCTCTGGGTGAAGAAGTTTCTCCTCATCTCGGTCCTAAATGGCTTACCCCTTATCCTTAGACTGTGACCCCTGGTCCATCCGCTGCTGATTCTTTGGCTGCCGGCCAGCCACTGACGCCACCCCTAAAGCGTGGCCGAATGGCCTCAAGAACCTTAATGAGCTGCGTGTGTCCTGCGTTGATTCTTCGGCTGCCGGCCAGTCACTGACGCCGCTGCTATCTCATGGCCGAATGGCCTCACATCGGTCCGCTGATTCTTCGGCTGCCGGCCAGCCATTGACGCTGCTGATATCTCATGGCCGAATGGCCTCGGGTCCGTCTGGTGCTGCTTCTTCGCGGCCAGCCACGAAGAGAATGAAGGCCTGCCTCAAGCACTGCAGCTCAGCTTGAAGCTTGCTGCCGCTGCCGTCGAGACACTGACGCCACACCGCTGCCTGTCTCCAACATGAAAGGCCTGCCTGAAGCACTTTCACACAGGTAGGAACATGGTTTATTTAGTCTTTTCTTTGATAATAAATTTTTATTCAGGTTGGATTTATTTGTATAATATTTGTATAAGTATAACTAAGGATTGATTGTAGAATTTAATGACTTCCCTTCACCCCCCCTTCCCCCACCTCGTTCCCTACACCTAATTTGTAACCGACGCCTGATTTTCTAAAGTGCAGACAAGGTTTTTTTGAGCGTACAAAAATCTTCACTTACTCCATTCTAAGTTAGTTTGGAGTAAGTTTACACTCACGAAACTTTGAAATCAGGCGTAAGTGGCCGGGCACGCCCCCTTTTGAAAATAAAATTCTGTTCCAAAGTGAAACTGTTCTAACTGACTAGAATTGGAGCAAACTAAATGTGGAGAATTCCAATTTCTAAGATACTCCGTTCCACACCAGTTGCTCCTAAAAATCAGGAGCAAATCATGTGGAAACTTGGGGCCAATAAGGGGTCCTGGCTCATGCAGGTTTTGATCTGCCGGGCAGTGATGGGTGATTGATCACTCTCAAATGCTTCCATTACCATGGCTAAATCTGCGGGCTGCACCATTTCCACCACCATGGTGGGCAATGGCAGTCTACTGAGAGCATCGGCGCAGTTTTCTGTGCCTGGTCTGTGTGGATGGCATAGTTGTATGCAGACAACATGAGCGCCCATCTCTGGATGCGGGCCGATGCGTTGGTATTTGTCCCTTTAATCTCGGAAAACAGGGATATGAGTGGCTTATGGTCAGTTTCCAATTCGAATTTTAGCCCAAACAGGTATTGATGCATTTTCTTTACCCCATAGACACACGCTAACGCTTCTTTCTCAATCATACTGTCGGCTCTCTCAGCCTTAGACAGACTTCTGGATGCATAAGCAACCAGTTGCAGTTTCCTGAAGTCATTAGCTTGTTGCAATACAGACCCGACGCCATATGACGACGCATCACATGCCAGTACCAAACGCTTACAGGGATCATACAACACAAGCAATTTGTTTGAGCATAACAATTTTCTCGCTTTTACAAAGGCATTTTCTTGATTTTTGCCCCAAACCTATTCGTCCCCTTTCCATAGTAAGACATGCAGTCATTCTAACAGTGTGCTGAGACCCAGTAAGAAGTTACCAAAGTAGTTCAGGAGTCCTAGAAACGACCGCAGCTCCGTCACGTTCTGTGGCCTGGGTGCGTTCTCGATTGCCTCCGTCTTCGCGTTGGTGGGTCTGCTGCTGTCCGCCGCAATTCTCCTTCCCAAGAACTCCACTTAAGGCACCAGAAAAACGCACTTCGAGCGTTTTATCCTGAGCCCCACGTGATTCAGTCGATTATGAACCGCCTCCAAGTTCTGCAAATGCTCGACTGTGTTCTGACCCGTGACCAAGATGTCGTCCTGGAAGACCACGGTGTGCGGGACTGACTTGAGTAAGCTTTCCATGTTTCTCTGGAATATCGCCTCCGCTGATCGAATTCCAAATGGGCATCTGTTATAAATAAAAAGACCTTGGTGCGTGTTGATGCAGGTGAGGCCCTTCGATGATTCCTCCAGTTCCTGCGTCATGTAGGCTGAAGTCAGATCCTGCTTCATGAAGGTCTTTCCTCCTGTCAGTGTTGCAAAGAGGTCGTCGGCCTTTGGTTGTGGGTATTGGTCCTGTAGGGAAACGATTGATAGTTACTTTGTAATCACCACAGATTCTGACGGTGCCGTCTCCCTTGAGGACAGGAATGATCAGGCTGGCCCACTCGTTGAACTCGATCGGTGAAATTATGCCCTCTCTTTGCATCTGGTCTAGCTCGATCTCAACCCTTTCTCTCATCATGTACAGTACTGCTCTCGCCTTGTGATGGATGGGTCACACCCCCGGAATTAGGTGGATCTGCACTTTTGCTCCTTGGAATTTTCCGATGCCTGGTTCGAACAGCGAAGGAAATTTGTTTAAGACCTGGGCACACGAAGTGTCGTCAGCCGGCGATAGTGCTCGGACATCGTCCCAGTTCCAGCGTATCTTTCCCAGCCAGCTCCTGCCAAGCAGCGTGGGACCATCGCCCGGTACTACCCAGAGTGGTAGCTTGTGCACCGCTCCATCATAGGAGACTTTTACAGTAGCACTGCCGATTACGGGAATCAGTTCTTTAGTGCAAGTTCTTTGTTTCGTACGAATTGGAGTTAAGACTGGCATTGAGGCCTTGTTGCACCACAATCTTTCAAAAGTCTTTTTGCCCATGATGGACTGGCTCGCGCCCGTGTCCAGTTCCATTGACACCGGGAGTCCATTTAGTTCAACATTCAGCATTATCGGGGGACAATTCGTGGTGAATGTGTGCACCCCATGTACCTCTGACTCCTCGGTCTGAGGCTCTGGTTCGTTGTGATCCTCCATGAATCTGTCCTCCTCTGCAACATGGTGGTTTGCAGGTTTAAGAGGATTAGCAGCGCATACGCTGGAAGTGTTCCATTATTCCACAGCCCTTGCAAACATACTCTTTGAATTAACATGAATGGAAACGATGATCACCCCCACAGCGCCAACAAGGTATTAATGGTCTTGCATTCATCACCCTTGATGGTGGATTCTGAGACATCTGCGGGCGTGCAGCTGCAGGCATGTGTGACCTGCCCTGTACATTGCGATTCGAAAACAACATCACTTTGTTCACAGTACTTGTAGCAGCATGTGTGCTGAGAGATTTGCTTAGTATTGTCACTGGTGGCAATGAACGCCTGGGCTATCGCTATGGCCTTACTCAAGGTTGGGGTCTCTACAGTCAAAAGTTTGTGAAGTATGGTTTCGTGGCCAATGCCAAGTACGAAAAAGTCTCTGAGCATGTGCTCCAAATGTCCTTCAAATTCACAATGTCCTGCAAGGTGTCTTAGCTCGGCGACATAACTCACCACTTCCTGGCCTTCAGATCTTTTGTAGGTGTAGAACCGGTACCTCACCATCAGAACGCTTTCCTTCAGGTTCAAATGCTCTCGGACTAGCTTGCACAAATCATCGTACGATTTCTCAGTGGGTTTCGCTGGAGTGAGCACATTCTTGATGAGGCCATACATTGGTGTCCCACAGATGCCCTTCGTTTGACAGCACTCTCTTCCCCATCTAGCTCGTTGGCCACGAAGTATTGGTCGAATTGCTCCACAAAAGTTTCCCAATCATCTCCCTCTGAGAATTTCTCCAGGATGCCCACTGTTCTCTGTATTTTTGGGTTCGCTATCTGTATCTCATCGGCAGTTGTTATGTATGGAGAATGAGTCAGACTGAACACTGTGAGCTCAAAGTAAAATATGAGCTTAATCTTTTATTGCAGGTCTCCAGAGTGTCTTTCCAACCTGTGAGGCCTCCTTAAATACCTGTTCTCCCAAGGGATTGTGGGATCCCTTGGGACTCCAGGGGATGAGCCCTCTTGTGGCTCTACAGAATAAATACAAGTTTACATATATAACACCATGAGTCCAAAAATCTATCAATCTCAGCCTTGAATATACTCAATGATTCAGCATCCACAGCCCCTTCAGGTACAGAACTCCAAAGATTCACAACCCGCTGAGTGAAAAATTTCCTCCTCATCTCAGTCTCAAATGGCCGACCCTTTAGCCTGAGACTATGTCCCCTAGTTCTAGACTCTCCAGCCAGGGGAAACAAACTCTCAGCATCTACCCTGTCAATCCCCCTCAGAATCTTATATGTCTCAATAAGATCACCTCTCATTCTTCTAAACTCCAGAGAGTCTAGACTAAATCTACTCAATCTCTCCTCATAGAACAACCCCCTCATCCCAGGGATTAATCTAATGAGCCTTCGCTGCACTGCCTCTTAGGCAATGTATTTCTTTTCTCAGATAAGGAGACCAAAAACTGTGCACAGTACTCCAGGTACAGTCTCACCAAAGCTCTGCACAATTATCGTAAGATTTCCTTGCTCCTGTACTCCAACCTCCTTGCAATAAAGGCCAATATGCAATTTGCCTTCCTAATTGCTTGCTCGACCTGCATGCTAACCTTATGTGTTTCCTGTATGAGGACATCTAAATCTCTCTGAATGCCAATATTCAATAGTTTCTCATCATTTAAAAACATTCTGTTTTTCTATTCATCCTAACAAATTGAATAACCTCACAGTTCCTCACATTATACTCCATCTGCCACCTCATTGCCACTCACTTAACCTGTCTGTATCCCATTGCAGACTCTTTGGGCCCAAGTTTCCACACGATAAAAAACAGGCGCCCCTCCGAGCTGGGCGCCCGTTTTTCGCGCCTAAAACGGCGCCTCAAAAAAAATTGCGATTCTGGAGCGTTCTGCAGCTCCTTGTCTGCCTGGCGCGGTGCCCAGGGGGGCGGAGCCTACACTCGCGCCGATTTTGTAAGTGGGAGGGGGCGGGTACTATTTAAATTAGTTTTTTTCCTGCCGGCAACCCTGCGCGTGCGCGTTGGAGCGTTCGCGCATGCTCAGTGTGAAAAAAACATTGGCACACGGCCATTTTTGTAGTTCTTTGTAGCTGTTTAATTTTTGAACATTTTTTTAATAAAAGCACATTGCCATCAGCACATCAGCACTTGCAGCCTTCTCACTGTCTCCTTCCCCCCCCCTGCCACGGGAAAGAACGGGCGCCTCCTCTCCCCTCCCCCCCCCCGCGGGAAGAACGGGTGCCTCCTACCCCCCCGCGGGAAGAACGGGCGCCTCCCCACCTCCCCCCCCGCGGGAAAGAACGGGCGCCTCCTCTCCCTCCCCCCCCCCCCGCGGGAAGAACGGGCGCCTCCCCCCCCCCGCGGGAAAGAACGGGCGCTTCCACTCCCCCCCCCCCGCGGGAAAGAACGGGTGCCTCCTCTCCCCTCCCTCCCCCCCGCGGGAAGAACGGGCGCTTCCCCCCCCCCCACCGCAGGAAAGAATGGGCGCCTCCTCCTCCACCCCCCCCCCAGCGGGAAGAACGGGCGCCTCAGGCTGACTGCAGCATTCTCCGTGCCTGAAGCACTTTCACACAGGTAGGAAGATGGTTTATTTAATCTTTTCTTTGCTTATAAATGTTTATTCAGTTTGGATTTATTTGTATAATATTTGTATAAGTATAAATAAGGATTTATTGTAGAAGTTAATGACTTCCCTTTCCCCCCCCCCCCTCCCCCCCACCTCGTTCTGGACGCCTAATTTGTAACCTGCGCCTGATTTTTTAATGTGTAGAACAGGTTTTTTCAGTTCCACAAAAATCTTCACTTGCTCCATTCTAACTTAGTTTGGAGTACGTTTTCACTGTGGAAACTTTGAAATCAGGCGTCAGGCCGGACACGCCCCCTTTTGAAGAAAACATTCTGTTCCAAAGTAGAACTGTTCTACCTGACTAGAACTGCAGAAAAACAAATGTGGAGAATTGCGATTTCTAAGATAGTCCGTTCTCCACCAGTTGCTCCTAAAAATCAGGCGCAAATCATGTGGAAACTTGGGCCCTTTGTGTCCTCCTCACAGCTTACTTTCCCACCTAGCTTTGCATCATCACAAACATGAATACATGCTAAACAGCAGAAGTAGCATGCTATAGACAGAGCTTAGTGATCCCACAACCAATGGATCAGATCAAAGCTCTGTAGTCATGCCACATCCCGTCATGAATGGCGGTGGATAATTAAACAACTAATGGGGGGAGGAGTCTCCACGAACAACCCCATCTTCAACAATGCCGGAGCTATGAAGAGATAAGGCTGAATCATTCAGAACCATTTTCAGCCAAAAGTGCCGAGTGAATAATCCATCTTGGCCTCCTCCTGAGGTCCCGACAATAACCCACTCCTCCTGAGGTCCCCACAATTGGCTTCACTCCACATGATATCAAAAACATCTGATCACATTGGACACAGCAAAGGTTATGGCCTCCGTTAACATACCGGCTGTAGTGCTGAAGATAACAATGGCATCAACCTGAAAAAGTGGAAAATTGCCCAGGTATGTCGAGTCCACAAAAAGCAGGAGAAATCAAATCTGCCCAGAAATCTGCTTATTCAACAGCAAAGGGATAGAAGATGTTATCGACAGTGCTATCAAGCAGCACTTACTCACAAATAACCTGCTCACCGATGTTCAGTTTGGGTTTCGTAAGGACCACTTGGCTCCTGACCTCATTACAGTCTTGGTCCAAACATAGACAAAAGAGCTGAATTTCAAAGGTGAGGTGAAGGCGACTGCACTTGATATCAAGGCAGCATTTGACCGAGTGTGGCACCAAGGAGCCCTGGAAAAATTGAAGTCAATGGGGGTCAAGGGGAATACTCTCCACTTGTACAATCCCAATTGTACATCCCTGTCTGGAGTAAAAATAAAATGGGGAAGGTGGCTCAACCATGGCTAACAAGGGAAATTAGGGATAGTGTTAAATCTAAGGAAGAGGCATATAAATTGGCCAGAAAAAGCAACAACCCTGAGGACAGGGAGAAATTTAGAATTCAGAAGAGGAGAACAAAGGGTCTAACTAAGAGGGGGAAAATAAAGTACGAGAGGAAGCTTGCAAAGAAAATTAAAAGTGACTGCAAAAGCTTCTATAGATATGTGAAGAGAAAAAGATTAGTGAAGACCAACGTAGGTCCCTTGCAGTCAGAATCAGGTGAATTTATAATGGGGAACAAAGAAATGTCAGACCAATTGAACAAATACTTTGTATCTATCTTCACTAAGGAAGACACAAATAACCTTCCGGAAATACCAGGGGTTCGGGGGTCTAGCTAAAAGGAGGAAAGAAAGGAAATCCTTATTCGTCAGGAAATTGTGTTAGGGAAATTGATGGGATTGAATGCCGATAAATCCCCAGGGCTTGATAGGCTGCATCCCAGAGTATTAAGGAAGTGGCCCTAGAAATAGTGGATGCATTGGTGATCATTTTCCAACAGTCTATCGACTCTGGATCAGTTCCTATGGACCAGAGGGTAGCTAATGTAACACCACTTTTTAAAAAAGGAGGGAGAGAGAAAACAGGGAATTATAGAGCAGTTAGCCTGACATCGGTGATAGAGAAAATGTTGGAATCAATTATTAAAGATGAAGTAGCAACGCATTGGAAAGCAGTGACAGGATCGGTCCAAGTCAGCATTGATTTATGAAAGGGAAATCTTGTCGACAAATCTTCTAGAATTTTTTGAGGATGTAACTAGTAGAGTGGACAAGGGAGAACTAGTGGATGTGGTCTATTTGGACTTTTAAAAGGCCTTTGACAAGGTCCCACACAAGAAATTAGTGTGCAAAATTAAAGCACATGGTATTGGGGGTAATGTACTGACGTGGATAGAGAACTGGTTGGCAGACAGGAAGCAGAGAGGTGGAATAAATGGGTCCTTTTCAGAATGGCAGGAAGTGACTAGTGGGGTGCCGCAGTGTTCAGTGCTGGGACCCCAGCTCTTTACAATATACATCAATGATTAAATGAAGGAATTGAATGTAATATCTCCAAGTTTGCAGATGACACTAAGCTGGGTGGCAGTGTGAGCTGTGAGGAAGACGCTAAGAGGCTGCACGGTGACTTGGACAGGTTAGGTGAGTGGGCAAATGCATGGCAGATGCAGTATAATGTGGATAAATGTGACGTTATCCACTTTGGTGGCAAAAACAGGAAGACAGAATATTATCTGAATGGCGGCAGATTAGGAAAAGGGGAGGTGCAACGAGACCTGGGTGTCATTGAAGTTTGGCATGGAGGTACAGCAGGCGGTGAAGAAGGCAAATGGCATGTTGGCCTTCATAGCTAGAGGATTTGAGTATAGGAGCAGGGAGGTCTTACTGCAGTTGTACAGAGCCTTGGTGAGGCCACACCTGAAATATTGGGTTCAGTTTTGGTCTCCTAATCTGAGGAAGGACGTTCTTGCTATTGAGGGAGTACAGCGAAGGTTTACCAGCTTGATTCCCAGGATGTCAGGACTGACATATGAGGAGAGACTGGATCAACTGGGCTTGTATCCACTGGAGTTTAGAAGGATGAGAGGGGATATAATAGAAATATATAAAATTCTGATGGGATTGGACAGGTTAGAGGCAGGAAGAATGTTCCCGTTGCTGGGGAGTTCCAGAACCAGGGGTCACAGTCTAAGAATAAGGGATAAGCCATTTAGCACCGAGGTGAGGAGAAACTTCTTCACTCAGAGAGTGGTTAACCTGTGGAATTCTGTGCCGCTGAAAGTTATTGAGGCCAGTTCGTTAGATATATTCAAAAGGGAGTTAGATATGGTCTTTACGGCTAAAGGGATCAAGGTGTATGGAGAGAAAGCAGGAAAGGGGTATTGAGGTTGAATGATCAGCCATGATATTATTGAATGGCGATGCAGGCTCGAAGGGCCAAATGGCCTGCTCCTGCATCTATTTCTATGTTTCTATGTTTCTGATCAGAGTCATACCGAGCACAAAAGAGGTAGTTGTGGTTATTGGAGGCTAATCATCTCAGCTGCAGGACATCGCTACAGGAGTTCCTCAGGGTAGTGCTCCAAGGCCCAACCATTTTCAGCTGATTCATCAGTGAATATTCTTCCATCATAAAGTCAGAAGTGGGGACTTTCACTGATGATTGCACAGTGTTCAGTTCTGTTATGTATTTAACCCTTGGTAACCTGTATCACACCACCACTAGAGGGCCTACCTGTTCTGTTGGAGTCCCAAGGGATCCCAACATCCCTTGGGAGCACTGTATATAAGCAGACCACCCACGAGGTGCCTGCACTCTGGAGTCTTATTAAAGGAGCTAAGGTCACACTTACTCATTGCTCACCGTACTCAGTTTCATCCTTTATTATGAACGTATCAATTGGTGACAAGATAACGAATAACCACGCAAAAATGCAAAGAAAAGTTGGTATCCTGGAGAAGTTCTTGGAAGGGGATGATTGGGAGGCCTTCGTGGAGAGACTTGACCAATACTTTGTGGCCAACGAGCTGGAAGGGGACGAGAACGCTGCCAAACGAAGGGCGATCCTCCTTACCATCTGTGGAGCATCAACCTATAGCCTCATGAAGAATCTTCTAGCTCCGGTAAAACCAGCAACTAAATCCTATGAAGAATTGTGTACGCTGGTCCAGGAGCACCTAAATCCTAAAGAAAACATTTTGATGGCGAGGTATCAGTTCTATACGTGTCAACGGTAGGAGGGCCAGGAAGTGGCGAACTATGTCGCCAAACTAAGGCGCCTCGCAGGACATTGCGAATTTGATGGATTCCTCGAAAAAATGCTGAGAGACTTTTTTGTGCTTGGCATTGGCCATGAGGTAATCCTTCGCAAACTATTGACTGTTGAATCTCCGAATCTGAGCAAAGCCATAACGATAGCCCAGTTATTTATGTCCACCAGCGACAATGCCAAACATATTTCGCAGCATAAAGAGGTTTCGGCCAGTACTGTGCATAAAGTAACGTATTTGCAAGCAGGAATATACATGGCGGAACGTACACGCCGTCTGCTGCATGACCTCAAATGACCCAGAGTCTGCCATCAATCGTTAATGCGAGGCAGTTAACACCCTGTTGGCGTTGTGGAAGTGATCATCGGCCCCATCAATGCCGCTTCAAGCACTATGCGTGCAACGGCTGCAGAACAATGGGACACCTCCAGCGAGTGTGCAGGCGAGCTGCAAACCCTGCAAACCACTACATTGTAGAGGAAGATCGATCCACTGTGGATCAGGCTAAATTGGAGACTCGAACCGAGGAGGCAGAAGTGTACGGGGTACACACCTTCACCATGAAATGTCCACCAATAATGTTGAAAGTTGAACTGAACAGAATTCCAGTTTCCATGGAACTGGACATAATGAGCAAAAAGGCCTTTGACAGGCTGTGGTGCAACAAGGCACACAGGCCCAAGCTCAGCCCCATTCACACCAGGCTAAGGACTTACACCAAGGAACTAATCCCTGTAATTGGCAGTGCAGAAGTCAAAGTCTCTTATGATGGAGCAGTGCACAAACTCCCACTGTGGATTGTGCCAGGGGATGGCCCCACGCTGTTTGGTAGAAGCTGGCTGGGAAAAGGTTCTGAGCAAATTTCCATCGTTGTTCGAGCTAGGCATTCTAAGCTTCTCGGGGCTGAAAGTGCAGATCCATTTGGTTCCCGCACGCGACCCATCCACCACTAGGCACTGGTGGTACTGTATATGATGCGTGAGAAAGTGGAAATTGAGCTGGACAGGCTGCAGCGAGAAGGCATCGTCGCGCCGGTGGAATACGAGTGAGCCAATCTGATTGTCCTGGTACTTAAAGGTGATGGCACGGTCAGAATTTGTGGGGACTATAAAATAACGATTAACCTACAGGACCAGTACCCACTCCCCAAAGCAGACGACCTATTTGCAATCCTGGCTGGAGGAAAGACATTCACCAAATTGGACTTGACCTCAGCCTTCATGACGCAGGAGCTGGAGGAATCTTCAAAAGGCCTCAGCTGCATCAACACGCACAAAGGTCTGTTCATCTATAACAGATGCCCGTTCGGGATTCGGTCGGCCGCGGTAATTTTCCAACATGGCGAGTCTGCTAAAGTCAGTCCCCTGCACCTCGGTTTTCCAGGATGACATACTGGTTACAGGTCAGGACACCATTGAGCACTTGAAGAATCTGGAAGAGGTTCTTAGTTGGTTGGATCGCGTGGGACTCAGATTGAAACGCTCAAAGTGTGTTTTCCTGGTGTTGGAGGTCGAGTTCTTGGGAAGAAGAATCGCAGCAGACGGTATCGGACCCATCGACGCCAAGACAGAGGCCATCAAGAACGCGCCATGACCACAGAACGTGACAGAGTTGTGGTCGTTCCTGGGACTCCTCAATTATGTCGATAATTTCCTACCTGGGTTAAGCACTTGCTGGAACCCCTACATGTGCTACTGTGCAAGGGAGACGACTGGGTACGGGGCAATTCACAAGAGGCTGCCTTTAAGAAAGCCAGAAATCTGTTGTTTTTAAACAAACTCCTTGTCCTGTATAACCCTTGTAAACGATTGGTGCTAGCTTGCGAGGTGTTGTCATACGGGATCGGGTGTGTGTTACAACAGGCTAATGAATCGGGGATTTTGCAACCGGTCACTTATGCATCCAGGAGTCTGTCCAAGGCCGAAAGGGCCTACAGCATGATTGAAAAAGGGGCTCTGGCGTGCGTTTACAGGGTAAAAAAAATTCATCTGTACTTGTTTGACCTCAAGTTTGAGCTTGAAACTGACCACAAGCCGCTCATATTGCTGTTCTCTGATAGCAAAGGGATTAATACCAATGCCTCTGCCCCATCCAAAGTTGGGCGCTCACGCACCTATACAACTATGTAATCCGCCACAGACCGGGCACAGAGAACTGCGCAGATGCTCTCAGTCTGCTACCATTGCCCACCACCAGGGTGGAAATGGCACAGCCTGCGGACTTGCTCATGGTAATGGATGCATTCGAAAATGAAAAGTCACCCATTACGGTCCGCCAGATCAGGACCTGGACCAGCCAGGATCCTTTACTGGCCTTGGTAAAAAACTATGACCTCCATGGGAGCTGGTCCAGCGTACCAGCAGAGATACAGGAAGCGATTAAGCCGTTCCACAGGCGCAAAGACGAAATGTCCTTGCAAGCAGACTGTCTGTTGTAGAGTAGTCGCGTGGTCTTGCCCAAGAAGGGCAGAGAAACGTTCATTTGTGACCTACACAGCACCCACCCAGGCATCGTAATGATGAAAGCCATAGCCAGATCCCATGTGTGGTGGCCCGGCATCGACTCAGATTTAGAGTCATGCTTGCGCCAGTGCAACACTTGCTCTCATCTGAGCAATGCACCCAGAGAGGCACCGCTAATTTTGTGGTCGTGGCCCTCCAAACCGTGGTGGAGGATCCATGTGGACTATATGGGCCCATTTCTAGGCAAAATGTTCTTGGTTGTTATGGATGCTTATTCAAAATGGATTGAATGTGTAATTATGTCTGTAAGCACATCCACGTCCACTATCGAAAGCCTACGAGCCATGTTTGCCACACACGGCCTGCCTGATGTCATAGTCAGCGACAATGGGTGATGTTTCACCAGTGCTGAATTCAAGGAATTCATGACCCGCAATGGGATCAAGCATGCCACATCTGCCCCGTTCAAGCCCGCATCCAACGGCCAGGCAGAATGGGCAGTTCAGACCTTCAAACAAAGCTTGAAACGCATGTCGGAAGGCACCCTGAAGACTCGGCTGTCCCAAGTGCTGCTCAGCTACCGCACCAGACCCCACTCACTCACCAGGGTTCCCCCAGCCGAGCTGCTCATGAAAAGGGCACTGAAAACAAGGCTCTCTCTTGTCCACCCTGATCTCCATGACCACGTGGAGGGCAGGCGGCAACAACAAAGTATGTACCATGACCACGCATATTTGTCACGAGATATTGAGGTCAATGATCCTGTGTTTGTGCTCAATTATGGACATGATCCCAAATGGCTCGCTGGCATGGTCATAGCCAAAGAAGGGAGTAGGGGGTGTTTCAGGTCAAATTGGGCAATGGACTAACATGCAGAAAACATTTGGACCAATTCAAATTGCGGATACCAACAGCTACGAACAACCCGATGAAGACACTACCAACTTTGACCCTCCAACACACACACAAGAGGCAACTGACATCATGGTTGACCACGAAGCTGAACTCACCATCCCCAGCAGCCTGGCAAGGCCGGCTGCCCAGCAGCCCAGTAAAGAACTAACCAACTCACCTACACCCGCTTTTGTACCAAGATGATCGACAAGGGAGCGAAAAGGCCCAGATCGTCTTGCCCTGTAAATAAGTGTACTATCAACTTTACAAGGGAGTGATGTTATGTATTTAACCCTTGGTAACCTGTATCACACCACCACCAGAGGGCCTACCTGTTGGAATCCCAAGGGATCCCAGCATCCCTTGGGAGCACTGTATATAAGCAGACGAGGTGCCTGCACTCTGGAGTCTTATTAAAAGAGCTAAGGTCACACTTACTCATTGCTCACAGTACTCAGTTTCATCCTTTATTATGGGCGTATCAAATTCCATTTGCAATTCCTCAGATAATGATGGAATCCGTGACCACATGCAGCAAGACCTGGACAGCATTCAGGCTTGAGCTCATAAGTATCAGAAACAGTGAAGCCACACAAGTGTCAGACAACGACCACCTCCAACAAGAGAGAGTCTAACTGCCTCCCATTGACATTCAATGGGATTACCATCGCCGAATCCCCCACCGTCAACATCCTGGGGATCACCATTAACCAGAAATTTAACTGGACCAGCCACATAAATACTGTGGCAACAAGAGCAGGTCAGAGGCTGGGTATTCTGTGGCACTGACTCATCTCCCCAAAGCCTTTCCACCATCTACAAGGCAAAAGTCAGGACTATGATGAAATACTTTCCAATTGCCCGCTTGATTGGCACCCTATCCACCACCTTAAACATGAACTCCCTCCATCACTGGCACATCATGGCTGCAGTGTGTACCATCTACAAGTTGCACTGCAGCAACTCACCAAGGCTTCTTTGACAGCACCTCCCAAACCTGCAACCTCTACCATCTAGAAAGAAAAGGGCAGTAGGCGCATATGAACACTACCACCTCCAAGTTCCGCTCCAAGTCACACACCATCCTGACTTGGAACTATATCGGCATTCATTCATCGTCATTGGTCAAAATCCTGGAACTCCTTCCCTAACAGTACAGTGGGAGTACCTTCACCGCACGGACTGCAGCGGTTCAAGAAGACCACCTTCTCAAGGGCAATTAGGGATGGCCAATAAATGCTGGCCTTGCCAGTAATGCCCACATCCCGTGAATGAACAAAAAAAAACAGAAATCAATACCCTCGTCATCCAAGCAGGAGTCTCATGGCAACACTGAGCTGGAGGTATCTAATTAGACTTGTCTCATTGCTGGTCTACATTACTCTCACTGGCATGGTAAATATAATTATTTTATCATCAGCTGTTTGGGACTGATCTCTGTGGTTATTGCTATGTGTAGTCTGACTGTTTCCCAGCACTAATAACATTTTACTGAGATTCTTGTAATATTCAGAATGGCTAATAAAATCAGGGAGCTTAAAGTTAAATTGGTTCCAGGACCAGGTTTTAAAAACGTAACTTAGTTAGGGTTGTACTTACATAAATATTCTTTCATTTCTGACTAATGGAATTTTCAAGGATTCCTCACTCTTCCACATCCCATATCAGCATTTCTATGACACGTAACCTAGCAACAGTTAACAGTCAAGCGAAGACCTTTGATCCATCTAACCCATCTATCCACAGCAGTCCATGTCTATGACCAGTGGACCATAACACGCTATTTCATCATGTCCAGAACAGTAAAACCAAACATGGCCTGCGCTTGAAGAGGGTAAATTTAAAACATAGAAACATAGAAACATAGAAAATAGGTGCAGGAGTAGGCCATTCGGCCCTTCTAGCCTGCACCGCCATTCAATGAGTTCATGGCTGAACATTCAACTTCAGTACCCCATTCCTGCTTTCTCGCCATACCCCTTGATCCCCCTAGCAGTAAGGACCTCATCTAACTCCTTTTTGAATATATTTAGTGAATTGGCCTCAACAACTTTCTGTGGTAGAGAATTCCACAGGTTCACCACTCTCTGGGTGAAGAAGTTGCTCCGCATCTCGGTCCTAAATGGCTTACCCCTTATCCTTAGACTGTGACCCCTGGTTCTGGACTTCCCCAACATTGGGAACATTCTTCCTGCATCTAACCTGTCTAACCCCGTCAGAATTTTATATGTTTCTATGAGGTCCCCTCTCATTCTTCTGAACTCCAGTGAATACAAGCCCAGTTGATCCAGTCTTTCTTGATAGGTCAGTCCCGCCATCCCGGGAATCAGTCTGGTGAACCTTCGCTGCACTCCCTCAATAGCAAGAATGTCCTTCCTCAGGTTAGGAGACCAAAACTGTACACAATACTCCAGGTGTGGCCTCACCAATGCCCTGTACAACTGTAGCAACACCTCCCTGCCCCTGTACTCAAATCCCCTTGCTATGAAGGCCAACATGCCATTTGCTTTCTTAACCGCCTGCTGCACCTGCATGCCAACCTTCAATGACTGATGTACCATGACACCCAGGTCTCTTTGCACCTCTCCTTTTCCTAATCTGTCACCATTCAGATAATAGTCTGTCTCTCTGTTTTTACCACCAAAGTGGATAACCTCACATTTATCCACATTATACTTCATCTGCCATGCATTTGCCCACTCACCTAACCTATCCAAGTCGCTCTGCAGCCTCACAGCATCCTCCTCGCAGCTCACACTGCCACCCAACTTAGTGTCATCCGCAAATTTGGAGATACTACATTTAATCCCCTCATCTAAATCATTAATGTACAGTGTAAACAGCTGGGGCCCCAGCACAGAACCTTGCGGTACCCCACTAGTCACTGCCTGCCATTCTGAAAAGTACCCATTTACTCCTACTCTTTGCTTCCTGTCTGACAACCAGTTCTCAATCCATGTCAGTACACTACCCCCAATCCCATGTGCTCTAACTTTGCACATCAATCTCTTGTGTGGGACCTTGTCGAACGCCTTCTGAAAGTCCAAATATACCACATCAACTGGTTCTCCCTTATCCACTCTACTGGAAACATCTTCAAAAAATTCCAGAAGATTTGTCAAGCATGATTTCCCTTTCACAAATCCATGCTGACTTGGACCTATCATGTCACCTCTTTCCAAATGCACTGCTATGACATCCTTAATAATTGATTCCATCATTTTACCCACTACCGATGTCAGGCTGACCGGTCTATAATTCCCTGTTTTCTCTCTCCCTCCTTTTTTAAAAAGTGGGGTTACATTGGCTACCCTCCACTCCATAGGAACTGATCCAGAGTCAATGGAATGTTGGAAAATGACTGTCAACGCATCCACTATTTCCAAGGCCACCTCCTTAAGTACTCTGGGATGCAGTCCATCAGGCCCTGGGGATTTATCGGCCTTCAATCCCATCAATTTCCCCAACACAATTTCCCGGCTAATAAGGATTTCCCTCAGTTCCTCCTCCTTACTAGACCCCCCGACCCCTTTTATAACCGGAAGGTTGTTCGTGTCCTCCTTCGTGAATACCGAACCAAAGTACTTGTTCAATTGGTCCGCCATTTCTTTGTTCCCCGTTATGACTTCCCCTGATTCTGACTGCAGGGGACCTACGTTTGTCTTTACTAACCTTTTTCTCTTTACATATCTATAGAAACTTTTGCAATCCGTCTTAATGTTCCCTGCAAGCTTCTTCTCATACTCCATTTTCCCTGCCCTAATCAAACCCTTTGTCCTCCTCTGCTGAGTTCTAATGGTGGGAATTTTAACCTCCAAATATGGGTGGCTTCGGGTCTGTTGGGATGTAACGATGTTAAAAATTTGAACCCCGACCCCCCCGCCAACCCACCCTGATTTTAATGGAGGAGGAACGGGGAGCGGACGACCAACCGCTCCCACGAGGCGTATTGATCATTTAAATATTATAATGAGACCGTGCCTCAGATATAACCTCCATTTTAAATTTCACCCTGGCCGGCCTGGCCTTGGGCAAGCCGACAACTAAAGGTGAGGACTGCTGGATCCAGCATGTAAGTGCCTTTCCTTGTCTAAAAGTTTAATTTGTTTATTGTGCCGGTTTTTAGTGCCCCCCCTCACTTTTAGCTAGAGGGCACTTGTATAATTTGTGGTTTTACTACCCTAAAACCACCCCCAAAAAAACAAAAAAAAGGGACACTTGAAAAGTTTTTGGAGTGTGCCTCCCCCCTTTAATCAGGGGGCACTTGATTATTTGTTATACAACAAAATAGTTGTAAGTGCCTTTCCAGTTCCCTGCTGGATTACCTGCTTCCCCCGCTATCCCCCCACCAATGATCAAACACTACTGCCACCCCCCTCCCCCCTACCCGCCGAGCCATGATCTCCCACCAACCCGGCACTTCCAGTCTCCCCTCTGGCCTTTCCGATCATTCCCTCCGGTACCTGCGATGCATCTCTGACCCCCCGATGTCTCCGGTCCCCTGATGTCTCCAGTACCCGATGTCTCCAACACTCTGATATCTCCACTCCTCCGCTAGATCCACGGTCCCACTGACTCATGATCTCTCCCGCCCTCCTCTCCACTCCTCAGCTGGGGCCTTGTACCGCAGGCCTTCCTGCCCGATCGTCAGCTAGCCTCTCAATCGGGCTGGCTGCGGCTGGGAAATGAAGGCAAATTTGGGGTACGAATTCGGCTCGGTAGCGTCTAATTTTTCGCCGCTATGGATGCCATTTTGTTGTTGAAAATGGTGTCCGCGCCACACTTCTGGTGTGCGCTGTGCCGGACGCCATTTTGGTGAGTGCGGGAGGGTGAACGATAAGAGCGTGTGCCAGAAGAATGTTGAGTCGGCAGATCGTAACGTCAATCAGCCTGCAAACTTGATTTAACTCCAGCCCTGACATTTTGATCTTTAATGCTGGAGCTAATACCCGGTCTTAATCTTGCAGAGCTAAACATGCATTCAGGAGCAGCAAGGATGCCTCATCAATGAAATTTAAAGGGTTCAGCAACAACTCTCAGGTTAGTTGTTGATTAATTTCTACTGGCCCTGTGTAAGTTTGTGGAAATGTTTGCAGACAGCGAGTGGTGCTGCAAGTGAAAGAGGCGTTGTTTGTTACATCAAGGATTCTGGTCCGAACTCTTGCTCTCAGTCATGGGTGCTCTAGTTTTCATCCCCCTTGGCCGGCAGCATGACGAAGAGATGGAGCAGAGGCAGCAAAGAAGAGGACAAGCTGCTTGCAGAAGGAAGAGAAGGAAGGGGAGAAGGGTTCTCAGCAGGTGGTCTTACCCACCGAGAGCAATTCTCTTACCTCAACCTGAGCCAGGAGCAGTGTATGAGGCATCTGAGCTTTACAAAGTAGGTGCTCACAGAACTCTGCCACCTCTTGCAACCAGACCTGCAGCCTCACTCCAGGGCAAGGACATTGCTGCCAATTGCTGTGAAGGTGATTGTGGCCCTGAATTTCCTCGCGTCAGGATACTTCCAGGCTGGAGCAGGCGATATCTGTAATATCTCCCAGTTTGCTGTCCAGTGCTACGTAAGAGAGGTGACAGATGTTTATTATGCAGGAAAGGGGACTTTGTCTTTTCTCTGACCAGAGAGGAGCAGATGGAGCATGCACGGGACTTTTCCCGGCTTCCCCATAGTGCAGGAAGACATCGACTGCATGCTCATGGCTTTGTGGGTGTTATATATTCGGTACAACCTCACAAACACACAGGCTCGAAGATGCCTGATAACTTCAGGAACCTGTCAGGTGACTTGTTCCCTCTTTATTGTTGTAAACAGCAATGGCTGCATTACCATAGTAGTCCACTGGGTGGAGCTATACATATAACACTTCTCCCTTCTTAATGAAGAAATAATTATAACAACAATCATTATGCATAACTTACATGGTTACACATAACAAAGCATATGGACTTATTTTGCCATATTTACAAATTAAGCTTAACCACTTGTTTTCTGTTTCGAAGAGGATACCTTCACTCTCAAACAAAATCTTCCAAACACGGTGTCAGATTTACGCTCATTCTAGGCTGAACCTGGGAAAGGTTTCCTCCAAGGGGTGCCCTTGATTGACATTTGAATTTTTTACAACTTCAGACTGTTTGTGCGCCTGACTCGGACTCAGACTTAAATTCTGATTTTCTCTTGGACTTGTTTCCTGTACCTTTGGTATAGGATATGCTACTGGTATTTGTATCAAAACTATCTGATGAGTCCTTCCACATCTGTAGGTAAAATATGATCAATGTGAACAAACCTAACTTGTCCATGATCAAGCATCTTGATCAAATGTGTGCGAGGACCACATATCTTCACCACTCTTCCTGGTAACCACTTTAACCATTTATGATGATGGTTCTTCACTCGCACCTTCTGATTTAATTTCATACTTCTCTCTTTTACTCTACCTCTATCATGATTCTGAATTGTTTCTCTTCTATGGACTGTGCCAAGTTTGGTGTTAACAACGAGAATCTGGTTCGTGGCTGTTATTTAAGAAACAACTCTGCTAGTGTTCTACCAGTAGTTGTATGCGGAGTATTACAATACATAATTAGAAAATTAGCCAATATGTGGTCCAATGACAACTGTCGTTTCTTTGGATTTAGATCCAACATCTGTTTGATGAGGGCTGGAGAAATACCAGCAACGCTGTCTCCGCAAGATCCTGCAAATCCCCTGGGAGGACAGACGCACCAACGTTAGCGTCCTCGATCAGGCCAACATCCCCAGCATTGAAACACTGACCATACTTGATCAGCTCTGCTGGGCAGGTGACATTGTTCGCATGCCAGACTCGAGACTCAGAACTTCTTCACGGCAAACTAGCCAAAGGTGGGCAGAGGAAATGTTACAAGGACACCCTCAAAGCCTTCCTGATAAAGTGCAACATCCCCACTGCCACCTGGGAGTCCCTGGCCAAAGACCACTCTAAGTGTGGTGAATGTAGGCACCTTTAGTAATGACTCACAAGGCAGGGTATGATACTTAAACTGTGCAGACCTGTAGTCCTTTATTTGCAGCTCCTGAGTGACGGCAACAAGCTGTGAGTTCCCTTTTATACTGGGTTACCTGCCATGTGCAGGTAACCCCTAGGTCTTCAGCAGCAGCACCCTTTGGTGTACCGGTAAGATGTGTACAGTATAAGGGTACATTCAATGTGGCATAACAGTGTTACAGACATCACACAGTAAACAGGCATGCGTACACAACAATACTCCCCCCTGAGCATTTTTCATATCCTTATTGTCATGACCAGGGGAGGTGATCAGTGGTGGGCTATGGGAGGTTGTGGTGAGGGTTGTGTGGTTGCCAGGTGTGACCCCTGTACTTGAGGCTGGCCTCGTACATTTCCCCTCCCTCACACACACAAACCAAGTGGGTGTCACTGTTGTGGGATCCCTCGGGGAGGTAGCCACAGCAGCAGTGGGTGGTGTGTATACACTGTGATGTGGGTAGTTGTGGGGTGGTGGACAGGGCCACAAGACTGGGTGGGCTCCTTGTCCACCAATTGGGATAAGGGTCAGGTCATCCCAGGGTTTGCCAGGGAAGCTGGAGGGTATTGGCCTCATGCTCCTGGTGTTGGCCCTGGTGGCCAGGGGCTGTAGGGCTGGTCTGGTGCAGGATGCCATTGGTGGTGGCTGGGCTGCCCATTGACCACTGTCCCTGTAGTGGGTCTGCTCCCACTGCCTGTGTGTGTGTCTT
The DNA here is from genome assembly GCF_044704955.1 of Pristiophorus japonicus. Lineage (NCBI taxonomy): Eukaryota > Metazoa > Chordata > Chondrichthyes > Pristiophoridae > Pristiophorus > Pristiophorus japonicus. The sequence continues at coordinate 216,600,293 of NC_091977.1, read as the reverse complement.
GCAAGGGGCATCACATTCGTTCCAAAGGTCCAGGCTACATGGTCAGGTAACCTGCTGGACCTGGGGGTCTCCCACAGGGGGTTTCCACTGGCATCAGCATGGTCCCTGTAGGACCCAATGTCCTTTGGCAGTGTCCTACCGGTAAACATGACACCTTGGCTCTGATCACACAGAGTCGAGCCTGCATTATACATTCTAGCATTTGCATCACTTTTGGGTGTCCTGGTTTCAACAGACATGGTTACATTAGGCATTTCACATTCCTTAACATTATTGTTAAGCATAATAAACTTGTTCTTAACCTTACTGACACCTGCATTCAGCTCATTAGTCACATTAGTTAAACCAGCATCATAATTCGTGCTTACATTGCATACATTTTCATACTTGCACCCTTTAATTGCATCTTTAGCTTTAAAGTCCATGTACTCAAATAGTTGAAACTTCCCCTTTAAATGTTTTTGGTTACCGGTCTCCTTTAAGGGAGTCTTCAAATCCGATTGGCCACTTGATGTCACATGATGCTCCTCCATGTTCACTCATGGCATGGCGGAGGCCATTTTGAATACAGGTTCTGCTGCTTGTGGTGCTGCAGCCATTTTATGGTCTTGCTGCAGGCAGGCTGTGGTGCTCATTTCTTCCATAGGGCCACTTCACCTGATGTGGACCTGGTTCATCCAATTCCTGCCCAGCAGCGTGGGACCGTCGCCAGCTACAATCCACAGGGAGAGTTTGTTCAACACGCTCCCCTGGGAGACCTGGACGTCTACATTGCCAATGATTTGGATTTTACCTTTGGTATAGGTGAGCAGCTTTGCCTGGACAGGAGACAGTTTTGGTCGAGTGGCAGGATTCATCCAAATTTTTTCAAAGGTCATTTGGCTCATCACAGACTGCCTCGCCCCTGTGTTGATCTCCATGGAGACTGGGACCCTATCGATGTCCACTTCCATCATCCACGGAGAACTTCCGGTGGAGCAGGTAAAGATTCCATACTCTTCTTCCAGGGTTTGAGCAGCTTCATCTTCATCTGGGTCAGAGTCCCAGGGATTAGCCAACTCATCAGACACACAGTGAGTACAGCCTTTTCTGCACATTCTCTGAAGGTGCCCTTTCTCTTTGCAGCCTTTGCATGCATAGTCTTTGTAGCGGCACTGGTGGGCCCTGTGGTGGGCTCCACAGCGCCAGCAATGGGCCATCCGGTTTGCCCCATGTGGCGGACTCAGGGTTGCGGGACTCGGGGCATCATTTCTGCCTTTAGAAGTATCCATGCGGTGCACTGCACTCGCCGGTTTAGAGTCCTGGGTCAGTATTCGCCTGGAGACGCTCGCCGAAATCATGTCGGCCTGGCTCACTTGAATTGCTTTCTGCAGGGTGACCATGATGTCAACCGAGAGCAATGTGTGTACAGTATAAGGGTACATTCAATGTGACATAATAGTGTTACAGACATCACACAGTAAACAGGCATGCATACACAACACTAAGTGGAGGAAGTGGATCTGGAAGGGCGCCGAGCACCTCGAGACTCAATGCCGAGAGCGTGCAGAAATCAAGCACAGGTAGCGGAAAGAGCATGCGGCAAACCAGTCCCACCCACCCTTTCCCACAATGACTATCTGTCCCACCTGTGACAGGGATTGTGGCTCTCGTATTGGAATGTTCAACCATCTAAGGGCGCATTTTTAGAGTGGAAGCGAGTCTTCCTCAATTCCGAGTGACTGCCTATGATGATGAGGGCATGTTTTACAATTTGTACTCTGTGCTCTGCTGCACCATTTGAAGCAGGATGGTACGGTGGAACATTGGTATGTTTCACACAATTTTTTGCTTGTGAACTGTGCAAATTCTTCTGAACAAAATTGTGTTCATTATCAGAAACAATTTCTTCTAGGAGGCCATATGAAGAAAATATTCTTCGCAAACTGTCTAATGTTTTACTTGTTATTTTCTGCATTGAAAACACCTCTACCCACTTCAAATGTCTTTCAAGCACAATGAACAATTGCTGTCCTTCTAGCTCAGCAAAATTGATATGTAGCCTTTGCCACTCCCTGGAAAGCAGGTGAGTTTTTGCTTACCGATTGTCATGTTGTATACTGACTAACGATGTACTCTATATCATTATCTCAACCTGGCCACCATAATTAACTGCGTGCAAAACTCTTGGTCAAGCACATTCCCAGGTGCTGGTCATGAAGATCTCCTAATAACTTGGACCTGAATTTATTTGGTATAACCACTCTTGCCCCTACATGATATAGTCTTTATCGACTGATAACTCATTCCTATGATTGAAGAATGGATGAATATCTTTCTCTGATACCTGGTTTGGCCAGCCATTTGTGATGTGATCATACATCTTTGACATAACTGGGTCACGTTTCATTGCTCTACCAATCTCTTCAGCTGTGACTGGCAGTTTATCAATGTATGAAAAATAGAACACTTCTTCCCTATTGGGTGTAACTTTTGATAGGGAAGGCAATCTAGACATAGCATCAGCATTACTGTGACCAGCTGATCATCTGTATTCAATATCATATGTATATGCTGACAAAATCAAAACCCATCTCTGCATTCAGGCTGCACCTAATGCTGGAACTGGGGACTTTGGATGGAGGATTGCTGTCAGGGGCTTGTGGTCCATAACGATGGTAAACTTATGATCATACAAGTATTTGTGGAACTTCTTGACCCAAAAATTAATGCCAAAGCTTCCCTTTCGATTTGCACATAATCACGCTCACTGGCACTGAGAGTGCGTGAAGCAAAAGCAATTGGTCTCTCCTCTCCACTATATAGTACATGAAAGATCACTGCCCCAACTCCATATGGAGAGGAGTCACATGCTAGCTTGATCTCCTTAGATACGTCATAGTGAACTAACATTCTACCAATTGGCTTTTACACTCCTTGAATGTTGCGTCGCATTCTTCTGATCACTTCCAATGGACCTGTTTTTTCAACAGTTCATTCAATGGATGTATTACTGTAGCCAAATTTGGTAGGAACTTCCCATAATAGTTCAAAAAACCCAAAAATAATCACATTTCAATGACATTCTTCGGAGTGGGTGCATTTCTGATTGCATCCAGCTTTCCCTTGGTTGGATGTAAACCATCCTTGTCTACTCTGTGCGCTAAGTGCTCCACTGAGTTTTGAAATAACTCACTCTTGCAAGCAGTCACTCGTACTCTGTGCTTTTCTAGCCATATGAGGACTTCATTCAATATGTTATTATGAATTTGCCTGTTTGGTGCTAAAATGAGTATGTCAGCTAAATAACATATTACCCCTTCAATGCCTTGCAAAATCTGGTTCATCACCCCTTGGAATATGGCAGGGCGGGTGACATTCCAAACGGTAGCCTATTAAATTGATATAGGCCTAGATGAGTATTTATAGTCAAACATGACTTAGACTCCTCATCTAGTTCAAGTTGTAAGTAGGCATTTGTCAGATCTAACTTTGAGAAGATCTGACCACTTGTCAGCTTTGTGAACAAATTTTCTATATTCGGCAATGTATTAGGGAGTTACCCTCTAGAATCTGGTTTACAGTTACTTATAATTACCACACAGCCTTACCTTACCATCGGACTTAGGTACAACAACAATGGGTGTAGCCCAATTACATAGATCTATCTTAGAGATAATGTCCTCAGCCTCTAGTCTTTTGAGTTCTTGCTCAACCCGCTCCTTGAGTGCATATAGTACGGAACGTGGCTTGCAGTAAACTGGTCTAGCGTCCTTCTGTCCCTTGACACGCACCTTGAAGCCTTGGATCGGACTGCCTGTTTCACAGAACACCTTCGGATACTTCTTGATGACATCATCCTTCGATGCAAAACTCATTTCAAAAATCTCACTCCAATCCAGCTTCAGTGATCTCAACCAATTTCTTTCTAGTAAGGCAGGCTTATCTCCTGCCACTGCAAAGAGAGGCAAGCTCTGAAATTGATCCTTGTATTTCACCGGTACAGTGATACGACCTACCACCGGAATGTTCTCTCCTGAGTAGCCTTGCAGCTCTATCTTGGATTTCTCCAATAGGAAATCATGCAATTTGTCGAGATATAGCAATTCTGGTACTACTCTCAGGGCTGCACCGGTGTCAATTTCCATGGGTATCTTGTTTCCTGCAACATCTACTTGGATGATGATACTTTTCAAATCGCTGTTAGATACCCTCGTGCTCCTGGTGATGTGTATCTCTTCATCCTGTTGCTTTTCTTCCATGCTGTGTAGTCTCTGGGGATTTCTACTTACAGCCTTGAAAGTTGGTTTACTCTTCAGTCGGTATGCCTTCGTAAGATGCCCAGTTTTCCTGCAGAAGAAACACTCTGCCTTCATATATGAACAACTTTGCGCAATGTGTTGTCCCAGGCATCGATAGCATGACTTCAATGTATTGTTATCATGGCTGACGCCTTGGGTCCCAATTGCCTTTTACTTTTAACCTGCAGGCGATTCACCTCAGTTGTCTGATGACTGGAAATGGTATGAAATTCTCGGGAGTATTGGTTGGCCATATCCATTGACATAGATGTCTGACAAGCTAAATAAAAAGTCAAGTTAGGAGTTGTCAACAAGTTTCTTCTGATCGCTTCATTTTCCATCCCACAAACAAAACGGTCATGCAATGCTCGGTCCTGAAAGTTTCCGAAATGACAGTGAATAGATAGCTTTTTTAATGCTACAATGTACTCACTGATACTTTTGTTGATTAACTGATGTCGTATTCTGAAACGATAACTTTCAGAAATTTCCAGGGGCTCAGGACTGTAATGCTGTTCTAATGGCTTAAGTGATACTTCTTTTGGCTTGACAGGCACAAGCAAATTTTTCACGGTTTCATACACCTCGGGGCCTGCTTCAGTTAAGAAAATAACCTATTGTCTTTCCAGCACCACCTGGTTATGGTTTTCATCATCGGGGACTTTGATGATACTATTTGTGGTGATAAACATTTCTAGCCACTCCACATATGCTCCAAAAATGTCACGGTGACGTAGAAACTCACCCAAGCTCCCTATTATTCCCATAGGCGTGGCCATTAGGACTCTGGCAGTTCAGCCCAGTGTGCTTGTAATTTACCTTGGATTTTTAGCTGTTAATCAAAACAAAGAAACTCTCAAAGTCTCTCTGTCGGTTCAGCTAGGTTATCCAAAAATCCTATCCTTCGTCGCCACTGTTATATATTTGGTACAACCTCACAAACACACAGGCTCTAAGATGGCTGATAACTTCAGGAACCTGTCAGATGACCTGTTGCCTCTATTTTTGTAAATAGCAATGGCTGCATTACCACTGTAGTCCACTGGGTGGAGCTATATATATTACAGCGGACACCGTATCTAAACGCTAAGATATATCGAAGCTGCAAAGGTTACCACTCACTGAATGTACAAATGGTGTGCGACCGTGCTCAGTACATCATGATGGTAAATGCCCAGTCTCCTGGCAGAAGTCATGATGCTCTTATTCTGTGCCAGACTGCTGTTCCCTTAGTGTTTGAGCCACCAAAACAAACCAGAAGGTGTCTACTAGGCGACAAGGGCTATCTGCTGACCGCCTGGCTCATGACTCCGCTTCGCAACCCAACCTCACGTGGGCATATGCGTACAATGAAAGCCATGCTGCCACAAGGAATCTGATACAGCAAACCATTGGTGTCCTTAAACAACTCTTCCACTGCCTGGAAAAACCCTGCAGTACTCATCAGAATGTGTCTCAAGATTCGTTGTGGTCTGCTACATGCTGTATAAACTTGCCTTCAAGAGGGTCCAACCCTTGTCACCAGGCATACAGTGACCAGCTGAGGAGGAAGAGGTGGACAAAGCAGATGAGGAGGAGGAGGAAGAAAAGGAGGTAGTGGAAGAGGTGGAGGAGTAAACTAAAGAGGAGGATGCAGAAGGGAGGAAGCAACCCAGACTGTCCCTTTCTGCCCGGGCTGTCCTTGATCGACTCATCCGACTGCGGTATCAGTGAACACAACCTGAATTCCCCATTCAACAAAAGACCCACACCTTACCTTACCTCTGTTACTGACCTGCACAGCATCCTCTTCGCCACAATGCTGAAAAAAAGCGGCCACAAAGGAAACATTACAAACCAATTTTATACATCAATCCATCCAATATTACATAACATAGTCAACTAATCACCCTTGTGCATTCCCTTAGTGCCTGCTTTCCATGTGCCTTTGCATGTCCTAGTGCTCCTATGAAGTGCTACCCCAGTGGCTGTAGCATGGCTGGTGATGGCTGCTGACTTTCAGTGGACGAGACAGCAGATGGCCTTGCAGGATGACCTTGAGCAGCTATAGGTCTAGAAGGCCCGGCTGCGGACTGCACCACCTCGGCATCGGTGGCAAAAGTTTGGGCTGGCTGGCTTACAGGCAACAGCAAGGACACTGGCGGAGTGGCAGTTGTGGGAGAATGAATGCTGTCATTCTGAGAGAGGACAGCAGGTTCGTGCTCCACGAAGCCACGGCCGTAGCATTCCTAGTAATCGATTGGAGGACAGATTGCTGGACTGCCCTGTAAGCCCTGTGCAAGATTTCTGCTGGACTCCTCCATGCACCATGGCATTGCGCTCAGGCTTTCTGGCAGGTCTGCCAATGCACCAAACATTTCATTGGGCATACCCATCAACATTCTTCTGGAGACTGCCCCATCAAAGTCCTCCTTTGAATCTTTTGCAGCAGAATTTGTGTGTGACCTCGCCCTCTGGGGAGCTGGCACCTGCACTACCTTTCCTCTACCCTGGCTGTAGGCCACTCATGCCACTGTCTCATCACATACAGATCCTACATCTAACCTATCCTCTAAAGTACGCAGACTGTCAGTATCTGAGCTCGTGGCGGTGTGTGAAATAGAGTGATAGTGCTATATCTTCATCATCAGTGTCTTGGTACTATTCTAGTTTGTGCTCCTCCACCAGTGCCTGGCCAGATAGCAGTTCTTGGGTATCTGAAAGGAGAAAGGCACAAGGATAAGCTTGTGTCGAGTGGAGAGGAGGAAAGCAAGAAGTGCATGCTTACACCAGGTGTAGCTTGTAAATCAGATTGTGGGATGAGGTGAAAGTGGAATGTAAGAAGGAGGATAATGTATGAGGATACCGTCATCTTATATTCATTCAGCCTCGCCTCTTGTCACTGGCTCAGTGATGGCCCTCCCAATAATGGCCTGCGTCATCTCCTCCATCAGGGTCAGGTCCAAGTCATGATAGGTCCAAGTCAGCATGGATTTGTGAAAGGGAAATCATGCTTGACAAATCTTCTGGAATTTTTTGAGGATGTTTCCAGTAGAGTGGATAAGGGAGAACCAGTTGATGTGGTATATTTGGACTTTCAGAAGGCGTTCGACAAGGTCCCACACAAGAGATTGATGTGCAAAGTTAGAGCACATGGGATTGGGGGTAGTGTACTGACATGGATTGAGAACTGGTTGTCAGACAGGAAGCAAAGAGTAGGAGTAAATGGGTACTTTTCAGAATGGCAGGCAGTGACTAGTGGGGTACCGCAAGGTTCTGTGCTGGGGCCCCAGCTGTTTACACTGTACATTAATGATTTAGATGAGGGGATTAAATGTAGTATCTCCAAATTTGCGGATGACACTAAGTTGGGTGGCAGTGTGAGCTGCGAGGAGGATGCTGTGAGGCTGCAGAGCGACTTGGATAGGTTAGGTGAGTGGGCAAATGCATGGCAGATGAAGTATAATGTGGATAAATGTGAGGTTATCCACTTTGGTGGTAAAAACAGAGAGACAGACTATTATCTGAATGGTGACAGATTAGGAAAAGGGGAGGTGCAAAGAGACCTGGGTGTCATGGTACATCAGTCATTGAAGGTTGGCATGCAGGTGCAGCAGGCGGTTAAGAAAGCAAATGGCATGTTGGCCTTCATAGCAAGGGGATTTGAGTACAGGGGCAGGGAGGTGTTGCTACAGTTGTACAGGGCATTGGTGAGGCCACACCTGGAGTATTGTGTACAGTTTTGGTCTCCTAACCTGAGGAAGGACATTCTTGCTATTGAGGGAGTGCAGCGAAGGTTCACCAGACTGATTCCCGGGATGGCGGGACTGACCTATCAAGAAAGACTGGATCAACTGGGCTTGTATTCACTGGAGTTCAGAAGAATGAGAGGGGACCTCATAGAAACATTTAAAATTCTTACGGGGTTAGACAGGTTAGATGCAGAAAGAATGTTCCCAATGTTGGGGAAGTCCAGAACCAGAGGTCACAGTCTAAGGATAAGGGGTAAGCCATTTAGGACCGAGATGCGGAGGAACTTCTTCACCCAGAGAGTGGTGAACCTGTGGAATTCTCTACCACAGAAAGTTGTTGAGGCCAATTCACTAAATATATTCAAAAAGGAGTTAGATGAGGTCCTTACTACTAGGGGGATCAAGGGGTATGGCGAGAAAGCAGGAATGGGGTACTGAAGTTGAATGTTCAGCCATGAACTCATTGAATGGCGGTGCAGGCTAGAAGGGCCGAATGGCCTACTCCTGCACCTATTTTCTATGTCTATGTTTCTATGTTATGCAGATGGCTATCCCCTGCCGGTTATGTCCTGCTGGCATGGCTGTGAGCCACCTTGCCCTGCAAGAGCAAAAGGAACTGTGTCAGTGAGTGTGGCCCAATGTGTTCGGGTGATGTGCCTGTCATGTTTGAATGGCTGATGGTGTGTGCAAGCTGTGAGATGTGGGTGTGAGGCTGCAGCAGTGGTAAGTGTGTGAGGATGAGGTGAAGCTGTGAATGTGAGGTATGAGTCATATTTAATAGAGATTGTTGAGAGGTGATTGCTTGGAGTGTGGTGCCTTGAGCAGTGTGTGAAGCTAATGGTGCAGATGCTGGGATGTGGCATTTGAAAATGAATTCACTGCCCTTGACCAGTGGTGTGACATTAAACTTCTTCCTTCACTGTTTCCAGGTCCTTGTGACTATACTGCTAGCATTCACCACAGCGGCTATCTGTTCCCATTACATTTTACGCTTTTGCCTAGAGGGCCTCCTGGCCCCCTGTTGAAACAGGACCACTCTCCTCCTGTCCACCTCCTGCACCAAGGCCTCCAGTGCTGCATCGGAGAATCTTGGAGCATGGTCTCTCCATTGCTGTGACATCATTGTTTTTTTTTGCTGTTCTGACTCTTGTCCTCAGCCAGTTCAATGAGCTGCTGGCGGCAGAATGCACCTCCACTGTAAGATATGCAGACTGCCTTTAAGAAGTGGAGGCTAGCTTTAATTGATGTTAGCATTGGACAAACCTAGGACCCATGCTGAGCGTTTAGCCACTCAGCAGCATGTTCAGCACTGGACTGACCACCACAATCATGTTAATCAGCACAAAGTTAGTATTGCTTTGCTTTGCAAGTCGGGAACCCTCACCTCATGAGTCACCTCACTCTCATGAGTCTTTCGCACAGGCGCATCTGTCAGCGTGGAGCCGGCCCGACCTGTAGCGGCGGGGGACCCAATTGAAATCATGATGAGGTACATTACAGGCACTTAAGAGCCTTTTCACCCCTATTTTGTAAATTTCCCTGCATGGCCACAGGATTCACACAGCTCGGGACCACGTCTGTCAACCTGCGGCGTGAGTTCTGTGGCCATTGCTCCAGCTGATTACTTGACGGCATGGAAAACAAACCAAAATAAAAACATGTTGATTACATCAGCTAACAGATTGATGGAGATTCTGTTCTACTTGAAAAGCGACTGATAAATGTTAATTTTTCACTGGCCATTCTTGGCTGTTGCCTTCTAACTGAACATTATAAAAAATGACATATACAATTTAAATCACTTTTTGTGTTGTTTCTGGTCATGTTTTTCTCACAGTATACTGTGATTGTCCAGTTGCACATTAAATTAAGCCATCAACCTTAACAATTTCATTCTCATCACTCATTCCACTGGTTCAATTTGCTTTCAGTCCCTGAATATAACTAATTTACTTTTTCAGCCTGAACTTTAGAGTGAATTTCTGTGGAAGTTCTCTCGCTTGTCGATTGTTAACTTCAACAGAAGAGCTGCAGGAATCTCAGAAACACATTGTAATCAACACTTATACTGTTTGTCAGGGATTCCGCAGCTCTTCTGCTGAACTTGCATAAGATTGTAAATCCCTTTACAATTACCATTTAAAATCTGCTTCATTTTATGTATTACCTATACACACACATGTTTTATTTGTACCAGTTACTGATACAAAAGTTTATAGAGTTGTGATTAAAGCACCAATAACTTCCCAATTAATGTACTTTCAAAATTATGTTCTTGATCGTATTTGTAGATGGAGTCATATTGCTCAATAACATTACTTAAATATTTATTTGTCACTTATATATAACTTTTTCAATTTTATTGCACAGTAAGATTCAACACCCACAATGTTAGATTAAACATAAAATTTAACGTGGTCAGGGTCCCTTAAAGGATCCCAGCTTAAAAGGTGTCATGAGTGATGTCACAAGACGTGCTCCATCTAATTTGGCTGGGTAACACACTGGGGGGCGGGGGGGGGGAGCTTAATAGGCCCCATTAGTTAATTAAGTTAAGTTAATGTTCTACAGTGGTATGGAGCCAACAGTGGGGTCGGGACCTGCCACGGACACCGGTCTCACTGGACCCGGCAAGATAAGGAAAGTTCTGGTCATTCAATGGAAGTGCGTGAGTGGAGCCCACATGTACTCCTTCACAAAAATTGTACCTAATCAGAGCTTGAATGCTAAACCTGCAGTTGTCTTTGTTTCACCACCTCCAGGCAAATGAAAATTATGTCAATCAGCAATTAGGATCAAAATTGTGTGCTAAATCCAGACTTTCAAACCGGTGTATCTTATTAGTACAGCACCCATTTAGTGCCTGTTTTCACCCTTTCACTAAAATAATTCCCTATGATTCTAAAAAAGCTCCTCCAATATTTCCTATTTCCTTTTCCGCAAAGGAAAATAGGAAATACGACCTCTTCTGCTTCAATTCTACATGGCAGAAAAGCTTACTTGAATCCATTTTGCCCAAACCTTTCATAATTTTACATACTTCCCTCAGTCTTCTCTTGACAAGACCCAGTGTATCAATCTTTCCTCGTAATTGAAATTGATGATTTGTTCCTAGTTTTATACTTTAGATGTGTGCCCATCCTGCTGTACAAAATAAACTTACCTTAAGCCAGCCCAGTGTGTTACCCAGCCCAATTAGATGGAGCGGGTCTGGTGATATTACTCATGACCCGTTTTTAAGCCGGGATCCTTAAAGGGACCTTGGCCATATTAAATTTTAAGTTTAATCTAACATTGTGGGTGTTGATCAAAATATCTTTTTAAATACATCTCACAGCCAGCCGAGAAAGACGGTTTTGATCCTCTTAGTGTAAACTGTATCTGAGATAAGTAGGTAATATACCATTGCTGCTCTCGACCGAACTGTCAGATCTATTGTGCAATCCCACTGCTACTCCAGACCACCAAATAATTTTTAAAGAGATTATTCACATATAATTCTAGCATGGCAACAACAGAATGCAAACTGCCTCACACAGAACAGCTCACACAGCTTGTGCCTGTGCCCCCAAAAATCTAAAAACTAAAATGCTTAAGAGAAATGCAAGCAGGCCTCCAATAATTGCACCCCATTGCAAAATAAGAAAGAAATGACATGATAATCCTTTTGCTTGATAGAGTGTTAGGCCTCGCAGCAGTTTTGGCAGGTGTGCCACTTTAAAAGACATCTAGTTGATGTTGCTTCAACATTGCATTAGTATGACCTTCAGGCTTCCTTTGTGGCACACTGCAAAATAGGAGCTCAACATCAAAAGAGTAAGGGGCAGGATAGGTACATTGACTTTCATTGTGGCAGATTGTGTTTCCAATGCCCCTGGTTAGTTTCATGAATTTCTGCTCTAGATCGTTAAGTTAACTGTTCTTCGACGTATATATTAATCTCGGGATGGTGCTATACCTCAGGCACTGCTTTGAGACTGCTACCTGTGTAGTACAACACTGAGACTTCAGATCTGTGTTATCCTGTCAACTATGTGCCTGGCCAGAGAAAATGGATCTTTGCACCAAAGTAACCAATCTTCCTTTGTGAATCCGGGTAGAGTGTGCCGACATAGTATTCCACCGATAGAGGGTGAACCTCGTTGTCTGCTAACAGGAAAGAGGTACTGAGTTGCCCCTGCTGAGATTAGCCAATGAAGTGCATATCAGAGATCAAACGTGGGACCTTCCTGACCTCTATATGGTTCAGTGACTCACAGCTTTAATCAGCTGAACTATCAATGCTGGATACATTTTGAAGTTAACACAAAACTTGAGATACCAGGACTGTTTTCCACTGCAGCATGCAAGGCTAAGTAAAGATTTAATGGAGGTTTTTAAAATTATGAAGGATTTTTTATGTGTGACTAGGAAGAAAGTTTATTTTGGTTGGGGAATCAGTGACAATGAAACAATTTCAATTTGTGCATAAGAGATTGAGGAGAGAGGTTAGGAGAAATTTATTCCCACAGAGAATGGTTAGAACATGGAATGCTTTGTCACAGGGACCACTGCATCTTTTAAGGGGAAAGTGTTAAATATTTGAAGCAGAGGAAGATCCAAGGCTATGGGGAAGATTAAGACAGTGGGATTAGTTTTGTATGCTTTAGCAAAGAGCCAGCGCAGACATAATGGGCTACATGGCCTCCTTCTGTGCTGCAAACTTTTATGTTTCTATATATCAGTCAGTTCTCTGACAACATCAAAAAAACATTGAAAATGGAATTTACACTTGATCCATTTGAGAACTTTCATATTTTATTTTGTACCGGTTGTTATATTGTAAAGATGTGAATCGCAAGTGTGTGGGATGACCTTGCACAACTTGACAATACTAAATTCAAACACATTCATAACTGAACTATGCCACACATTCATATCCATACAAAGCTGAAACACCTGCACTTTGGTCCTAACTCTGCATACACAAGTTTGAACAAAATGCCTGATGAATAGTAACCAACTATCTTTAGATCTGTGTTGTAATCTTCCTTTCATGTAAAGTATTATTGTGGATTCTGTATCATCATAGGCAATCCCTCGAAATCGAGGAAGACTTGCTTCCATTCTCAAAGTGAGTTCTCAGGTGCCTGTACAGTCCAATGCGGGAATTACAGTCTCTGTCACAGGTGGGGCAGACAGTGGTTGAAGGAAAGGGTAGGTGGGGAGTCTGGTTTGCCGCATGCTCCTTCCGCTGCCTGCGTTTGGTTTCTGCATGCTCTCGTCGATGAGACTCGAGGTGCACAGCGCCCTCCCGGATGCTCTTCCTCCACTTTGGACAGTCTTGGGCCAGGGATTCCCAAGTGCCGATGGGGATGTTACACTTTATCAAGGAGGCTTTGAGGGTGTCCTTGAAAAATTTCCTCTGCCCACCTGGGGCTCGCCTGCCATGAAGGAGTTCCAATTAGAGCACTTACTTAGGGAGTCTCATGTCGGGCATGTGGATAATGTGGCTCGCCCAACGGAGCTGGTCGAGTGTGGTCAGTGCTTCGATGCTGGGGATGTTGGCCTGAGTGAGAAAACTGACGTTGGTGCGTCTATCCTCCCAGTGGATTTGCAGGATCTTGCGGATGCAGCACTGGTGGTACTTCTCCAGCGCTTTGAGGTGTCTGCTGTATATAGTCCACATCTCTGAGCCATATAGGAGGACGGGTATCATTATTGTACTGTTGACCATAAGCTTGGTGCCAGATTTAAGGTCCTGGTCTTTAAACACTCTCTTCCTCAGGTGACCGAAGGCTGCGCTAGCATACTGGAGGCGGTGTTGGACCTCGTCATCGATGTCTGCCCTTGCTGATAGTAAGCTCCCCAGGTATGGAAAATGGTCCACGTTGTTCAAGGCTGAGCCATGGATTTTGATGACCAGGGGCAGTGATGTGTGGCGGGGTCAGGTTGGTGGAGGACCTTTATCTTACGGATGTTTAGCATAAGCCCCATGCTTTCATATGCCTCAGTGAAGGTGTTGACGATGGCTTGGAGTTCGGCCTCTGAATGTGCGCAGACGCAAGCATTGTCCGCGTACTGTAGTTCGATGACAGAGGATGGGACGACCTTGGATCCAGCCTGGAAGCGACATAGGTTGAACAGCTTTCCATTGATTCTATAGTTTAGTTCCACTCCAACAGGGAGCTTGTTGATAGTGAGATAGAGCATTGCAGCAAAGAAGATCGAGAAGAGAGTTGGTGCGATGGTGCCCCTGCTTGACCTTGGTCCGGAAGTGGATTGTGTCTGTGGTGGATCCATTGGTCAGGATCCCGGCTTGCATGTTGTCGTGAAGCAGGTGGAGGATGGTAACAAACTTCTGGGGGCAGTCGAAACGGTTGACAGTGTCAAAGGCCTTTGTGAGTTCAAAGGAGGCCATGTAGAAGGGTTGGTGCTGTTCCCTGCATTTCTCTTGTTGTTGTCGCGCGGTGAAGATCAAGCCCGTTGTACCCCATAGTGGACGGAATCTGCATTGTGACTCTGGGAGGAGCTCTTCAGACACAGGGCGAAGACGGTTGAGGAGGATTCTTGCGATGACTTTCCCAGTGGCTGTCAGCAGGGAGATTCCTCTGTAGTTGCCGCAATCGGACTTGTTCCCTTTTTTGAAGATGATCATGACTACTGTATCTCTGAGATCTCCTGTCTTGCTCTCCTCCTTCCAGATAAGAGAGATGAGGCCATGCATTCGTGCCAATAGTGCTTCTCCGCCATACTTTAGTGCCTCAGCGGGGATTCCATCTGATCCCATTGCCTTGTTGTTCTTGAGCTGATGGATGGCCTTTTCTACGTTGTGTAGGACTGGAGTTTTGCTGAGATGGTGGCAGGTAGCATGCTGCGGGATGGAGTCGAGGATACTCAAGTCAAAGGTAGAGTCTCGGTTAAAGAGATCTTCGAGGTGCTCCTTCCAATGCGCCCTGACTGCCTTGGTGTCCTTAATGAGTGCCCCTCCATTCTTGGCCAGTAGTGAGGTTGGGCCTTGGGTGCTTGAGCTGTAGGTGGTCTTGACTGCGCTGACGAATCCTTGCAGGTTATGGTTGTTGGCCAGCTGCTGGATCTTCTGTGCTTCCTCCACCCACCATCTATTCTTTAGACCGTGGTTTTTTTTTTAAACTCCAACATGGCAGATTGGATGGCAGCTCCCTAGGGTGTTCTCCTTGAACAAATTTTCCCCTGGTCATCTGCTGTCATCCTTCATGCTTTCTCTCCCAATCTTCCCCCCGCCCCCCTCCCCCCTAACTGTTTAAGCTTCCCCTGGCCCTAATAGTGGGTGCATTTCTTACCCCTAAAGTGTATTCCTTACTCCTAAAACTTGTGCTGTAAGGGCAGCTACCTGAGCCCACAGCCCATTCCCCCCCCAACCATGCCTGCTCCTTACCTCCATCTGTGAGCACCGGACTTACCATCCAGATCGACCTTCCTACTGCTAATACTCTTCTGGACCTTCCTGCAACCAAACACTCGATCTACGACGGCGTCCGGTGAGTCCCCGACCAGCCTTGAGCACAGGTTTGGGCCCTGCTTTCACTCTCCAATCTCACGTTCTGGCCTCCCTCCAGCGTCGTTTCGGGCCTCCCTTCTCCGGCGACGTCTTGGCCTCCCACCGTCCGGCAACGTTCTGGCCTCCCTCCCACCATCCGGCAACGTTCTGGCCTCCCTCCGGCTGCTGGTTCCACACCACTGCGGAGTCCCTGCCAAGCACATGGTGCGTGCAATGGCTGCGGCCACTCTGACCTCTTTGACCTTTCCTCCTTCCACGAAGTGGATCTCTGGCCATTCCAGTGCCTGCCCTCAGCCAGGAGCTAACACCTGGAAGAGGGAAGCATTACCTCAATCTCTCACCCCCACTCTCCTCACCACGGATCTCTCACCATCTCTCCAAAAGGCGCTGCTCAGCGCCGAGCTTACAGCTCACACCTCTCCATAGACAACTAGATCCGTACAGCAGTGCCAGGTCTCCAGTCATCTTGGACCCCCTTGTCACTGGACCAAGACCTTGCTCTGTTAAGCCCGTGTGGTAGCTGGTGTGCAACGGCCACCTCACGTTAAAAGAACTCACATGCAGGCATCTTCCACCCTTCAAAATGAAGTTCGGGACCTGGAACGTTAGGACCCTCATAGACAACTCCAACAGCGACAGGCCGGAACGTCACCATCCATCATTGCCCGGGAACTCAGATGCTTTGACGTCGACGTCGACATCGCCACCCTAAATGAGACCCGGCGGGCAGGGGAAGGCCAGCTCAAAGAACAAGCTGGTGGTTACATCTTCTTCTGGAAAGGCAAACCAGAAGAAGAACATCGCCTCCATGAAGTTGACTTTTCCATCAAGATTGAGCTGGTGGGCCATCTCAGAGACTCCCCCTGTGGGATAAGCGAATGTCTCGTGACTCTCCGGCTCACCCTAGCCCGGAACCAGTGTGCTACACTCATCAGCGCGTAACCCCCAACACTCAATGCAACAGATGAGCCACTGTGAATATAAGCCACATAAAACAGATGTTAATTCATTTGAAAACAGACACTATGATAAAAAAAGTGTCCGGTAAAAAAGAACTTTTATTCATATAGCACCTTTCACAACCACAGAACGTCCCAAAGTGCTTTACTGTCAATTAAGTACTTTTGAAATGTAGTCACTTTTGTAATACAGGAAACGTGGCAGCCAATTTTCACACAGCAACGTCCGACAGACAGCATAATGATAATGATCAAATCATCCATTTTATTGACATCAGTTGAGGGATAAATATTGGCCAGGACACTGGGAGAACTGCCCTGCTCTTCTACAAATAATGTAGTGGGATCTTTCACTTCTACCTGAGAGCAGACAGAGCCTCAAATTAACATCTGATCTGAAAGACTGCCGCTCCGATAGTGCAGCACTCCCTCAGTACTGCAATGGAGTGTCAGCCCAGATTTACATGCTCAAGTCACTGGAGTGGGACACAAACCCACAACCTTCTGACTCAGAGACAAGAGTCCTATCACTGAGCCAAGTCTGATGTGACAAAAAGCAGAACAATTTGGTTCATGGAAGCAGAAATGTAATGTTGGCAGAGACTGTCAGTGAGGCCAGAGTGGCAGTAAAGGAGTTGTGCTTTTTTTCAGCCTTCAAAACACAGACTTTCTAATTTTGTCAATCACCATCTGAAGTCACAGGTAAAAGCTTTTGTAGGTATCTTTTGCTGACTATTAATAAGTAAAATGAGAGAAGTGTCTCGACAGAACATTTTACTATTGATATCCTTGATGTTAAATAGATTTTAAATTAGATAAGTTTAATTCGAGGGATGGCAGGGCAGCTCAGTCCTGTGGAGTGCACATCCTGCGGCATGTGGGAAGTGTTGGACGCTTCGCACGGCCGAGACAGTCATGTGTGCAGGAGATGTCTCCAGCTTCAACTACTCGAGCTCCACGTTTCGGAGCTTGAGCGGCAGCTGGAGTCAATATGATGCATCCGTGAAGCTGAGAGCTACGTTCCCCAAAAATGTGCACCTGGGGTGATTCCTTTGTTATCCGGTCTTCCTGCAGACTTGGTGTCTCCAGTGAGCATGTTTCCCCCCTACCCCCATGTCAATCGAGTTCAAGGCCTCATCAGTTGACTTATGAAAATGTAACAACTCCATTGTTGTTATGCATAAAGTCAGTTTGGTCCTTGACCACAGAGTGTCCTTAATTGGGGTGAGTCACCACCTGCCCTCAGGCTGGCGCTTTTTTGCTCCCATTGTCCAGTTAATCCCAAAAGCTTGTATTAATCAATTTTTAGTTCATGATTTCCTTCTGTGCTTTTCTGAAGATTTGTAACCTAACAACTTGAAGTGCCGTAACCTGCAGGGTTATGGACCTGGAACTGGTAATTGGGATTAGACTGGATAACCTCTTGTTGGCTGGCACAGATACGATGATAAGTATTGTAGGGAATCAAATACAACCAGGGTGATCTCCTGGACATAGAAACATAGAAATCTACAATGCAGAAGGAGGCCATTTCGGCCCATTGTGTCCGCACTGGCCGACAAAGTGCCACACGGCCCTCGATCAGCAGCCCTGAAGGTTACATATAAACCTATGAACGATTTTGATCGCCTGGATGGGTTGGAAAGGAATTTTCCCAGATTTTTTTCCCCCAATTGGCCTGGGTTTTTATCTGTTTTTTGCCTCTCCCAGGAGATCACATGGCTCCGGTTGGGGTGGAGTGTAGAATGTTTTGGTGCAAGGGGTGTCACAGTTGTGTGGGGTGGACTGGTTGGGCTGGGTGTTCTTTACCTGTTCATTGTTCAGAGGTTTATATGTAATCTTCAGAGCTGCTGACCGAGGGCCGTGTGGCTCTTTGTTGGCCGGTGCGGACACAATGGGCCGAAATGGCTTCCTTCTGTGTTGTAGATTTCTATGTTTTTATGTTTCTATGTAATTTTTTATACATTTATTCTTACATACATATTTATGGTTTCTAGTTCTGGTCTCCCTCACAATTGGAAAAATAATTTTTACATCTACTCTATCGAAACCTTTCATAATTTTAATGAACTCTTATCAGGTCTCTTCTCAGTCTAGTCTTTTCTAGAGCAAAGAGCTCCAGCCTGTATGATTTAAGATGGTGGGAATCCTTGACAATGCATAATGCAACAAAGGGGAGTGAATGGATTAAAATGAAGGTGAAAGGGAGCAGGCGAGCGATGGAAATAAAGGGGAGAACCCAATGTGGTGCTATTAGTGAGATTCTGACCAAATTGACACTTTCAACAAAGGTACCTGAACAGCTTAGTCACAAGAAGGGGGATTATTAAACAATAAGAAAAATTAACACAAGATATAAATTTCCCTTGCTGTCTTCAAGCAAGCACTTCTGGCAACAGCTCAGGCTCTGGCAACCAAGGACACCCATTTAATATGAACAGGTTGATGAAAAACTGATAGCTGGTCGAATGTTGAGAAAGTTAATGGCAGATGTTCATACTTCATTCTGCCTCCTTTACACATGTAAATTAACAAACAAACAGGCGGGTGGCACCTATGCAAGAAGATAATGGCAGACAGCTTTGCAGGTGGCGCTCATCGGGTGAACAAACGTTTCTCTATCCTATTTCTGGAACATTTTACCTGATTCATGCCCATTTTTTGGAGAAAAACAATTTGTAGATCTAGGCTGTATTCTTATTTATCAGTGTTTTAAAAATTTGTTCATGGGA
Source organism: Pristiophorus japonicus (assembly GCF_044704955.1). NCBI lineage: Eukaryota > Metazoa > Chordata > Chondrichthyes > Pristiophoridae > Pristiophorus > Pristiophorus japonicus. Next base: position 216,581,072 of record NC_091977.1, on the reverse strand, counting down.
TGTGGGCATTGCTGGCAAGACCAGCATTTATTGCCCATCCCTAATTGTCCTTGAGAAGGTGAGCCACTTTTTGAACCGGTACAGTCCATGAGGTGAAGGTACTCCCACACTGCTGTTAGGGAGGGAGTTCCAGGATTTTGACCCAGTGATGATGAAGGAACGATGATTTAGTTCCAAATCAGGATGTTTTGTAACTTTGAGGAGAACTTGTAGGTAATGGTGTTCCCATGCACCTGCTGCCCTTGCCTTTCTAGGTGGTAGAGATAGCGGGTTTGGGAGGTGCTGTCAAAGAAGCCTTGGTGTGTTGCTGCAGTGCATTTTGTAGATGATACACACTGCAGCCACAGTGCGCCAATGGTGGAGGGAATGAATGTTTAAAGTGGTGGATGGGGTGCCAATCAAGCGGGCTGCTTTGTCCTGGATGATGTTGAGCTTTTTGAGTGTTGTTGGAGCTGCACTCATCCAGGAAAGTGGAGAGCATTCCATCACACTCCTGACTTTTACGTTGTAGATGATAGAAAGGCTTTGGGGGAGTCAGGAGGTGAGGCACTCACCGCAGAATACCCAGCTTCTGAACTGCTCTTTTGGCCACATTATTTATGTGGCTGGTCGAGTTAAGTTTCTGGTCAATGGTAACCCCCAGAATGTTGATGGTGGGGGATTCGGCGATGGTTATGCTGTTGAATGTCAAGGGGCGGTAGTTATATTCTCTCTTGTTGGAGCTGGTCATTGCTTGGCACTTGTGTGGTGTGAATATTACTTGCCAATTCTCAGCGCACGCCTGAATGTCGCCCAGGTCTTGCTGCATACAGGCATGGACTGCTTCATTATCTGAGGAGTTGTGAATGGAATTGAACTGTGCAATCATCAGCGAACATTCCCACTTCTGACTTTATGATGGAAGGAAGATCATTGATGAAGCTTTAGTTGGGCCCAGGACACTGCCCTGAGGAACTCCTGCAGCGATGTCCTGGGGCTGAGATCATTGACCTCCAACAACCACAACCATCTTCCTTTGTGCTAGACATGACTCCAGCCAGTGGAGAGTTTTGCCCCTGATTCCCATTGACTTCAATTTTACTCGGGTCCCTTCATGTCACACATGGTCAACTGCTGCCTTGATGTCAGGGCAGTCACTCTCACCTCAACTCTACAATTCAGCTATTTTGTCCATGTTTGTCCAAGGCTGTAATGAGGTCTGGAGCTAAATGGTCCTTACGGAACCCAAACTGAACATCAGTGAGCAGGTTATTGGTGAATAAGTGCCGTTTCATAGCACTGTCAATGACACCTTCCGTCACTTTGCTGATGATTGAGAGTAGGCTTATCGCGGGAGGTTGGGAGGTGCAGTGTGCAGAATTGGCTGGATTAGACTTGTCCTGCTTTTTGTCGACAGGACATACCTGGACAGTTTTCCTTACTGGGTAGATGCCAGTGTTGTAGCTGTACTGGAACAACTTGGCTAGTGGCACAGCTGGTTTTGGAGCACAAGTTAGCCCTGCACTTGCTGTGGTATGAAACTACAGTTGCCAACTGCACTCTGGTACATCACCCAAAAGATCATTCTCTATATCTGGGCTGAGACAGTAAGTGTTGGCTCTTTGTTGATCGTCCATCACAGCCAGGCTTTAGCCTGCTCCCTTCCTGATGCAATGTACTCTCCCAAGAAGGATTACTGGATAATACATTGGCAGGAGGGATTGTTTAAAAGTTTGCCAATCACATCATATCCCCATCATCATGACCTACTTGTATTGCTGAAATCACACCCGTAGAGACAGTAAGTGGCTGATTAGGAATTTTAGAGAATTCCAATCTTGGCATGTGCATGTTTTTGTGGCAACATTTGAAGTAGTTTATGGGTAAGATTTTCTATCTCCTGTCACTTAAATATGTGGCAATATACTTTGTTTTCTCTGAAAATCAGCAGCAATTATATTTACCACCATTTTACACTTTCTTCTGTGTGTTAAACATAAATGTTAATTCTAAGTGTCAGTCTAATTGTGAACAACTTGATGGCTTAATGGGTGTTATTGGCATTAAATATGCCTCCTGTGCTATTTCCCATGACTAATTACAATTTGTGTTCCTGCTGGCTTGAAGAACATGAGAGCAATACAGAACTGCTTAGTACACATTCCATTCAGGTAGTAGAAATAGATTCAGCAACAGCAGCTGTAACATAATACTGGCCAGCAACATCAACAGACGATGACAGTAACAAATCCAGGAGGAAAACCAATCATTTTCAAAAAGAACTTATGAACCTGATATGATGTTTAAGTGAAAGATTCTGGGGGCTAAATTTGTAAGACTACGATACGGACACGGGGATTGCGGTACACCATTAGCCCATGCACTCTGGTACATCACCAAGAGACCATTCTCTATATCTGGACTGAGACGGTAAGTATTAGCTCTTTGTGCTGCCTGTTCAGTTCTATGATTGTAGCGTGCAATCAGCACTAAATGCACTGCTCATTGGCCACATGCTTGAGCGGGGGGCCAGAAATCGTGAGATGGTCACACCAATAATGCTAGCCTGCAATACCAGAAGCCAGCCTCCTCCTCTTAAAGGGGAGGTGCATTGTAAGGGGAGGCTGGAAGTCATTCTGCAATCGATTGTGACCTGGGAAACACTTAATGATGGCAAACATGGGAGAGAGCGAGCTCCAAGATTTACTGATGCTGCCCTGGAGGAGGTGGAATGGAGGAGAGATGTGCTGTATCCAAGAGGGTGCCAGGAGGCCATCCAGACAAAAGCCCAGTGGGAGCAGATAGTCATGGCAGTCAATACCAGGAGTGAAGCCCCGAGGACCTGGATGCAGTGCCGCAAAAAATTCAGTGACCTCACACGATTGGTCAAGGTCAGTGAATGCATCTTCAAATGCCATATCCTAACAACTGCATCGCTAACCTTAATAACTGCTCAATGCAACACATCCCCATTATTCACTTACCAACAATCTCTATCAATCAGGACTCATTCATAGCTGCATCTCACTCTCACACACTTAACACGACTGCAAGCCACATCTCACCATGTGCACACACTTCCAGCTATTTAACCATGACAGCCATATCACCCAAACAGATTGCACACCATTCACTGACACACTTCACTCTCTCTTGCAGGACAAGGTGGCATATAACCGGAGCAGGACTTAACTGATGGGAAAAAGCACCCGCATGTCCTCACCCCCATGGAGGAGATGGTGCTCGCCAACATTGGAATGGCTATTACTGAGGCCGTGGCCAACAGCAGAGCCGCAACCATAGAAGGTGACAGTATCCTCATACCTACCCCTCCTTCTCACATCTCACATCCCCCTCATCCCACAACCTCTTTTGATTGCAAGCTACACATGGTGTAAGCATGCACCTCTTGCTTTCCTCGCTCCCTTCACCACAACATTAACCTTGTGCTTTTCTCCATTCGTATAATCAAGAACTGCAACCTGGTCAGGCAGTGGTGGAAGAGCAACAAGACAGTATTGTGGAAGAAACACCGTCACTCGATTTTACACTCACAGCAACCAGCTGAGTTACTGACACTGCGCATTATTTAGAGGATAGCATAGGGGTGAGCTTTGCATGTGATGAGACACTGGACACAAAAGGCTTACAGCCAGGACAGGGGACAAGGATAGCGCAGGTGCCAGCTCCCTGGAGGACGAAGTCACACATGAATTCTGCTGTAGAGGACTCAGATGAGCACTTCGATGGGGCAGGTTACAAAACAAAGAGACATAGAAACATAGAAACATAGAAAATAGGTGCAGGAGTAGGCCATTCGGCCCTTCGAGACTGCAACACCATTCAATAAGATCATGGCTGATCATTCACCTCAGTACCCCTTTCCTGCTTTCTCTCCATACCCCTTGATCCCTTTAGCTATAAGGGCCACATCTAACTCCCTCTTGAATATATCTAATGAACTGGCATCAACAACTCTCTGCGGTAGAGAATTCCACAGGTTACCAACTCTCTGAGTGAAGAAGTTTCTCCTCATCTCAGTCCTAAATGGCTTACCCCTTATCCTTAGACTGTGTACCCTGGTTCTGGACTTTCCCAACATCGGAACATTCTTCCTGCATCTAACCTATCCAGTCCCGTCAGAATTTTATATGTTTCTATGAGATCCCCTCTCATCCTTCTAAACTCCAGTGAATAGAGGCCCAGTCGATCCAGTCTCTCCTCATATGTAAGTCCTGCCATCCCGGGAATCAGTCTGGTGAACCTTCGCTGCACTCCCTCAATAGCAAGAACGCCCTTCCTCAGATTAGGAGACCAAAACTGAACACAATATTCCAGGTGAGGCCTCACTAAGGCCCTGTACAACTGCAGTAAGACCTCCCTGCTCCTATACTCAAATCCCCTAGCTATGTAGGCAAACATACCATTTGCCTTCTTCACTGCCTGCTGTACCTGCATGCCAACTTTCAATGACTGATGTACTATGATACCCAGGTCTCATTGCATTTCCCCTTTTCTTAATTTGCCGCCATTCAGATAATATTCTGCCTTCATGTTTTTGCCCCCAAAGTGGATAACCTCACATTTATTCACATTATACTGCATCTGCCATGCATTTGCCCACTTACCTAACCAGTCCAAGTCACCCTGCAGCCCCTAGCCTCCTCACAGCTCACACTGCCACCCAGCTTAGTGTCATCTGCAAATTTGGAGATAACACTCAATTCCTTCATCTAAATCATTAATGTATATTGTAAAGAGCTGGGGTCCCAGCACTGAGCCCTGCGGCACGCCACTAGTCACTGCCTGCCATTCTGAAAAGGACCCGTTTATCCCGGCTCTCTGCTTCCTGTCTGCCAACCAGTTCTCTATCCACGTCAGTACATTACCCCCCAATACCATGAGCTTTAATTTTGCGCACCAATCTCTTGTGTGGGACCTTGACAAAAACCTTTTGAAAGTCCAAATACACGACGTCCATTGGGTGTCCCTTGTCCACTCTACTAGTTACATCCTCAAAAAATTCAAGAAGATTTGTCAAACATGATTTCCCGTTCATAAATCCATGCTGACTTGGACCGATCCTGTCACTGCTTTTCAAATGCGCTGCTATTTCATTTTTAATAAGTAATTCCAACATTTTCCCACCAATGATGTCAGGCTAACCGATCTATAATTACCCGTTTTCTCTCTCACTCCTTTTTTAAAAAGTGGTGTTTTATTAGCTGCCTTCCAGACCATAGGAACTGATTCAGAGTTGATAGACTGTAGGAAAATGATCACCAATGCATCCATTATATCTAGGATCATTTCCTTAAGTACTCTGGGATGCAGACTATCAGGCCCCGGGGATTTATCGGCCTTCAATCCCATCAATTTCCCTAACACAATTTCCTGCCTAATAAGGATTTCCTTCAGTTCTTCCTTCTCACTAGACCCTCGGCCACCCTAGTATTTCCGGAAGGTTATTTGTGTCTTCCTTCATGAAGACAGAACCAAAGTATTTGTTCAATTGGTCTGCCATTTCTTTGTACCCCATTATAAATTTACCTGAATCTGACTGCAAGGGACCTACGTTTGTCTTCACTAATCTTTTTCTCTTCACATATCTATAGAAGCTTTTGCAGTCAGTTTTTATGTTCCCTGCAAGCTTCCTCTCATACTCTATTTTCCCCCTCTTAATTAAACCCTTAGTCCTCCTCTGTTGAATTCTAAATTTCTCCCAGTCCTCAGGTTTACTCCTTTTTCTGGCCAATTTATATGCCTCTTCCTTGGATTTAACACTATCCCTAATTTCCCTTGTTAGCCACAGTTGAGCCACCTTCCCCGTTTTATTTTTATGCTAGACAGGGATGTACAATTGTTCAAATTCATCCATGTGATCTTTAAATGTTTGCCATTGCCTATCCACCAACAACCCTTTAATTATCATTCATCAGTCTATTCTAGTCAGTTCACATCTCATACTATCAAAGTTACCTTTCCTTACATTCAGGACCCTAGTCTCTGAATTAACTGTGCCACTCTCCATTGTAATGAATAATTCTACCATATTATGGTCACTCTTCTCCAAGGGGCCTCACACAACAAGATTGCTAATTAGTCCTTTCTCATTACTCATCACCCAATCTAGGATGGCCAGCCCTCTACTTGGTTCCTCGACATATTGGTCTCGAAAACCATCCCTAATACACTCCAGGAAATCCTCCTCCACCGCGTTGCTACCAGTTTGGTTAGCCCAATCTATATGTAGATTAAAATCACCCATGATAACTGCTGTAACTTTATTGCACACATCTCTAATTTCTTGTCTGATGCTGTTCCCAACCTCACTACTACTGTTTGGTGGTCTGTACACAACTCTCACTAGCATTTTCTGCCCTTTGGTATTCCATAGCTCCACCCATACAGATGCCACATCCTCCAAGCTAATATGCTTCCTTACTATTACGTTAATTTCCTCTTTAACCAACAATGCTACCCCAGCTCCTATTCCTTTCTGTCCATCCTTCCTGAATGTTGAATGCCCCTGGATGTTGAGTTCCCAGCCTTGGTCACCCTGGAACCATGTCTCCATGATGCCAATTATATCATATTTGTTATTTGCTGTCTGTGCAGTTAATTCGTCCACCTTATTACGAATACTCCTCGCCTTGAGGTACAGGGCCTTCAGGCTTGTCTTTTTAACACACTTTGCCCCTTTAGAATTTTGCTGTAATGTGGTCCTTTTTGCTTTTTGCCTTGGAATTATCTGCTCTCCACTTTTACTTTTCTTCTTTCTATCTTTTGCTTCTGCCCTATTCTATTTCCCTCTGTCTCCCTACATAGGTTCCCATCCCCCTGCAATATGAGTTTAACCCCTCCCCAACAGCACTAGCAAACACTCCCCCGAGCACATTGGTTCCAGCCCTGCCCAGGTGCAGACTGTCCAGTTTGTACTGGTCCCACCTCCCCCAGAACTGTTTCCAATATCCCTGGAATTTTGAATCCCTCCCTTCTGCACCACTCCTCAAGCCACGTATGCATCTGAGCTTTCCTGCGATTCCTACTCTGACTAGCACGTGGCACTGGTAGCAATCCTGAGATTACTACCTTTGAGGTCCCACTTTTTAATTTAGCTCCTAGCTCCCTAAATTCAGATTGTAGGAACTCATCCGTTTTTTACCTATATCGTTGGTACCTATATGCATCATGACAACTGGCTGTTCACCCTCCCCCTCCAAAATGGCCTGCAGCCACTCCAAAACATCCTTGACCCTTGCACCAGGGAGGCAACATACCATCCTGGAGTCTCGATTGCCCTTACAATAGAATCCCCTATCACTATAGCTCTCCCACTCTTTTTCCTGCCCTCCTGTGCAGCAGAGTCACCCACGGTACCATGGACTTGGCTGCTGTTGCCCTCCCCTGATGAGTCATCCCCCCCAACAGTACCCAAAACGGTGTATCTGTTTTGGAGGGGGATGACCGCAGGGGAGGCTGATGGGTATGCACAATGAAATGCTTGGTGTATTGGGAAGACTGCCAGAAAGCCTGTGTTCAATGTCAAGGAGCATGGAGGAGTCCGGCACCAACCTGACACAGGGTTTTGTGCAGAGCTTGGAGCCCATCCTTTCCAGCATGGAAGTGGTGGCCAACTCCATTAGCACACTTGTGGACCCAACCATGATGCATCTTCTGATGACCGATGTCTCAGCTTCCAGTGCAGCACAAGATGTAGCCACCCAACATCTGGGTGCTGCAGTGGAAGTGCAGACTGCTGCCATCATGGCTCGGGATTCCAGTGTTCAAAGGGGCTTGCAGGTTGTCACAGCAGTCCAGCAATCTGTCCAACAGATTACTAGGATTGGTGGGTGCCTTCCCGGGGTCGTGGCAGTGGCTCTATGGAGCACAAACCTGCTGCCCTCGCTCAGGATGACAGCATTCATTTCCCACCTCTACCACTCTCAAATGCCTTTGCTGTTCCCTGTCAGCCAGCCAAATGCAAACTGCTGCTGCCCATGCCAAGATGATGTAGTCTGCAGCTGGGCCTTCTAGGCCCAGAGCTGCTTGAGGTTGTCCTCCAAAGTCAACTGTAGTGTCCTCCACTGATAGGAGCATGGCTTGTGGAAGGCTGCTGGCTATCACTGGAGCACTCGAACTGGCAAAGGGACACAGAAGGCAGGCACGAAGGGAATGCACAAGGGTGATTATGCTATATTGCATGATTTCATTTATAAATTTGGTTTGGAATGTTTATTTTGTGTTGCCTTTATTTTACATTGTGGCCAAGCGAACGCTGTGATGGTCAGTGACAGAGGGATGGTAAGCTGTGGGACTGTTGTTGAATGGGGAATTGAGTTTGTGTTTACTGGTATCGCACTCGGTTGAGTGATTCATGAACAGCCCAACCAGAAAGGGGCTGTCAAGGTAGCCTCCTCTCTTCTTCCTCATCCTCCTCCTCCTCATAAAAACATAGAAAATAGGTGCAGGAGTAGGTCATTCAGCCCTTCGAGCCCGCACCACCATTCAGTATGATCATGGCTGATCACGCAACTTCAGTACCCCATTTCTGCTTTCTCTCTATACCCCTTGATCTCTTTAGCCGTAAGGGCCACATCTAACTCCCTTTTGAATATATCTAATGAACTGGCCTCAACAACTTTCTGTGGTAGAGAATTCCACAGGTTCACAATTCTCTGAGTGAAGAAGTTTCTCCTCATCTTGGTCTTAAATGGTTTACCCCTTATCCTTAGACTGTGACGCCAGGTTCTGGACTTCCCCAACATCGGGAACATTCTTCCTGCACCTAAGCTGTCCAATCCCATCAGAATTTTATATGTTTCTATGAGATCCCCTCTCATTCTTCTAAATTCTAGTGAATATAAGCGTAGTCGATTCAGTCTTTCTTCATACGTCAGTCCTGCCATCTCGAGAATCAGTCTGATGGACCTTCGCTGCACTCCCTCAATAGCAAGAATGTCCTTCCTCAGATTAGGAGACCAAAACTGTACACAATATTCAAGGTGTGACCTCACCAAGGCCCTGTACAACTGCAGTAAGACCTCCCTGCTCCTGTACTCAAATCCTCTCGCTATGAAGGCCAACATGCCATTTGCTTTCTTCACCGCCTGCTGTACCTGCATGCCGGCTTTCAATGATTGATGTACCATATCACCCAGGTCTTGTTGCAACTCCCCTTTCAGGATCCTAGTCTCTGAATTAACTATGTCACTCTCCATCTTAATGAAGAATTCTATCATATTATGGTCACTTCCCCAAGGGGCCTCGCACAACAAGATTGCCAATTAATCCTCTCTCATTACACAAGACCCAGTTTAGGATGGCCTGCTCTCTCGTTGGTTCCTTGACATATTGGTCGAGAAAACCATCCCTTATACACTCCAGGAAATCCTCCTCCACTGTATTGCTACCAGTTTGCTTAGCCCAATCTAAACATAGATTAAAGTCACCCATGATAACTGCTGTATCCTTTTTGCATGCATCTCTAATTTCCTGTTTTGATGCCATCCTCAACCTCACTACCACTGCTCCTCCTCCTCAGCTGGTCGCCATATAGCTGGTGTCAAGGGCTATGCCCTCATAATGGCAAGGTTGTGCTGCATGCAGGAGACCATGACAAATCTTGTCACCTGCTCTGCTGAGTACAGCAGGCACATCCAGAGCGGTCCAGGCAGCGGAAGCATTGTCTCAGCATGCCAATGGTCTGCTCTATCACATTTTGTGTGGCAGTATGATTTTCATTGTATACATGTTGCCTACGTGTGCGTGGGGTGTGCACTGGAATCATGAGCTATGTCATTAGCGGAGAGCTCTTGTCATCCAGTAGCCACCCTTTTGTTTACTGTGGTGGCTCAAATACAGATAGCACTGTGAATTGCCACAGAATGAAGGCATCATGACTGTTGTCAGGATACCGGGCATTGACCTGCATAATTAGCTGCCTGTGGTTACACACCAGCTGGATGTTGAGGCAGTGTAATCTCTTTTGGTTGCAGTACATTTCAAAGTTGACATGCGGCACCCGCAAAGTGACATGCGTGCCGCCAATGGGAACCTGCAATCCTAGTGAAGCCATCTGTTCACTCTGCCTGCTGCTCTCTGGCAAGAGAGAATAAAATGTAATTAACTCTATAGAACCTCACTTTCTCCCTTACGGAACAGTGTACGGCAAACTGTGAGATGTTGCAAATATTTCCAGCTCCAGCCTGGAAGGAGCCCTTCCAGCTGAAAGTTTATTGCCACATTCACCTTCGCAGCCACTGGCAATGCGATCCTCGCCCTGCCCCGAGATAGCAATTGTGGCTGCAACAGAGGGCAGATTTCAGTAAGGGCGTCCTGACTGAAACGCAGATGTCTATCACATTGTTCCTCGCTGAGGTACAAGTAGGAGAATTGCTCCTTGAAAACCCTGGGCAGATATGGCCTCCTGTTGAGAGCCCTTCTCCTCTCCTTCTTATCCTCCCTCTTCCAGCAACTTGTCATGCTCTACGTGGCCTCTGTGCATTCTCCCAGTCAGACTATATTCCAAGGGGAATTCCTACTAGTGCACCCATGTCTGGCAGAAAATGGTTTGTGCCAAAGCCTTGAAGTGAGGAAAAAGTCCTTCAGCATCTGCCACAACACTCCCTGTAGACTTTAGCAACTTTAAACAATGATAAAAAGCACCAAACACTTGTAGAATCGTAGCAACAGTAGAAATCAATTAGTAACTAACTTGTAAGTAGTTGATGATCCCTTTAAATAGTGCTGGTGTGGGATCCTTCCTGCTGCTGAATGCGTATTCAGCTGTGCAAGGTTAAGACACGGCGTTAGGTGGAGCATTGAGCTCCAAAATGGCAGCGCTGGCAACAAATCAGCGTCATGATCTGCCTAATCTGCATACTTCCAGTGGACACTCACTACTCATGCACTAACACCCTTCCCAAGATGACATCCAACGCGACTCACACAAGACATATGCCTGTGCGCCGCAAACACTATTTTGGACCTCGAAGGGCACTTGTCGTACCCCAAAAAATGTCCACTATGGATTCAGATTTTGCATCCATTGTTTCTGGTGCTTTAAACTCAAATCGGTCCTAACACCATGTCCTGAGTTGAAGGATGATTTAGAAACTCATTCTGTCATTACTTCTGCTTTGCTAGTAGCAAGTTAAAATGATACATGCATTAACCCTTACACTGTTGGCTCTTTTAGTACTTATGCAAGCACTTAGTCAATTTACCATGTATCAATCCATAAAGCTAGTCACAATTTTGTAGGGCAGGAAGTCTTGTCGGATTATTATTAATTTTGATTACTAGTTCTAACCTTGTGCAAAAACAACAACCACAGCGAGTGGTATCAAGATTACGAATCCGTTTATTTGAACAACAATAAGCAACAGCTCTGAGCAATACAGTTTAAAAATGCGGGATTGACCAAACCATTGTCCTGCGGCGAGCCAGGCGTGTCTACTGAGGTAATACTTTCTTGTCTTCATCAGGTTGACTCTCCTCATGATAGCTAACTTCATTCTCCATTTATATAGTTTCGAGCCTCATTCTTTGGGCTTCCGACTATCCAAATGGGGTCTCCTCTGTCATATTTTTGTTACAGGGTCCAAAGTTTTGACCTCTTTCTGGTCCAAGTCTGTTTTCTGTTGTTTTCCTCAGCAGTAGACAAAAATCTCTTGTGTGTAGTTAATTTATCATAGAATACATGGAAGGAGGCCATTTTGGCCCATCATGTCAGCGCCGGCTGACAAAGAGCTATCCAGCCTAATCCCACTTTCAAACTCTTGGTCCGTAGCCCTGAAGGTTACGGCACTTCAACTGCACACTCAAGTACTTTTTAAATGAGGTGAGGGTTTCTGCCTCTAAAACCCTTTCAGGCAGTGAGTTCCAGACCCCCACCACTCTCTGGGTGAAAAAAGCTCCCCTCAAATCCCCTCTACATCTCCTACCAATTACTTTAAATCTATGCCCCATGGTTGTTGACCCCTCTGCCAAGGGAAACAGGTCCTTCCTATCCATTTTATCTAGGTCCCTCATAATTTTATACACCTGAATAAGGTATCCCCTCAGCCTCCTTTGTTCCAAAGAAAACAAACCCAGCCTGTTTAATCTTTCCTCATCGCTAAAATTCTCCAGTCTAGGCAACATCCTTGTAAATATCCTCTGAATCCTTTCTAGTGCAATCACATCTTTCCTGTAATGTGGTGACCAGAACTGCATGCAGTACTCGAGTTGTGGCCTAAGTAGTGAAAAGCATAATCACCCTGCTCTTGTATTCCATGCCTCGGCTAATAAAAGCAAGTATTCCGTATGACTTCTTAACCACCTTACTTACCTGGCCTGCTACCTTCAAGGATCTGTGGACATGCACTTCAAGGTCCCTTTGTTCCTCTACACTTCTCAGTCTCCTACAATTTAATGTGTATTCTCTTGCCTTGTTAGCCCTCCCCAAATGCATTACCTCACACTTCTCTGGATTGAATTCCATTTGCCACTGTTTTTCCCACCTGACCAAGTTCATTGATATCTTCCTGCAATCTACAGCTTTCCTCCTCATTATCAACCACACAGCCAATTTTTGTATCATCTGAAAACCTCTTTATCATACCCTCTACATTCGAGTCTAAGTCATTGATATATACCACAAAAAACAAAGGACCAAGTACTGGGCCTTGCGGAACCCCACTGGAAACAACCTTCCAGTCACAAAAACACCCATCAACCATTACCCTTTGCTTCCTGCCTCTGAGTCAATTTTGGATCCAACTTTCCCTGGACCCCATGGGCTTTTGCCACGTGGGACCCTTTCAAAAGCTTTGCTAAAATCCATATACACTACATCAAACGCACTACCCTCATCAACCCTTCTTGTTACCTCCTCAAAAAATTCAATCAAGTTAGTCAAACACGACCTTCTCTTAACAAATCTGCGCTGATTGTCGTTGATTATTTTGTTTCTTTCTAAGTGAAGATTTATCCTATCCCTCAGAATTTTTTCCAATAATTTTCCCACCACCGTGGTTAGGCTGACTGGCCTGTAATTCCTCGGTCTATCCCTTTCTCCCTTTTTAAACAAAGGTACAAGGTTAGCAATCCTCCAGCACGCAGAATGCCCACAGTGCTTGGTCTGCCCTCCAGGTTTCCATAACCAGTGCCTGCAAAGAGACGCTCGGTCACTCAACCAGGAAACACCAGGATTAGTTTGATGAGAATGATCAGGAGATCCAAGAGCTAATAAATTGCAAGTGCAGGGCATTTCTGAGCCTAAAACAACAACCCAACTCGGGAGCAGCAAGGCATCATTACAGACAGCTTAAGGCTGAGGTCCAACAAAAAACCTGTGACCTAAAGAACAGATGGCGGGTGGAGAAAGCACAGGAGATACAGCAGCTGGCCGACAGCCATGATGTGCGAGGATTCTTCACCGCAGTCAAAGCCACCTATGGCCCAAACACCCAAGGCCCCACCCCACTGCTGGTCAAGAACGGGGAAACACTCATCAAGGACACCAAGGCAGTCAGGGCCCGCTGGAGGGAGCACGTCGAAGATCTCCTCAACCGAGACTCTGCCTTTGACTCGAGTGTCCTCGACTCCATCCTGCAGCATGCTACCCGCCACCACCTCAGCAAAACCCCAGCCCTGCACGAGATAGAAAAAGCCAAAAGACAGCTTAAGAACAACAAGGCTACGGGAGCAGATGGAATCCCCGCTGAGGCACTGAAGTATGGTGGAGAGGCACTGTTGGTGCGAATGCATGACCTCATCTCTCTCATCTGGAGGGAGGAGAGCATGCCGGGAGATCTCAGCGATGCAGTGATCGTGACCATCTTTAAAAAAGGGGACAAGTCCAACTGCGGCAACTATAGAGGAATCTCCCTGTTATCAACCACTAGGAAAGTCGTCGCTAGAATCCTCCTCAACCGTCTTTTCCCTATGGCTGAGGAGCTCCTCCCGGAGTCACAGTGCGGATTTTGTCCCCTACGGGGACAGCTACAAGGAAAATGCAACGAAAAGCACCAACTCTTGTACATGGCCTTCTTTGACCTTACAAAGGCCTTTGACACTGTCAACCGCGATGGTTTATGAAGCGTCCTGCTCCGTTTCGGCTGCCCCCAAAATTTTGTCACCATCCTTTGCCTGCTTCACGACGACATGCAAGTTGTGATCCTTACCAATGGATCCATTACAGACCTAATCCACGTCCGGATCAGGGTAAACAGGGCTGCACCATCGCTCCAACCCTCTTCTCAATCTTCCTCGCTGCCATGCTCCACCTCACACTCAACAAGCTCACCGCTGGAGTGGAACTAAATTACAGAACCAGTGGGAACCTATTTAACCTTCGTCTTCTCCAGGCCAGATCCAGGATCGTCCCAACCTCTGTCGTTGAGCTACAGTACGTGGGCGACGCCTGCGTCTGCGCACATTCAGAGGCTGAACTCCAAGTCATAGTCAACATCTTCACTGAGGCATACGAAAGCGTGGGCCTTACACTAAACATCCGTAAGACAAAGGTCCTCCACCAACCTGTCCCCGCCGCACAGCACTGCCCCTCCAGTCATTAAGATCCATGGCGTGGCCCTCAACAACGTGGACCATTTCCCATACCTCGGGAGCCTCTTATCAACAAGGGCCGACATTGACAACGAGATTTAACACCGCCTCCAGTGCGCCAGTGCAGCCTTCGGCCGCCTGAGGAAAAGAGTGTTCAAAGATCAGGCCCTCAAATCTGCCACCAAGCTCAGGACTGTAGTAATACCTGCCTTCCTGTGTAGCTCAGAGACATGGACCATATCTAGTAGACACCTCAAATCGCTGGAGAAATACCACCAAAGATGTCTCCGCAAGATCCTGAAAATCCCTTGGGAGGACAGACGCACCAATGTTAGCATCCTCGACCAGACCAACATCCCCAGCATTGAAGCACTGACCACACTCGATCAGCTCTGCTGGGCAGGCCACATTGTTCGCATGCCTGACACAAAACTCCCAAAGCAAGCCCGCTACTCTGAACTCCTTCATGGCAAACGAGCCAAAAGTGGGCAGAGGAAACGTTTCAAGGACACCCTCAAAGCCTCCTTGATAAAGTCCAACATCCCCACCGCCACCTGGGAGTCCCTAGCCAAAGACCGTGGAGGAGTTGCATCCAGGAGGGTGCTGAGCACCTCGAGTCTCATTGCCGAGAGCATGCAGAAACCAAGCGCAGACAGCGGAAAGAGCGTGCGGCAAACCAGTCCCACCCACTCTTTCTCAACGACTGTCTATCCCACCTGTGACAGGGACTGTGGATCTCATATTGGACTGTTCAGTCACCTAAGAATTCATTTTTAGAGTGGAAGCAAGTCTTCTTTGATTCCAAGGGATTGTCTTTGATGAACATGGCGCCAGAGTGGATTGGAAAATGATGGTCAGAACCTCTGCTATTTCTTCTTTTGCTTCTCTTAACTGCCTGGGAAACATTTCCTCTGGGCCTGGGGATTTATCCACTTTCAAAGCTGCTGAACCCCTTAATACTTCCTCTCTCACTATGTTTATTTCATCTAATATTTCACACTCCTCCTCCCTGATTGTATTGTCTGCATCGTCCCTCTCTTTTGTGAAAACAGACGCAAAGTATTCATTCAGAACCATACCCATGTCTTCCGCCTCCTCACACAGATTACAACATGGTCTCTTACTCTTACTCTTTCTTTAGTTATCCTCTTGTTCTTAATGTATTTATAAAACATCTTTGGATTTTCCTTGATATTACTTGCCAACATCTTTTCATTCTCTCTCTTTGCTTTCCTAATTTCCTTTTTAATTTGACCCCTGCACGTTCTATACTCCTATATTTTCTGCAGTATTGAGCCTTTGGTATCTTTCATAAGCCTCCCTTTTTTTCTTTATCCTACTCTTTATGCCCCTTGACATCCAGGGGGCTCTAGATTTGTTAGTCCAACCCTTTTTCTTTAAGGGAACATACTTGCTTTGAATCCTCAGGATCACATTGATTGCCTCCCACTGTTCTGACACTGATTTACCTTCAAGTAGCTTTTTCCAGTCCACTTTGTCTAAATCCCATCCCAGCTTAGAAAAATTGGCTTTTCCCCAATTGAGAAGTTTTATTCCTGGTCTATCTTTGTCCTTTTCCATAACTATCCTAAATCTAACTGAATTAAGATCACTCGCACCAAAATGCCTTCCCACTGATGCCCCTTCCACCTGCCCAGCTTCATTCTCTCAAACTAAGTCCAGAACACACCCATTCCCTTTTTGGGCTTGCTACATACTGACTAGAAAGTTCTCCTGAATGCATTTTAGGAATTCTGCTGGGTTTTTCCATTTGTCATAGAGTCAGAAGTTCATGATATTTGAATAACCAAAACAATCCTGTACCTTACAGTCTTGGTGATGGAGAGGATATGGGGTTGGAAGCTCAGCACACGGTAAAGTAGGATGCCAGGGTTGCGGACAGCTAGATTCAGCCTGATACAGTGGCCAGGGAGGGGGATGGAATTGGTGGCTAGGGAACAGAGTTTATGATGGTAGCCGAAGACAATGGTTTTAGTCTTCCCAATCTTTAATTGGAGGAATGTTCAGCTGATCCAGGACTGGATGATGGACAAACCATCTGACAACACAGAGGTGGAGGAGGGGTTGAGAGAGGTGGTGGTGGTGATGGTGTATAGCTTGATGTTGTCAGCGTACATGTGGAACCTCATGGTTAACAGTGCAGAGGTGGGAAGAGAAGTCAGATGGTCATTGGCCTATGACTGAATAGGTAAGAGTCAAACCAGATGAGGGCAGTCCCACTTAACTGAAAAATAGAGGAGAGGTGTTGGAGGGTATGGTGTGGCAAACGGTATCAAAGGCTGCAGACAGGTCAACAAGGATGAGGAGGGATAATGCACCATGGTCACAGTGGATGTCATTTGTGACTTTGATTATGAATGTTTCAGTCCTATGACAGGGGTGGAATCCTAATTGGAGAGGTTTAAACTTAGAATTGCGGGAAAGATGGTTATGGATTTGAGAGGCGGCAACACATTCAAGGACCTTGTAGAGAAAAGGGAGGTTGGAGATAGAGATTTTGAAAGTGTGGGAACAGTACCTGAGGAGAGTGTGCTATTTACAATAACCGCTAACCTGAGGTCCAGGAAGGGAAATGGATGGTTAACAGTTTAGTGGGAATAGGGTTGATATAGCAGGAGGTGAGTCTCATTGACAAGATGAGGGAGTTATTGAGAGTATACATGCATAGATATGTGCATCATTGCTTACTTAAAACATAGAATCATAGAAAATATATAAAACACTGGTTTGGTTCCAGCTGGAGTATTGTGTCCAATTCTGGACATCACACTTTAGACAGGACATTGTATTGGCTTTGGAGAGGGTACAGAAAGGATTTACTGGAATGGTTCCAGGGATGAGGGATTACAGTTATGTGAATAGACTGGAAAAGCTGAGGTTGTACTTCTTAGAGCAGAGAAGGCTAAGATGAGATTTGATAGAAGGGTTTAAAATCATGAAGGGTTTAGATAGAGTAAATAAAGATAAACTATTTCCAATGACTGAAGGCATGGATTTAAGGTGATTGGCAAAAGAACCAGAGGCGACATGAAGAAAAACTTGCCTGATTGGTGGAAACAAATTCAATAGTACCCCTCAAAATTAAATTTGATAAATATTTGAAGGAGAAAAAATTGCAGGGATATGGGGAAAGAATCAGGGAGTAGGACTAACTGGATTGCTCTTTGAAAGAGCCGACGCAGACTCTATGGGCTAAATGGTCTCCATCTGTGCTGTATCATTCTGTAGGCTGGATTTTCGAGAGGTTCGCGACTGGGTTTTTGCCGCGATTTGACTCTCCGCGGCGAAAGCCCGGTTGCAAAGCCCAGGCAGGATCCTCGGGCACCTGTCTTGTAAATGTTTTTAAAATGTTTTTGGAATGTTTTTTTTTCACCCCTCCCAAGGCCTTGCTCACAGCACAAATGATCCCTGATTAAAGTTGACGAAACTTGTGTTGTGCAATTCCCCCCTTACCGGTGTAGTCGTAAAGGTCGAAAGTTCGGCCTAAAAATGGTAGCGCAGCAAAAATGGTCATTTTCACGTATCGCTACTGATTTTACAAAAACCCTGAAAGCCAAAAATCTGGAAAATGATTCTATGAATGCCAAATCAGAATTACAGTTCATGAAATCCTGTCTATTTCTATCATTCTTTCATAGCCTTTTCCTTCACACAGCTCTGTACACATTTGTCTTGATTGGCTTTAACATAACCTTAGCACATCTTAGGGTGGAGATAAGATTCAGAGCCGTACCTTTTTCTGTTGGACTTTCTCATCATTTCTTTTCCCTTAGAATCAATGACCAAAGTGTCGTTTTTTTTTAAACTGTTTAGGGTATGAAAAGTCAAAATCAGCTGAGACTGAAACACCTTAGCATTTTAAACAATCTAAATAATTTTATTGACATTTAATGACAACAGTTTTCTGCACAACCTTATTCAGGGAATGCAATTCTAAACTCAGAATGAACAGTTCGTATATTCCAGAAGATGAAGGGTTAATTTTTGATGGTGACTTCTATTTTGACTGCTTCTTATATTCTCCCAAAGATCATAGTAAGCCTGTGCTTTTATGTGTTTTTTACTGGGAAAACAATCTGATAGTGTTTTATCTCTCTGACACTTTCTCATGATTTCAATACATGTCCGCAGAGGCTGAGACAGGAGAAATTATAATGGGGAATAAGGAAATGGCAGAGACTTTAAACAAATATTTTGTATCTGTCTTCATAGTAAAAGACACAAAAAGCATACCGAAAATAGTGGGGAAGCAAGGGGCTAATTAGAGTGTTGAACTTAAAGTAATTAATATCAGTAGAGAAAAAGTACTTGAGAAACTAATGGCACTAAAAACCGATAAAACCCCTGGACCTGATGACTCACATTCTAGGGTTAGAAAAGAGGTGGCTGCAGAGATAGTTGATGCTTTGGTTGAGTTCTTCCAAAATTCCCTAGATTCAAGAACAGTCCCAACAGATTTGAAGGTAGCAAATGTAAACCTGCTATTCAAGAAAGAGAGAAAGTGAACTGCAGGCCAGTTAGTCTGACAGCCGTCATCAGGAAAATGCTGGAATCCATTGTTAAGAAATTGGGAACAGGGCACTTAGAAAATCATAATGGACTGAATTTTCTGTGGTGGTTGCACATGCAATTAGTGGCGGGTCGGATGGGAAATATGTTTTTTTGACAGTAGGTTGAGAACCCGCTGTCATCTCACTCCCACAGGCCTTTCCCACTGGTGCATCTGTCAGCGTGGAGCTGATCCGACCTGCAGTGGCGGGGGGCACAGTTGAAATCATTATGAGGTACTTTACAAGCATTTAAGAGCCTTTCGGAGCTACTTTTTAAATTTCCCTGCATGGCCATGGGATTCACACAGCTCGGGAACTACGTCTGTCAACCTGAGGAACGAGCTCCAGCTAATTACTTGACAGCATGAAAAACAAACCAAAATAAAAACATGTTGATTACATCAGGTAACAGATTGATGGAGATTCTATTCTACTTGAAAATTCACTGATAAATGTTCATTTTTCACTGACCATTCTCGGCTCTTGCCTTCCAACTTAACAGTAATTGCAGTAAATTGATCTGCGCTATAAAGAATGAAATATAATTTAAATACATCTTTGTGTTGTTTCTGGTCAGGTTTTTCTCACAGTATACTATGATTGTCCAGTTACACATTAAATCAAGCCATCAACTGTTACAATTTCTTTCTCATCACTCATTCCACTGGTTCAATTTGCTTTCAGTCCCTGAATATGAATAATTTAATTTTTCAGTCTGAGATTTCGGGTGGATTTTTGCGGAGGTTCTCTCATTTGCCCATTGTTAACTTCAATGAAAGAGCTGCAGAAATCCCCAAAACACATTGCAATCAACACTTACACTGTTTGTTAGGGATTCTGCAGCTCTTCCGCTGAACTTGCATAAGATTGTAAATCCACCCCTTTACAATTATATTTAAAATCTGTTTAATTGTATGTATTACATACACAGATTCATCTTTTATTTGTACCAGTTACTGATACAGAATAGTGCGAGAAATTCAGCTGCTTAGCGCCTCCCATCAGCGCTTGGTGGTTGCTGACAGGGCGCTAAGGTGTGAGCGACTGGGCATAGCAAATGCAGCGATGCCCGAGAACTTCATTGCTGGTTCAGTGCTGGTACTAACTCTTACCGCCTGGGCACCAAGTGCCTCATATTTCATGGCATCATAAAGTGCACAGCACCCCATTGCCTCACAACTTACTGGAATTTACTGGAATTCTTTGAGGATATGACGAGCATGGTGGATAGAGGTGTACCGATGGATGTGGTGTATTTAGATTTCCAAAAGACATTCGATAAGGTGCCACACAAAAGGTTACTGCAGAAGATAAAGGTACGCGGAGTCAGAGGAAATGTATTAGCATGGGTAGAGAATTGGCTGGCTAACAGAAAGCAGAGAGTCGGGATAAATAGGTCCTTTTCGGGTTGGAAATTGGTGGTTAGTGGTGTGCCACAGGGATCGGTGCTGGGACCACAACTGTTTACAATATACATAGATGACCTAGAAGAGGGGACAGAGTGTAGTGTAACAAAATTTGCAGATGACACAAAGATTAGTGGGAAAGCGGGTTGTGTAGAGGACACAGAGAGGCTGCAAAGAGATTTAGATAGGATAAGCGAATGGGCTAAGGTTTGGCAGATGGAATACAATGTCGGAAAATGTGAGGTCATCCACCTTGGAAAAAACAACAATAAAAGGGAATATTATTTGAATGGGGAGAGATTACAACATGCTGCGGTACAGAGGGACCTGGGGGTCCTTGTGCATGAATCCCAAAAAGTTAGTTTGCAGGTGCAGCAGGTAATCTGGAAGGCGAATGGAATGTTGGCCTTCATTGCGAGAGGGATAGAGTACAAAAGCAGGGAGGTCCTGCTGAAACTGTATAGGGTATTGGTGAGGCCGCACCTGGAGTACTGTGTGCAGTTTTGGTCACCTTACTTAAGGAAGGATATACTAGCTTTGGAGTGGGTACAGAGACGATTCACTAGGCAGATTCCGGAGATGAGGGGGTTACCTTATGATGATAGATTGAGTAGACTGGGTCTTTACTCGTTGGAGTTCAGAAGGATGAGGGGTGATCTTATAGAAACATTTAAAATAATGAAAGGGATAGACAAGATAGAGGCTGAGAGGTTGTTTCCACTGGTCGGGGAAACTAGAACTAGGGGGCCACAGCCTCAAAATACGGGGGAGCCAATTTAAAACTGAGTTGAGAAGGAATTTCTTCTCCCAGAGTGTTGTGAATCTGTGGAATTCTCTGCCCAAGGAAGCAGTTGAGGCTAGCTCATTGAATGTATTCAAATCACAGATAGATAGATTTTTAACCAATAAGGGAATTAAGGATTACGGGGAGCAGGCGGGTAAGTGGAGCTGAATCCACAGCCAGATCAGCCATGATCTTGTTGAATGGCGGAGCAGGCTCGAGGGGCTAGATGGCCTACTCCTGTTCCTAATTCCTATGTTCTTATGTTCTTATGTAACCCTTGCTGTATTGCTGGGCATGAATAACGGCAGGAAGAGGAGACATTGTCAACTTGGTTGGCCGCTTGGGGAGCGCTAATTAAAGGGAATGATTTACATGTAGGCCAAACTTTATAAGCTGCACCAGTCTGGTGCCTGCTCAAAGTTTTTGATGTTTCATTGCTGTAAGATGTCCAAGCCCTCCACTTTGTGAGAGTGTTTGGGGCTGTAATGGCAGTCGCACAGGTCACCTTGCAACGCAGAACTGCTGACAATTAGGTTTTGCACCATCATTGGCCCTTCCCTTGAAGCGAGGGGAGCAGCATCTGATGCCGTTATCAATGTGCTCCAAATTGTTCAGCACTCTGCCACTACCGCTCCACTCTCAGACTTTAGCACCCTAAGAGAAGTGGTCAGCACTTGATGTAGCGCTCCATAGAAACATAGAAAATAGGTGCAGGAGTAGGCCATTTGGCCCTTCGAGCCTGCACCGCCATTCAATGAGTTCATGGCTGAACATGCAACTTCAATACCCATTCCTGCTTTCTCGCAATACCCCTTGGTCCCCCTAGTAGTAAGGACTACATCTAACTCCTTTTTGAATATATTTAGTGAATTGGCCTCAACAACTTTCTGTGGTAGAGAATTCCACAGGTTCACCACTCTCTGGGTGAAGAAGTTTCTCCTCATCTCAGTCCTAAATGGCTTACCCCTTATCCTTAGACTGTGACCCCTGGTTCTGGACTTCCCCAACATTGGGAACATTCTTCTTGCATCCAACCTATCTAAACCCGTCAGAATTTTAAACGTTTCTGTGAGATCCCCTCTCATTCTTCTGAACTCCAGTGAATACAAGCCCAGTTGATCCAGTCTTTCTTGATATGTCAGTCCCGCCATCCCGGGAATCAGTCTGTTGAACCTTCGCTGCACTCCCTCAATAGCAAGAATGTCCTTCCTCAAGTTAGGAGACCAAAACTGTACACAACACTCCAGGTGTGGTCTCACCAAGGCCCTGTACAACTGTAGTAACACCTCCCTGCCCCTGTACTCAAATCCCCTTGCTATGAAGGCCAACATGCCATTTGCTTTCTTAACCGCCTGCTGTACCTGCATGCCAACCTTCAATGACTGATGTACCATGACACCCAGGTCTTGTTGCACCTCCCCTTTTCCTAATCTGTCACCATTCAGATAATAGGCTGTCTCTCTGTTTTTACCATCAAAGTGGATAACCTCACATTTATCCACATTATACTGCATCTGCCATGCATTTGCCCACTCACCTAATCTATCCAAGTCACTCTGCAGCCTCACAGCATCCTCCTCGCAGCTCACACTGCCACCCAACTTAGTGACATCCGCAAACTTGGAGATACTACATTTAATCCCCTCGTTTAAATCATTAATGTACAATGTAAACAGCTGGGGCCCCAGCACAGAACCTTGTGGTAGCCCCACTAATCACTGCCGGCCATTCTGAAAAGTACCCATTTACTCCTACTCTTTGCTTCCTGTCTGCCAACCAGTTCTCAATCCACGTCAGCACACTACCCCCAATCCCATGTGCTTTAATTTTGCACATTAATCTCTTGTGTGGGACCTTGTCGAAAGCCTTCTGAAAGTTCATATACACCATATCAACTGGTTCCCCCTTGTCCACTCTACTTGAAACATCCTCAAAAAATTCCAGAAGATTTGTCAAGCACGATTTCCCTTTCACAAATCCATGCTGACTTGGACCTATCATGTCACCTCTTTCCAAATGCGCTGCTATGACATCCTTAATAATTGATTCCATCATTTTACTAAATGTCTGCCATTGCCCATCCACTGTCAACCCCTTAAGTATCATTTGCCAATCTATCCTTGCCAATTCATGCCTCATACTTTCAAAGTTACCCTTCTTTAAGTTCTGGACCACTTCCCTCTTGGAGCGCTAAAGCTGAATTTACGGCAGGAGAAAATCATTCACGCAGGGTGCTATTTTTTCTACTTTTCAAAAGTTAATAACCCAACTGGGGCACTATGGAATTTCTAGTCCTACAGAAATGTGACTAAATCACCAGTAACTTCCAAATTAATGTACTTTTAAAATTATGTTCTTGATCTTATTTGTAGATAATCATATTACTTAATGATTTTATTTAAAACATTTTTGTCACTCATATATAACTGTTATTGCATTATTGTACAGTAAAGATTCAACATCCACTATATTAGATTTACAATGTAATGTCCCTTTAAATGTATAATGAATGACATCACCAGACCCGCTTCATCTAATTGGGTCAGGTAACATGCTGGTTGGGCTTAATAGGCCCCATTAGGGTAAGTTCATTTTGCAGAGTGGGATGGAGCCAGCACCGTACCCGCCAAGGTAAGGAAAATTCCAGCCAATGTGATTAGGTCGAGTCAATGTGGTTTTATGAAAGGGAAATCATGTTCTACAAAGTTATTCGAGTTTTTTGAGGATGTAACTAGTAGTTAAAGGGGAACCAGGGGATGTAGTATTTTTGGATTTCAAAAAATCATTCGATAAGGTGCCACATAAAAGATTGTTATGTAAGATCATGGGGTGGGGGTCATATATTAGCTTGAAGAGTGGACTGATTAATGGACAGAAAGCAGAGAGTAGGGATAAATGGGTTATTTTCAGGTTAGCAGGCTGTATCTAGTGGGGTGTCACAAGAATCAGTGCTTGGGCCTCAGCTATTTGCAATTTATATTAATGACTTAGATGAAGGGACTGAGTGCAATGTATCCACAATTGCTGTTGATACAAAGCTAGATGGGAAAGCATGCTGTGAGGAGGACACAAAGATCCTGCAAAGTGATATAGACAGGTTAAGTGAGTGGGCAATAAGGTGGCAGATGGAGTATAGTGTGGGGAAATGTGAGGCTATTCACTTTGATAGGAAGAATAGGAAAACAGAATATTTTTAAATGGTACAAAACTATTAAATATTGGTGTTCAGAGAGATTTAGGTGTCCCCATATAGGAAACACAGGGCTAAATATTTGGATGCTTAGAGCCACCTGTTAGCACCTGAGAGGGTTACTAACAGGCTGCTAAGCTCTTACCAGCTGAGCACCGCACTAGCAGCACCTCCTGTGATCTACACTGGAGGTCTACCGGCGTTGCTACGAGTTAGCGCTGCGCATTCTCGCGCCACTCACTTGGTGACGTCTATGAGTGTGTAATGCCCCTATAGTGCCGCGGTTGCAAACTTGACAGCTTTCGCCTGCCGTAGCACCTGGTACTACTTCCGACAGGAAAAGCAGGCATCACGGAGAAGCTGCTGGGGCAATATGTCCGAGGGGGAGCAGGTGGGCAGTTAAAATGACATTTTTTTCCATTAATGCATCTCTCCTAGATGCTGGACACTGTTGTGGCTTTTCTTTACTTTTCAGGTGGTCCAGCTGACCCCCTTTAGGCGATAGGATGCCGGTAGTGCCAGAACTTCAGCATCATTCACACTGTAGTGTCCCAAGAATAAAGGTTAGCACCCTCAGAGGGGTGTGGAATGCTTCCCCTAGCGTTAAAAGTGAATATTCTGGTTGGAGGTGGTAAATATAGCCCGGCGCTAAAGTTAGCGACCAGGTGGTATCACTGCCTCAAACCGGGCTATGCTGAATTTTTAGCCCAGAGTGTTAGCATGTAGGTACAGTAAGCAATTCGGAAGGAAAATGGCATGTTGGCTTTTAAATGCAAGGGGGTTGGAGTACAAGAGTAAGGAAGTCTTGCTACAATTGTATGGGGCTTTAGTGAGACCACACCTGGACTACTATGGACAGTTTTGATCTCCTTACCTGAGGAAGGATATACTTGCCTTAAAGGTGTTGCAACAAAGGTTCATTAAATTGATTCCTGGGATGAGAGCATTGTCCTATGTGGAGAGATTGAGTAGATTGAGTAGATTGGACTTATACTCTCTGGAGTTTAGAAGAATGAGAGGTGATCTCAGTGAAATATTTAAGATTCTGAGCAGGATTGACAGGGTAGATGCTGAGAGATTGTTTCTCCTCGCTGGAAAGTCTAGAACTAGGGGGCATAGACTCAGGATAAGGGGTGAGCCATTTAAGACTGAAATGAGCAGGAATTTCTTCACTCAGAGGGTTGTGAATCCTTGGAATTCTCTACGCGAAAGGGCTGCGAATGCTGAATCATTGAGTACATTCAAAGCTGAGATAGATAGATTTTTGGGGTCTAGAGGAATCAAGGGATATGGGGATTGGGTGGGAAAGTGGAGTTGAGGTTGAAGATCAGCCATGATCTCATTAATATTGGAGCAGGTTCAAGGGGCAATATGGCCTCCTCCTGCTCCTAATTCTTATGTCCTTATGTCATTGTTGTTCTCTGCCTATCTGTCGCTGTCCTTGTTTATCTTTCCTTTCTAACAGCCAGTATCCTTTGATAATACATTCATCCTCATGGTAATTTGGAGCAATACCAAAATCCATGATCCTTTTCCCTTCAACATTCTGGACAGTAAGCAAAAACCATCATACACTCTAATTTTGGCCAAGTTTAAGATAAGTCTTTGGTCCAGTGGTGTTTCAGTGCAATTAATCCATTCCTGGGTAGGCTATCAATTCTAAATTAGTCTACCTGTAATTCTGTCTTGTTTGTATTGACTACACATGAGTCATCCTTCATTTGCTGTTCATACTTTTAAAACCAGCACGTTCTTTTAACAATTCCAATCTTTTATCCATCTCACGATTCCCGGCCGAGCGTTACCTTTACAGTTCCCATTCTATAGGCCCTAGTTAGTCTTCCTTAAAAAAGCAGGCACCAAAAGGTCTAAAATTGAAAAGTCCAAAACCCTTCAACAGAAAAATAAAACCATAAAAGCTCTTTTTATTTTTGCAGGCATGAAAGTCTGCAAGCTATAATTTGGTGTGCTGCAAACAATGCCAGTGTGCGCGCTGAGATCTTTATAGGGATTATAGCTGGTAAGCTTGATTTTATTTCAAAGTTCACTCTTTTTCTATCCTCAGAGAGGAAACAGGAGATATTTATCTGTGAACATCTTAGAATAGCAAAAGTCTTATATAACAAAAATACATAAAATGGTCCCTGCTTTCCCTGGCATTTAATAAAAGTAGTAACAGTAATCCACTTGTGTGGCATGTTTTAGCGTAAGCTCCTGTGCATTGTCAATTATTACTTTGGTGCCAATTAATTTACTATACATCATGCCTATTCATTTAACTGGTACTGTTGGCCTTTAATTGTCTGCTTCTGCCTATTGTATTTTTACAAAATGAATATCATGTACATAGTTACACTTCATTATCACTTCAGGTCAGTGTATCTCCAAGGCACAAAATGTGCATGAAAGGGAGATTTTTGAAATCCTTTAACTTTGCTTATGATTAAGGGTTGCTGTAAATCCTGAACCCAAAATCATACACATTTAAAATGACCAATTAGACTAGGTGTTGGTGATGCGTTGATTTACCATGCAGCTTCTTGTGGACTGGAATTTGCAGTCAGTGGTGAAGCAAAGTCATTCCCGCTGGCCCCAAAGCACGCTTCGCATAAAGGTCTCGCGATCTCTGTGTCAAAGTTCAGGTTTTCCGATGCGTAATTCAAATCAATCTAGTATAGTGGGGATTCCACAGTGTGAGCTGCTGTGATGTTAACAAGCTGTCTGAG
Source organism: Pristiophorus japonicus (assembly GCF_044704955.1). Taxonomy (NCBI): domain Eukaryota; kingdom Metazoa; phylum Chordata; class Chondrichthyes; family Pristiophoridae; genus Pristiophorus; species Pristiophorus japonicus. The sequence continues at coordinate 216,553,863 of NC_091977.1, read as the reverse complement.
CAGCCAATCAAAATGCAGAATTGGCACAGACAGAGAACGAGGAAGTGGGTAAGCTGTTAAAATTCTAGAGAGCAAAACAAAGATTGGGGCTCTCACATGGGGAAAAAGCAAACCTGAATTAAAGATGAACAACTGTTAAAAGTTTCTTCAGAATTTAAATTTTTATTAAAATGGATACATTTGACACTGCACAAAATTTAAGTTAGTATTTCAGGTCCCATAACCTTTGAAGGAACAGTGAATGACAGACTGCAACTTCAGGATTTCCACATTAGGCTGCACATGCGCTAAATCCTGAAGCTGTGGTCAGTTTAAAAGGCGGAATGACGACAAACGCTGCCAGTTCGCCATCATCAAGACCGCAAATTCCTGGCCATTGACAACGCTGTTCTGCTTGCTGTTTGTTCCCAGTGTTAAGATCCCTATAGTTAACTAATTCAATACAATTTCAGACTGTCACATTTCAGGATTTTCTGACCACATTTCACCAGAACACACGTGGGAAAAAAAGGTTGGATTTTAAAAGCATTATACATTCATACTAGTTAAATAAGGCTCTGAGATGATAACTGGTTAATATGCTAATTAGATAGCATTGGTGTTGTTTCACCATAGATTGCAAATACTGAGCAATTGATTGGACAACATTTGGAGTAACAGATTTTCTATGCTTTAATTTCATGCTGGCTTTTTCTCTAACTTTAGTGAATAGAAGAAAATGTATCACCCTAAGTCTGTAAGATTTGAAACTGTAACTCATGCCATAAATAGTGAACACTGTTATTTTCTTTTTTACTAATTATAAACAATTTGGGAGCACAAATTGGAGAATTGGGTGCAGATGTCAGCACTAAGAATCCACAATGCTCTAAATTAATGACCAGAAAGCCAGGAGTGCTGCAAATCTGGTGCAAAATGTAATCCACAGAACTAAGGAAATAAGGGATGGTATCAATTTGAAAACAAGGGCATACAATGTGGCCAAGATTGGTGGGAGGCCAGAGGATTGGGAAACTTTTAAAAGCCAGCAAAGAAAGACTAAAACAATGATAGAGAGGGCAGATAGATTATGAAAGTAAACTAGCACAAAATATAAAAACAGATAGTAAGAATTTCTACAGGTACATAAAAAGGAAAAGAGTGGCTAAAGTAAATGTTGGTACCCTAGAGAATGAGACTGGGGAATTAATAATGGAGAACAGGGAAATGGCAGAGATGGATATATTGTTCACGGTAGAAGACACTAAAAACATCCCAATAGTGGATAATCAAGGGGTTATAGGGAGGGAGGAACTTAATACAATCACTATCACTAATGAAGTAGTACTCAGTAAAATAAAGGCATTAAAGGCGGACAAGTCCTCTGGACCTGATGGCTTACATCCTAGGGTGTTAAAAGAAATGGCTGCAGACGTAGTGGATACATTGGTTGTAATCTATCAAAATTCCTTGGATTCTGGGGCGGTCCCAGTGGATTGGAGTACCACAATTCTAACGTCCCTATTTAAAAAAGGAGGCAGATAAAAAAGCAGGAAACTATAAACCGGTTAGCCTAACATCTGTTATTGGGAAAATGCTGGAGTACATTATTAAGGAAGCAGTAGCAGGACTTTTGGAAAAGCATAATTCAGTCAAGCATGGATTTATGAAAGGGAAATCATGTTTGACAAATTTGCTGGAGTTCTTTGAGGATGTATCATAGGCGGTCCCTCGAACGAGGATGACTTGCTTCCACAAGAGTTCACAGATGTTTTAATGAAGGACCTGATGTTCCAGTCATGAACTCGAATTGAGGGGGTTGAAAATGCCTGTGCGTGGATTTTTTTTAATGTGTGGTGACCGTTGCACATCAGCCACCATACGGACTCAACAGAGCTAGGCCTTTATCCAGTGGCAAGGGTTGAACCAGGACGACTGGAGACCTGCTCTGCTGCACGGACCTAGTGCGCACACATATAGCAATGTGGGCAGGCCCGTGCTGTCTCTGAGCCCTCGGCTCTTCTGGGCCCCGTACACTCATTCGCCGCACTTTCGCCCACGATGTTTCAGGGTCCGGCGCTCCAGCTCTATTTATAGTCCCGATGTGCGGTGTGGTCTCACACAGATCAGGGCGGCCCACTCAACTAGGTGACAACATGTACATAGACACCACAGGCAGACTGGCCCTGCAGAGGCTGCCTGTTGCTGAGACACACACATACATATATACACACACACACACATGTATACACACACACACACACATATATATATATATACAAGCAAACACACATATATACACACACATACACACACACACATACGCATACATATACACACACACACATATATACACACACACACACAGACACACACCAACATATATATATATATATATATATACACACTCACACATATACATGTATAGACACACACACACATATATATATATATATATATATATACACACACAGTCACACACACAAACATATATACACAAACACATAATATATACATATATATATATACACACAAATACACACCCACACACCAATATATACACACACACACATATATACACACAGACACACACACACACATATAGTCTGTGCGTGTGTGTGTATATATATATGTATATACACACACACACACACACACACACACACACACACACACACACACACACACACACACGTGTACATATATGTGTGTGTGTGTGTGTGTGTGTTGAGGATGTAACGAGTAGGATGGATAGGGGGAACCTGTGGATGTGGTGTATTTGGATTTCCAGAAGGCATTCGATAAGATGCCACATAAAAGATTACTGCACAAGATAAAGTTTACGGGATTGGAGGTAAGATATTAGTATGGATAGAGGATTGATGAACTGACAGAAAACAGAGAGTCGGGATAAACATGGACGACTTTAATCTACATATAGATTGGGCTAACCAAACTGGTAGCAATATGGTGGAGGAGGATTTGCTGGAGTATATTAGGGATGGTTTTCGAGACCAATATGTCAAGGAACCAACTAGAGGGCTGGCCATCCTAGACTGGGTGATGTGTAATGAGAAAGGACTAATTAGCAATCTTGTTGTGCGAGGCCCCTTGGGGAAGAGTGACCATAATGTGGTCGAATTCTTTATTAAGATGGAAAGTGACACAGTTAATTCAGAGACTAGGGTCCTAAACTTAAGGAAAGGTAATTTCGAAGGTATGGGGCATGAATTGGTTAGAATAGACTGGCAAATGATACTTAAAGAGTTAATGGTGAATAGGCAATGGCAAACATTTAAAGATCACATGGATGAACTTCAACAATTGTACATCCCTGTCTGGAGTAAAAATAAAACGCGGAAGGTGGCTCAACCGTGGCTAACAAGGGAAATTAAGGAAAGTGTTAAATCCAAGGAAGAGGCATATAAATTGCCAGAAAAAGCAGAAAACCTGAGGACTGGGAGAAATTTAGAATTCAGCAGAGGAGGACAAAGGGTTTAATTAAGAGGGGGAAAATAGAGTATGAGAGGAACTTGCCGGGAACATAAAAACTGACTGCAAAAGCTTCGATAGATATGTGAAGAGAAAATGATTAGTGAATACAACCGTAGGTCCCTTGCAGTCAGATTCAGGTGAATTTATAATGGGGAACAAAGAAATGGCAGACCAGTTGAACAAATGCATTGGTTCTGTTTTCACGAAGGAAGACACAACTAACCTTCCGGAAGTACTAGGCGACCGAGGGTCTAATGAGAAGGAGGAACTGAAGGATATCCTTATTAGGTGGGAAATTGTGTTAGAGAAATTGATGGGATTGAAGGCCGATAAATTCCCGTGGCCTGACAGTCTGCATCCCAGAGTACTTAAGGAAGTGCCCTAGAAATAGTGGATGCATTGGTGATCATTTTCCAACAGTTTATCGACTGTGGATCAGTTCCTATGGACTGGAGGGTAGCTAATGTAACACCACTTTTTAAAAAAGGAGGGAGAGAGAAAACGGATAATTATAGACTGGTTAGCCTGACATCAGTAGTGGGGAAAATGTTGGAATCAATTATTAAAGATGAAATAACAGCGCATTTGGAAAGCAGTGACAGGATCGGTCCAAGCCAACATGGATTTATGAAAGGGAAATCATGCTTGACAAATCTTCTGGAATTTTTTGAGGAAGTAACTAGTAGAGTGGACAAGGGAGAACCAGTGGATGTGGTGTATTTGGACTTTGAAAAGGCTTTTGACAAGGTCCCACACAAGAGATTGGTGTGCAAAATCAAAGCACATGGTATTCGAGGTAATGTACTGATGTGTATAGAGAACTGGTTGGCAGACAGGAAGCAGAGAGTCGGGATAAATGGGTCCTTTTCAGAATGCCAGGCAGTGACTAGTGGGGTGCCACAGGGCTTAGTGCTGGGACCCCAGCTATTTACAATATTCATTAATGATTTAGATGAAGGAATTGAGTGTAATATCTCCAAGTTTGCAGATGACACTATACTGGGTGGCGTTGTGAGCTGCGAGGAGGATACTAAGAGGCTGCAGGGTGACTTGGACAGGTTAGGTGAGTGGGCAAATGCATCGCAGATGCAGTATAATGTGGATAAATGTGAGGTTATCCACTTTGGGAGCAAAAACATGAAGGCAGTATATTATCTGAATGGTGGCAGATTAGGAATAGGGGAGGTGCAACGAGACCTGGGTGTCATGGTACATCAGTCATTGAAAGTTGACATGCACGTACAGCAGGCAGTGAAGAAGGCAAATGGTATGTTGGCCTTCATAGCTAGGGGTTTTGAGTATAGGAGCAGGGAGGTCTTACTGCAGATGTACAGGGCCTTACTGAGGCCTCAATGCAATATCATGTTCAGTTTTGGTCTCCTAATCTGACGAAGGACATTCTTGCTCTTGAAGGAGTGCAGTGAAGGTTCACCAGACTGATTCCCGGGATGGCTTGTCTGACATCTGAGGAGAGACTGGATCGACTGGGCCTTTATTCACTGGAGTTCAGTCGGATGAGAGGGGATCTCATAGAAATATATAAAATTCTGACGGGACTGGACAGGTTAGATGCAGGAAGAATGTTCCCGATGTTGGGGAAGTCCAGACCAGGGGACACAGTCTAATGATAAGGGGTAAGCCATTTAGGACTGAGATGAGGAGAAACTTCTTCACTCAGAGTTGTTAACCTGTGGAATTCCCTACTGCAGAGAGCTGTTGATGCCAGTTCGTTAGATATATTCAAGAGGGAGTTAGATGTGGCCCTTATAGCTAAAGGGATTAAGGGGTATGGAGAGAAAGCAGGAAAGGGGTACTGAGGTGAAAGATCAGCCATGATCTTATTGAATGGTGGTGCAGGCTCGAAGAGCCGAATGGCCTACTCCTGCACCTATTTTCTATGTTTCTATGTTTCTATGACTGGGCTAACATATGAGGAGAGACTGGATCAACTGGACCTTGATACACTGGAGTTTAGAAGGATGAGCGAGGATCTCATAGAAACATATAAGATTCTGACGGGACTGGACAGGTTAGATGCGGGAAAAATGTTCCCGATGTTGGGGACGTCCAGAACTAGGGGACACAGTCTAAGGATAAGGGGTAGGCCATTTAGGACTGAAAGGTGGAGAAACTTCTTCACTCAGAGAGTTGTTAACCTGTGGAATTCCCTACGGCAGAGAGTTGTTGATGCCAGTTCATTGGATGTAGTGAAGCGGGAGTTGGATATGGCCCTTACGTCTAAAGGGATCAAGGGATATGGAGAGAAAGCAGGAAAGGGTTACTGAGGGAATGATCAGCCATGATCTTATTGAATGGTGGTGCAGGCTCGAAGGGCCAAATGGCCTACTCCTGCACCTATTTTCTATGTTTCTATGTTTCTATGTCATTTTCCAGTTGGCAACTCATTGGAGTTCAGAAGAATGAGAGGAGATCTTATCGAAACATATAAGATAGTGAGGGGGCTTGACAAGGTGGATGCAGGGAGGATATTTTCACTCATAGGGGAAACTAAACGTAGGGGAAATAGACTCAAAATAAGGGGCCGCCCATTTTAACCTGAGATGAGGAGGAATTTCTTCTCTCAGAAGGTTGTAAATCTATCGAATTCTCTGCACTAGAGAACTGTGGAATCTGGGTCTCTGAATATATTTAAGGCGGAGATGGACAGATTTTTGAGCGATAAGGGAATAAAGGGTTAGGGGAGTGGGCAGTAAAGTGGAGCTGAGTCCATGATCAGATCAGCCATGATCTTATTAAATGGTAGAGCAGGGTCAAGGGGCCAGGTTACCTACTTCTCTTCCTATTTCTAATGTTCTTATGTACAGAATTATTGGAGGTAAATAAATATTTGGTGCAAAACGAGGAAGCTGAACATCTTGAAATTAGCTTTGGTGATTGCGAAGATGGGGCAGTTCCACTTGTGGTCAATGGAGATTGTGAAAACTGAAATATGCATAGATGAAAAAGAGGTCAGAAGGTGAAAGGTGGGCTGTTGGATGGGCTTCCATTACTTGCCGTCTTTTTTTTGTTTCAATGGTCAATACGATTGCATCACGTCAAAAATAATCTGTTATATCAGAGATGCAAATATACAATGGAGGGAAAATTGCTAAGGACGTTACCTGGATCACCGGGGTGCAGAGTGCCAGGCTGGAAGAGCGCAGCACAGACCCCGCGATTGAACATCTAGCAGGCCACGACCGGTAAATCTTTCAATTCGCCACCTTCCCTTTAATGAGCGACCTGCGAGCGGCCTACAGCCCGGTACGCGCCCGCTGAAGCTATCATTGGCATCGGCCAGCTTAGCGTCTCAGGGTGCTACTGAATTTTCATTCCGGGGTGGAAACAGGTCGTTGCGCACTGTGGTGACGTCATCATCGCCGGCGCAGGCATGCTTTGGGTTACCGCCGCCGCTAAACTCCCGTGGAATTTTGTAGGAGTCTTTAGCAGCGCCGTGCCCAGTAGAAAAATCATTTGCGCCCCCCATTAACCCTCGGGGGGCTAACAGAAGGCACAAATGCCCCAAATTTCTCCCTCATTGGCTTATGATGTCAGAAGTGTAAGACTAAAGGCCAATTGCAGTCCATCATTGGCATCAGAAGGTAAACTATTGATTGTTTCTTCTTCACAACATTGGTATATTTTGAGTTCTTTTCTGATCCTTTCTGCTCATGCTCAACATAAAAGTCAGCTGCCACATTCAAGCATGTATTTCTTATGAACAAAAAACTGAACTTATTTGCACAGTATTTAGGATGAACTGGAAACAGTCTGCGTTACCTCTGTAATTGCTGACAAGTTATATGACTCAGGCTGCAAAATACTTCGCAGTGTTTATTAAGAGACATAGGGCTAGCACCTCCACTTTTTTTGCATGCTTAACGCCTACTTAACGCTCATTTTACCGCTGAAATGACGTATAATGCCCAGATAGCGCCCATTTAGCCACAAAATGGAAACTGACGCCTATTTTTAGGAAACTTATTGCCGAGCGTTACTTTCCCCGCGTGCTAATGCTGGGAAAAAATATTACTGCCTGCCCACTTTTTTGGGGCGGAATCATCAGAATGGGCGAAATCAACGCCCATAATATCAGCCAGTGTTAATTTCTGCACAGATTTAACGCCGAGATTCAATAATATCGCTCGCCCACCTTTTTTTGTTGCAAAGAGCATATTTACCGAAACTAGCGGCCATGAGATCGCCCAGCGTCAATTTCAATACCTCGCACACATATCGCCCACAATATCGCTCACCCAAAAAAACGCCCACAAAAAGTGGAACTGTTCTGAATGAATGCCAGCAGTGTGACTGGCATTTTTAAAATCCACTCTTCGGTGAGGAGCTGATATCTGAACGATTTTCCTGAAAGAGCGTTGATGTGAGTGACAACGTTGACACACTGCTGTGTGTGTGCAGCTCAGACATCAATAGTGCCCATCACCTTGGTGCCAGTTAAAGTTTACATTGATTGATAAGTTGTATTTAATCCTTTCATGTTAAGGAATCACCAGTGTGTAATGGTGCAGCGATCTGAGACAATGCCCAACAAGGTTATGTTCAATAACAAAAATGTTATACCAACATTGGTCTGAAATCGTAAGTATCACAGGCAATAACACCCAACCCCCCACCCACACCCCACTTTTTCCACCATTGACACAAATCACATGGTCAACATGTCCAGCAACACAGAATACAAAGGCAAAGCAGGAGCATGCCCCCAGTCCCCATACATTGCAACAAATTGCATACACCCAGATGGAGATATAACACAGCGATCACCTGCGGACATGCACCTCACTTTCCTTCCCCCCTCCCCTTCTGTCCACCTCTACCTCTTCCCCTCCTCACTCAATGGTGCCTGGCCGAGGAGCTCCTCAGGCGGTGCCTCATTGGGGGGGATGAAGGCAGATGCGGTCGTTGCACAGGTACGGGAGCGGGGTGTGCCAACATTCTCTGATGCAGAAGCAAGCTCTTGGTCCTTGCTCTCATCCGTCGTTCGCAGTGGTGCTGCGGAACCTGGAGGTGGAGTGCCACGCTCGGGGACCACTGGGAGGCCTGTGCCAGCAGTGTTCCTGCCTATCGCATCCAGGGCCTCCGCCATGCGCGGAATGTACTCGGCCATAGTGGCCACTTGTCAGAATATGCCCCCCAATGCTTTGATGAGCATTGTCTACAATCCTCCTGGACAACTGTACCATCTCTCTGCATCCTTGGGGCCTCCGTGGGGTTGGCGCTGTCCTGGGGACAAATGGGATGCCCTGTGGCAAGGTGCTTGGGGCCGGTGCCTCCAGAGTGGAGGCGGGAATAACCGGAGGACCATTCGATGGCCTTGGGGTGAAATGGCTTCTGGAGTGTGGCGATGCAGGTTCCTCGAAGTCCGCGCTCTCATCCATGGAGAACAGACCCAGCGGATTGACGGGCGAGAATCGGAGCTCCTCAGCACCAGGTGTAGGATCGTTCGCTGATTCCTGCCCTGCTCCCCCACCTTCTGGCCTCTCTGATCTTGCCTTGGGACGCGCAGCTGGCTGAGCTGAAAAGCACAAATGAGATTATTAGAGGAGAAGGGGGTGCTAGGTTCACAAGGTGAGTCCAGCGCTACACACAGCATATGCATGACAAAAGCACCACCGCTATCAAAATCATCGCAGGCATTTTATGACCAGCAACACATTTGCATTCCAATGATTTTCATTAGGCCATTTCGATGACAATTTTAGAAATCATCTGTCATATATGATTGTTCGGATATGAGTGGGTGTGGCATCTATTGACTTTACATCACGCAATGGTGTAAGCTTTACTCGTATGGCACCACTTCAGAATCTGCAGATGCGTCTGTGGCTGTCTGGAGGTGCTTTCCCACGAGTGTGAACACACGCTCCTCCATGTCAGTGATGTCGCTGGGGACTGGTGGCCCCCCACCCATTCGCCTCTGCATGGACCTCATCGTCATAGCTTCTTCTGTAAAAGGTGACAGGACGACATGGCATGAGATCATTGCATGAGATCATTGCTAGGTACTGTCACAGAGACTGATACAACACATAACCAACAGATGTAATCATGATTATTATGAAAATCATCATTCTTTACCTAAAAGACGTATACCGTGACCACAGGCTTTGAGTAGAGCATTCCCGGTATAAGTGAAAGACCTCACATCTGATGATAGTCACTCATGACTATTATATAAATACATAAGTACATGTAAATCAATGTAATACTTACTCTTGTGGATCCGACAAGGTCGTTCCATTATTTGCAGCATTGGTTGCCCTCACGCACCTCGTTGGTCACCGATGAGACCACCTCTGCTATCTCGGTCCATATCTTCTGGTATGCCTTTGGGGTGGGCTTCCCAAGCCCTCCCTGTATCAAATCACCCCAGTGTAACTCGACCTCCTGCAGGAAGGAAGCATTTGCTCATCCGAGAACCTCCTGGATCTTTTGCACCCTCCAATGTGCTCCTCTCCCATCTCACTGTTCTCTTCAGCATCAGTCTCCACAGCGTGCTGTGTTGCCACCTCTCTTTCTAGTTATAGGCCAAATTTGGGCAAATATGTGGCTGGTAACAGCTACTTTTTGTTTGCCTACTTGCTGTGAAGCTCTAAAATCCCCCTCTTTTTCCTTTCAAAGCAGCCACACCACACCCAGACGCGCCTTCAGTCCCTCTGAGCTCCCGCTCTCTCTGTCTCCTCTTCTGCGCATGCCATAATGACCCTTGACCTCCTAAATCACGGGAATCGAGCGTTGTCATGCTGTTGCTAAGGACGGCTACATTTTATGGCAGAAGGTCAAAAAAATTTAATGCTACCGCCTATTTTATATCGCTCATGGTAATGGCCATTTTCAAAAGTGGAGACTAGGTGCTTTGAGAATAAGCGAGAAGCCGGCGATCTGAAAACCCTCTTTTCATGCCCACACTGGAAATATCGGCCAAAAAAGTAGAGGTTCAAGCCCATAAATAGCCAAATAGTTCAATTAGCCGAATGAGTACAGTAATGCGTGAAGTTATTTTCTTTTGTTATTATACACTCATGGGATATGGGCGTTGCTTTCAAGGCCAGCATTTATTGCCCATCCCTAATTATCCTTAAGAGGTGATGGTAAACCGATGTAGTCCAAGTGCTGAAGGTACTCCAATAGTGCTATTAGGTAAGGAATTCCAGAATTTTGACTCTGGGATAAAGGAATGGCAAAATACTTCCGAGTCAGAATGGTGTGTGACTTGTCGGGGAACTTGGTGGTGGTGGTGGTGGTGGTGGTGGTGGTGGTCGCAGGTTTGGGAGGTGCTGTCAAAGAAGCCTTGGTGAGGTGCTGAAGTGCATCTTGTAGATGATACACACTGCAGCCACGGTGCGCCGGTGGTGGAGGGAGTGCATATTTAAGGTGGTGGATGGTAATCTGAGCAACTGGGCTGTCTTGGCCTGGATGGTGTCGAGCTGCTTGAGTGTTGTTGGAGCTGCACTCAACTGGACAAGTGGAGAGCATTCCATCACACTCCTGATTTGTGCCTTGCAGATGGTGGAAAGGATTTGGGGAGTCAGGAGGTGAGTCACGTACCACAGAATACCCAGCCTCTGACCTGCTCTTGTAGCCACAGTATTTATGTGGCTAGTCAAGGATGACCCCAGGATGTCGATTATGGGCATGTTCGGCAATGGTATTCCCGTTGAATGTCAAAGGGCAGTGGTTATACGCGCGCTTATTGGAGATAGTCATTGCCTGGCACTTGTGTGGCACGAATGTTACTTGCCACTTCTCAGCCCAAGCCTAAATGTCAGTCATGGACTGCTTCAGTATCTGAGGAGTTGCAAATGGAATGGAACACTGTGCAATCTGACCTTATGATGGAGGGAAGGTTATTGATGAAGCAGCTGAAGATGGTTGGGTCTCGGACACTGCCCCGAGGAACTCCTGCAGTGATGTCCAATGGCTGAGATTAGTGTCCAACAACCACAAACATCTTCCTTTGTGCTGGGTATGACTCCAGCCAGTGGAGAATTTTCCATTTGATTCGATTTGAGTCCAATTGTACAGTTCCTTGATGCCACACTCAGTCAAATGCTGCCTTGATGTCAAGTGCAGTTACTCTCGCCTCACTCTGGAATTCAGTATTTTTGTCCATGTTGGGACGAAGGCTGTAATAAGGTATTGGCAGAACCCAAACTAAGCATTGGTGAGCAGGTTATTGGTGAGTAAGTGGTGCTTGATCGCACTATCGACGACACCTTTCATCACTTTTCAGATGATTGAGAGTAGACTGATGAGGCCATAATTGGCTAGATTGGTTTTGTCGTGATTTTTGTAGACAGGACATACCTGAGCAATTTTCCATTTTTGTCGAGTTGATTCCAGTGTTGTAGCTGTATATGAGCAGCTTGGCTAGAGGTGCAACTAGTTGTTAGGGCCCACAGCCTTTGCTGTATCCTGTGCACTCTGCTGTTTGTTGATATCACATGGAGTGAATTGAATTGGCTGAAGATTGACTTCTGTGATGGTGGGGATCTCCGGACGAGTCCAAGATAGATGATGAGGAGGACTTTGCAGGGTCAACTAGGCTGGGTATGCCGTTATGTCCGAATCCAGTGCCTTGGTCGATTCCGGGTGGTCCGTCCGGTTTTATTCTTATTTCTGTTTTTCTTAGTGGTTTGTTACAACTGAGTGGCTTGTTAGGCCATTTCAGAGGGCTGTTAAGAGTCAATCACATTGCTGTGGTCTGGAGTCACATAAAGGCCAGATTGGGTAAGGACAGCAGATTTCCTTCCCTAAAGGACATGAGTGAACCAGATGGGTTTTTACGACAATCTGATAGTTTCATGGTCACCATTAATGACACGAGCTTTTTATTCCTGATTTATTTAATTAATTAACTGAATTTAAATTCAGCAGGTGTTGTGCTAGATTTCATTTTATGTCTTCAGATCATTAGTCCAGGCCTCTGGGTTATTAGTCCAGTAACATAATCACCGTACACTGTGTAACAGAATATTTCTCAATAGTATTTAAAACAGTTAAAATAGTAAAATCCTGGGGCTAAAAATCCGATAGGCTGCACGCTCAGCAGGGTTCCAAGTTGGTGCGAGGTTAGCACCAATTAAAGCTAGCATGCACCTCTTAAAGGGGAGGTGCAGTTTGACGTGACCAAGTACTGGAAGTCATTGCCGAAGTTTCAATATGGAGACATTCAGCAGTGGCACAACAGGCCAGAGAAAGGGCTCCAAGCTTCCCCGATGCAGCACTGGTGCTTTAGTACAGCAGGTGGAGGGGAGGAGAGATCCCATTTCCACAGGGGACCGACAGACACTGCAAAGGCAATGGAAGCAGATAGCCACAGAGGTCAATGCCAATAGTGCTGCCCCCAGGGCCTAGATGCAGTGCCGGAAGAAGTTTAATAACCTCACGCGAGTGGTAAAAGTCAGTGAATGCATTTCAAATGCCATATCCCACCAACTGCACCACTAGCCTTACACACTGCTCAATTCTCTATCAGTCACGACTCATACCTCAGATTCATATGCTCCATCTCGCTATCACACACTGCTGCAAGCCTCATGGCTATTCAATCATGGCAGCCAGATCAGCCAAACACATTGAACCACACACACTGGCATACTTCCCTCTCTCTTGCAGGATAAGCTGGCACATAAATGTAGGCAGTAGGAGCTAAACGGAGGGGATCAGGGGTGCGTCCATATCCTGACCCCGCTCGAGGAGACCATGCTCGGCATAATTCATGTGGCTGTGACTGATGCCTTGGCCAGCAGTGACGCTGAAACCATTGAACATTACGCTATGCTCATGTTTAATCCTCCTTCTCACATCCCATTTCCCCCTCATCCCACAATCTCTTGTGACTTACAACAGCAATAACAACTTGTAGAACTTTTAAGGGTTCTTAGACAAGACACCAATAGGCAGCAGTCAGTATGTTTTGTGGAATGGATCAAAATATTTTAAGCTTACAGCAGTAATATACTTAACAAAAGGCGATAACTGAACGAAAGCTCGCAGTCGTATGTCTCTGGAAACTTCCAGACACAGGTGATGTCGTCTTTAATCTGTTCGTTGCTATTCCAGCAGTTTCTGTGCGAAGGTATTCTTTGAGTATTGCTGTTTTAACCAATTTTTTATCAAAGGTTCATTTGGCCAGTGCCAATTTTTGGGGCTAGACTTTCCACTTTGTTCGCTAGGGCCCAAAAAATGGGCAATGTTCCAGCCTTAGCGATGTTGCAGCCTTCATGATCGCTGGACCATTGGCCTTTTTTTGGATCGCGACTTTCGACTCGGCGATAGCCCAGCAATGTGAAATGGGCGAAGCCAGAGCCCAGCGATGTGACATCGCCCAGCAATAGCCCAGCGATGGTGAAGGCAAAACCTTCCCTAGCAATGGCATCTGTGCATGCGCAAATGAAATATTTTTTTTTGGTGGCCATGTTTACCCGTGTTTCGGAAGGTCAGGAGTCATCCACGCATGTGCAGAAGGGGGAGAGAGGTGGAGAGAGAGAAAGAGAGAGGAGGAAGGCAGAGACAGAGAGGTGAGAGAAAAGAGAGAGAGAGAAAGAAAGACAAAGAAATATGCCTGACAGCGATGAAAGTGGGAGAGATGTGGAGAGGGGAAGGAAGCGGGCCAAACACTTCTCTGAGGAGGCCAACGAGGCCCTCGTGGCGGAGGTGCACTCCCATGGGCCCAATTGACCGGGGGGGGGGGGTGGAGGGAGAATGGTGGGAAACCAACACCACAGGCGTACCGCAGGTTATGGGGCGAGATAGCCGATGTCGTCTCGTCTGCGCCCCACGAGCCCAGGGGCTCTGACCAGTGCCGCAAACGCTGGAACAGCCTCGTTGCTTCAGCAAGAGTAAGTACGACTTTATATTTTAATGATGCACATTCTAAGTATAATAATAATAATTGTTATGTATGTAACTATGTAATACTTGCCACCAGCGGGCATGACTGTTGGAGTCCTAATGGTCACCTGCACACACATGCAGGGCCAGTATAAAAGGTTGGCTGCCATGTTGTTTAGGCACTCTGGAGTTGTAATAAAGAGACTAAGGTCACACCAAGTTTAGCTCAAAGTACTCAGCCTCATGGAATTCTTGTATACATAATAATTGGCGATGAGTAACAGAATACGAACCTTCATGCAACCATGGCTGCCTTTGGAATATTAGAGAGATTCGTAGAGGGTGATGATTGGGAAGCCTTCGTCGAGCATCTCGACCAGTACTTCATGGCCAACGAGCTGGAAGGAGACACTAACACGGTTAAGCGTGGGGCGGTTCTCCTCACCTTCTGTGGGCCAAAAATATACGGCCTCATCAAGAATCTGCTTGCACTGACAAACCAACGGAGAAGGAATATACCGAGTTGTGCACGCTGGTTTGGGACCACCTCAAGCCAAAGGAGAGTATCCTCATGGCCAGATATCGTTTTTACACGCACCATCGCTCCGGGGGCCAGGACGTGGCGGATTATGTCGTCGACCTGAGATGCCTCGCAGGACCTTGCGATTTTGGAGCTGCGTTGGGGGAAATGCTGTGGGACTTTTTCGTGCTTGGCATCAGCCACAAGGTCATTCTTCGGAAGCTGCTGGCTGCCGAAACCCGAGACCTGAGCAGGGCCATCGCAATCGCCCAGGCATGCATGGCCACGAACGATAACACCAAACAGATATCTTCTCAACATCGAAGCTCACCGGAAAGAACTGTGTATAAAATGATGTCACTAGCAGGCCAAACTGCATATGGCAGGGCCTATACATCTGCAGCTACAAGACCTGTGATGACTCAGAGACCGCCATCGGGGGTGAATGTGAATCCATTAGCACCGTGTTGGCGCTGAGGGGGTAATCATCGGGCCCATCAATGTTGATTCAAGCACTACGTGTGAAAAGGCTGCGCAACAATGGGGTACCTCCAGCGAATGTGCAAACGTGCTGCGACATACCACGTGGCAGAGGATGATCGATCTGGTGCGGATCACGCAGCACAGGCAACTCAACCCGAGGAAGAAGTCTATGGGGTACATACCTTTACCACCAAGAGCCCTCCTATAATGCTGAAAGTCAAATTAAATGGAGTTCCAGTATCCATGGAGTTGGACACGCGTGCGAGTCAGTCAATAATGAGCCAGAAGACTTTCGAGAAACTGGCAATAAGGCACAAAGGCCCAAACTGGGCCTGATTAATGCAAAGCTGCGTACCTACACCAAAGAGCTCATACCAGTCATTGGAAGTGCGGCAGTGAAGTATGATGGAGCTGTGCATGACCTATCATTGTGGATTGGCCCAACGCTGTTCGGCAGAAGCTGGCTAGAAAAAATTAGATGAAATTGGAACAACATCAAAGCATTATCTTCAGTGGATGACGCCTCGTGTGCTCAAGTGCTGAGCAAGTTTCCCTCGCTATTCGAACCAGGCATCGGCAACTTCACAGGCACCAAGGTACAGATCCATCTAAGCGCTGATGCACGGCCCGTCCATCACAAGGCTCAGGCAGTTCCGTACATGGTGAGGGAAAATGTCGAGATCGAACTGGACAGTCTTCAACGCAAAGGAATCATATCGCCAGTCGAGTTCAATGACTGGGCCAGTCCAATTGTTCCAGTGTTAAAAAGCAATGACACGGTCAGAATCTGTGGAGACTACAAGGTAACGATTAACGGAGTCTAACTACAGGACCAGTACCTGCTGCCCAAGTCGGATGACCTGTTCGCAACGTTAGCGGGGGGGGGGAAGTCGTTCACCAAGTTGGATCTAACCTCCGCCTACATGACATAGGAGCTGGCTGAATCTTCGAAAAGACTGACGTGCATCAACACCCACAAAGGGCTGTTTATATACCACAGGTGTCCTTTTGGGATTCGCTTGGCTGCAGCCATTTTCCAGAGAAACATGGAGAGTTTGCTGAAATCTGTTTCGCGCACCATTGTGTTTCAAGACAACATCCTGACCATCGGTCGTGACACCGTCGAACACCTACACAACCTGGAAGAGCTTCTAAGTCACCTAGACAGAGTGGGACTCAAGCTGAAATGCTCCAAGTGTATTTTCCTGGCTCCAGAAGTCGAATTTTTGGGGGGAAAGATTGCAGCAGACGGTATCAGGCCCATGGACTCAAAGACAGAGGCCATCAAAAATGCACCCAGGCCACAGAATGTGACAGAGCTGCATTCATTCCTGGGACTTCTCAACTATGTCAGTAACTTTCTACATGGGTTGAGCACGTTGTTAGAGCCTTTGCACATGTTGCTACATAAGGGTGATGACTGGGTTTGGGGCAAATCTCAAGATACAGCTTTTGAGAAGGCCAGGAACCTGCTATAAATTAATAAATTACTTGTACACTATGACCCATGTAAACATTTAGTGCTTGCTTGTGACGCCTCATCGTACAGCAAGCCAATGTATCAGGCAACCTCCAACCAGTTGCATACGTGTCTAGAAGTCTGTCTAAGGCTGAGAGAACCTATAGTATGGTCGAGAAAGAGGCGTTAGCATGGGGTTAAGAAAATGCACCAATACCTATTTGGACTTCGGTTTGAGTTTGAAACTGACCACAAGCCACTCATTTTGCTGTTTTCAGAGAGCAAAGGTATAAACACCAATGCTTTGTCCTGCACCCAAAGATGGGCACTAACATTATCCGCTTATGACTATGTTATCCGCCGCAAACCAGGCACTGAAAACTGTGCTGATGCTCTCAGCTGGCGACCATTACCCACCACTGGAGTTGAAATGGCGCAACCCGCAGATTTGCTACTGGTCATGGATACTTTTGAGAGCAAGGGGTCACCGTCACGGATCGCCAGATCAGGATTTGGACCAGCCAGGATTCTGTGCTATCATTAATAAGAGTTGCGTCCTAAATAGGAACTGGTCGGCCGTTCCCAGGGAAATGCCAGATGAAATTAAGCCATTTCATTGACACAAGGATGAAATGTCCATCCACTCGGATTGTCTCTTATGAGTTTTGCCAAAAAAAGGCAGGGAAACGTTTATACGTGACCTACACAGTACCCACCCAGGCATTGTCATGATGAAGGCAATTGCCATGTCACATGTTTGGTGGCCCGGCATTGAATTGGACTTGGAGTCATGCGTACATCAGTGCAACACATGCTCACAACTGAGCAATGCACCAAGGGAGGCTCCACTGAGTCTGTGGTCATGGCCCTCCAAACCGTGGTCCAGGATCTACGTGGACTTTGCCGGCCCCTTTCTAGGAAAGATGTTTTTTAGTAGTAGTGGACGCTTACTGCAAATGGATTGAATGCGTAATCATGTCATCCAGCACGTCCACAGCCACCATTGAAAGCCTCCGGGCTGTGATCGCCACCCATGGCTTGCCCGACGTCCTTTTCAGCGACAATGGACCGTGTATCACCAGCTCGGAATTCAACAAGTTTATGACCTGCAATGGCATCAAGCATGTCAGGTCTGCTTTGTTTAAGCCCGCGTCTAATGGTCAAGCGGAGAGGGCAGTCCAAACAATCAAGCAGAGCATGAAACGCGTGACGGACGGCTCCCTGCAGACCCGCTTGTCTCACATTCTGCTCAGTTACTGGACGCGACCCCACTCGCTCACCGGGGTTCCCCCGGCAGAATTGTTAATGAAGAGAGCCCTTAAAACCAGGCTCTCCTTAGTCCACCTGGATCTTAATTATCACGTGGAAACTCGGCGACACCGGCAGAACATGTACCATGATCGCGCGGCTGTTTCATGTGACATTGATGTTAACGACTCTGTGTTTGTCCTGAATTACGGTCATGGTCCCAAGCAGGTGGCTGGCACTATTTTAGCCAAGGAAGGCAATAGGGTGTTTATAATCAAACTGTTAAATGGCCGAACATGCAGAAAGCATTTAGATCAGACCAAATTGCGATTTACTGACAACCAGGAATGACTTAAAGAGGACATCACCATCGACGATCCACCAACACACACCCAACCAGCAATTGACCTCACTGTTGATCACAAGGATGAACCCACCGTTCCTGACAGTCCGGTCAGACCAGCCACGGCGCAGTGCAGCAATGGTCCGACCAACTCACACATGCCACGGTTTGAACTTGAGTCGATCAACCAGGGAGAGAAGGGCTCCGGATCGCCTCAACTTGTAAATAACTTGTACTGAAGACTTTGGGGGTGGGGGGAATGATGTTATGTATGTAACTATGTAATACTTGCCACCAGAGGGCACGACTGTCAGAGTCCTAATGGTCACCTGCACATACGCGCAGGGCCAGTATTAAAGGTTGGCTGCCATATTGTTTAGGCACTCTGGAGTTGTAATAAAGAAGACTAAGGTGACACCAAGTTTAGTTCACAGTACTCAGACTTGTGGAGTTCTTGTATACATAATACTAATTATAATGGTAATTCTCTTAGATTGAATGTAAGCTTGTTATTCTAACTTAGATAACATATATCATCCCTGCTAAGAACTGAACAGGGTCATGAACCTGTGCCTGTTTTAAGTCTCTCTGGCTGCTGTCACTTACACAGGGACCCAGCATGGACTGGGGGAGAGCTGCCTTTGCTCACTGTCTGGCCTGGGACACTTTTGGACATTAGCCACAGTCATTGCTGACTTCAATGTAGATTGTATTCAAGAGAGATGTATATGGCAAGTGTTAGCCTCTAAACACACTAATCTTTGTTATGACCGTGCTTCAATTGTGGACACAACCTCTATTTACTTATAACATTTGAAACTGTTGTGTATAAATGACATAACCTAGTCAAATAGCTTATGCCATGCTCTATTCATGTTTGCAGAAGAAGATATCTCATAATTGAGCACAACAGAGGTGCACTGGGGAAGGCCCTGATGTAATACAGCCACTGAGCGACCTGGAGGAACTTGCTGCAGCACTAGTGGGGGCCCACAGACGAGTGGTCACCATCAGTGGTGTTGCCAGACCACCGCATGCACCACGTGAGTAATGTGTCAAGCAGTGTAAAAGCTATGTGACATCATTTCATTCTCATATCATAGACGAATGATGTCATGCATGCAGCCTCTGTGCGACTCTCTGCCACGCTCAGGTCGACAACATAAGAACATAAGAGCAGTTCATCTGACCATCTGGCCCCTTCTCTGTCTGCACCCCATAAACCATCACTCCCTTATCATTCGGTCTATCTGCGACTGATCCAGCCTCCACAGCTGTCTGGCGCAGTGATTTCCACATAGATGTATTGCCATAGATACCACCATACGATGCATTAAAATGTAACGTTTCTTGGTCACATTTATGGGATTAGTGCTGCTCCTCCTACGTATGCCAGCGTGGCGCAACAATGCTTTCTGCTCTAATAATCTCAATTGTGTTTTTCAGCTTTACCAGCTCCAGAGTCGCAACGGGAGGACAGACGTTCACATGGACCTGACCCACTGCATGTGTCATTCACCACGGGTTGCAGACCCCACGGAGGCTGGGTCAGCGGCTTGAGCAAAGGCCTACCCTGGACCACCACGTGAAGCGCCTGGCACGACTGTGCGAGGAGTCTGTCGCGATCCAGTGCGAGCAGTTCCAGGTGTTTGTGGGGTTCACGCAGGAGTTCTCCTGGGTGTCTGCTAGCCAAGTGGAGGCAACGCAGCAGATGATCCTGGCGTTGCGTGGAATCTCCTCCTCCAACCATGCCATACGGCATGCGTTCTTGGTGGTACACGGCGCTGCACCCCGAGCCCCCGTGACCACAAGCACCGGCACACAGGTGGATCAGAAGGATGCACCACCTCCTGACTCGGAAGGCGATCCCCCTGTTTTGTCTTCCCCGCCAACAGACCCCCCAACAGGCGATCGTCCCAGCATGTCCCTCACCATGGCAGGAAGTCTTGCCATCGCTCACTGCACACCGGCTTCGCAGCAGTACCCGGGGACCAAAACAGGTGGGAGAGATAATGATACGGGGGGGTCCAGGATCTGGAGGAAAACGTGGCTGAAGGTAGAGAGGGGGGGTGCACTCTTTTTAATATTGTTCCTATTGTTCACATTTATTGTTGGTGTTGTCATTTCACTGTTGGGGTGTGGGTGGGTGGGGAGAGTGGCTGGGGTCGGGGGTGGGGAGTGGGAGGGTGTTTTGGTGTTTGTAATTGAAAAATAACATTCAAATGTTGTCATTTTATTAAAACCATTTTATTTCACTTTACAATTGTAGTGCAGTGTCTTCTAATAACGTATGTTAAAATAGAACATTAGTGCAACTGTTGTTAAAAAAATGTCCAGGCCAGACCAAGTAAGTATGAAACGTAACTATTTATATAAATATAATAAAACATCTAATTGTGAGTGTATCTATCTTTAAAAGTTCCTTAAATAATTCACAAACTCTCTAAGCCCCTATTTAAGAGGCCTCCTATCTTCCGATGTTCAAAATGGCGTCCGCAGTGCCGAGGTCTGTGAAGAAGGCCAGGCAATAGCAACTATTCTCCAGCGATGTTCTTTGCGAGCGATCAGCCCAGCGATGTGCTGAAAATTGGGCTGGGCGATGTGTGGACGATCACCTCGGCGATGTGTCTAACTTTCCATCTTTGGGCGATATCAGCCCTTTTTGGACGATATATGGGCATTAGCCCAGCGATGTGAAGTGGAAAGTCTAGCCCATGGTCTTTAACAAAATCACCTTGTCAATTGATTCTAATAGTCAAAATACCATTGTCACTCAGACCAGAGCTAGTATCTTGGCCACTCCTGCCTCCAGTAATTTTCCATCAATCCTACTTTGTCCATGTTATCTTGTTTTCAGATTCCTTCACCTCCTCGAAATCTGCCTTATTTATGCTACTGTATTCTAACTGTTAGTTTTGATTGGACAATTTCTACTTTGTTATTATAATAATTTGACCTTCACTAGCAGCCTGTGGTTGCTTGTTATCTGAGCCTATTCAAAACTGCTTTTTGCATTTGAGGATTTTCTAACATTCCCATGTCCACAGAGAATCATGGGTAAGATTAGTTTGGTCAATGGCTACAAATTGAATATATATATGAATCTCTAATACCAGTCTTTCTTACAACTTGTATTTATATAGTGCCTTTAACGTAGTGAAATCTCCCAAGGTACTTCACAGGTTCACAGGAGTATTATGGGATACAAATTTGACACCGAGCCGCATAAGTAGAAATTAGCGTAGGTGACCCCAAAAGCTTTGTCAAAGAGCATCTTGAAGGAGGAAAGAGAGGTAGAAAGGTGGAGAGGTATAGGTAGGGAGTTCTAGAGTTTGGGGCCTAGGCAACAGAGGCATGGCCACCAATGGTTGAGCGATTACAATCAGGGATGCTCAGGAGGGCAGAATTAAAGGAGTGCAGACATCTCTGGGGTGGGGGGTTGTGGGGTTGGAGGAGATTACAGAGATAGGGAGGGGCAAGGCCATGGAGAGATTTGAAAACAAGGATGAGAATTTTAAAATTGAGGCATTGCTTAACTGGGAGCCAATGTAGATCAGCAAGCACAACGGTGATGGGTAAATGTAACTTGGTGAGAGTTAGGACATAGGCAGCAGGAATTTGGATGACCTCAAGTTTACAAAGGGTAGAGTATGGGAGCCTGGCCAGGAATGTGTTGGAATAGTCAAGTCTAGAGGTCCCAAAGGCATAGTTGAGGACTTTAGCAGCACATGATCTGAGATGGGGCAGAGTCGAATGATGTTCCAGAGATGAAAATAGGCGGCCTTAGTAATGGCACGGATATGGGTTCGGAAACTCATCTCGGGATCAAATATGACACCAAGGTTGCAAACAGTCTGGTTCAGCCTCAGATAGTTGTCAGAGAGAGGGACAAGGTAACAGATGGCGTGGACCGAAGACAATGGGCTGGATTTTCGGGTCATTTGCGACCGGGTTTTTGACCCTCCGCGGCGAAAATGGGGTGGTCAGCTGTTTTTCGTTTGGTCATGATCCTCCTGTTGGGTTTTGTAGCGGCGCTTAGAAGCACCGTCGAGGAGAGCTGCGCCCAGTGTTTCGACTCGCACCCGACCCGTACGCCGCGATGACCGCCAGGCGGCAGTGAGTTAGATAAACTGTAAAAAAGGTAACTTGCAGTTTTTATTCTTTAATTGTTTTGTAGCGATTTGTATTGTAAGGGCATTGGCAATGTTTTTTTGAATGTTTATGTGAATTTTTTTTTCCATTCCCAAGGCCTCTCTCGTAGCGCTCCCGGCCCCGCACTAAAGTTGGCGAGGTTCCCGTTTTTGCGCCGCAAAAGTAGTACAACACCTTCCTTTGTGCTGCGCCCCTGGCACGGAGCCCAAATGACAAAAATTAATCAATTAATCGCTAACGTTAATCAGGTGATAAATTTCCTGCCCCGCCTCTGTTTTCGCCCCAAAAATGGCAAAGTAGAAAATCCTGCTCAATGGCTTCGATCTTCCCAATATTTTGTTGGAGGAAATATTTTCTCATCCAGTACTAGATGTTGGACAAGCAGAGATAGTGGAGTGGTTGAGACAGGTGCTGGTGGGGTAGAGCTGGGTGTCATCAGCATACATGTGGTAACTGACACTGGATGATATTGCCGAGCGGCAGCATGTAAATGAGAAACAGGAGGAGATCAAGGATAGATCCTTGGGCGCAGCAGAGGTAACGATGAGGGAATGCGAAGTGAAGCTGTTGCAGGTGATTTTCTGGCTACAATTCGATAGAGAAGAATGGCACTAGGCGAGTGCAGTCCACCCAGCTAGATTACAGTAGAGAAGCGTTGGAGGAGGATGGTATGGTCAACCGTGTCAAAAACATTCTTGGAGCCTGTGAAATAAATTAATTTGACTTTGATCTCTGCTGGCAAACTCACAAAAAGTTCAATCAGTCTAAAGATTGCTACACTGCACAGTATAACAAATGCTAATACAAAAATACATTGAAAACATGATCTTGCATTCAGTCCCAGATAAGTACTTGGTACACACGAGTAGAATGAGACAGTGGGGTAACTTTGGATGTCAGGGTTTTTGTGCTTATAGGGTGTGAGTTGACAGTGAAGGAAATGAAAGGGCTTTCAGGTTTGAGACTTGATGACTTGAGCAACACAGTGTGACAGAACATCATGGTTCACTCAATGCCCTGGATTTCAATCTAACTCATCCAGAATGTACAAGGCTGTTTTCTGACAGTTAAAAATCTCAGGAGATATGTGTTTTTATCCAGTCTGTAGTAAGAGGGAACATTGTTTTTGGAATGGGAGAATAGTTCGACTGAATTCGGACCCAGAGAAATCAAGCATAGTGAACATAAAACTGGCCTTTTATGATTTAAAAAAAAGGTCATCTCCTGCACAGTGAGAGAAGGAGATTTTAGCTCATCACATCTATCTATAGTATTAACTGTTTCGTGTGGTAGGGGAACAATTTTATCCATTCATTATAGTCTAGAAATTTGATCATGCCGTTTCAGTTTCTCAGGCACAAAAAGCATCTAATACTGCGGCGGGGCATGCACGCTTATTTTGTTCCGTAGGCATCCAAGTTGCATGTCAGAACTATTAAAATTGCTGATTCAAATATTTAAATAAGGATCCTATACCTGTTGTCGGACTCTTTTGTGATATTGAGCTACCTCCGTACCTGAATCGCCATGTGATCAACTCACCCAGTAACTCATGTTGCTAATGGGCAGGAAGGACCCTTTACCAGTGCTATTTAAGTGGATCATCCACAACCTACAGGCTAGTTGTTGGTTTGTCATTTGATACTGCTAGTTACCTTTTGAGCCTTTTTGCAGCCTATTTTCTGACTCTGAAAACTGAATTTTGTCTGGTGCGAGGAAGATTTTGCTGGAGCTACACTTCACAATGTCTTCACAACATTTTTATTACAGTCATGGGTAGCCTTGGTTCTGTAACCGTTACTACCCTGGCCTAACAAAATTCTCTCAATCTCAGTTTTGACATTTTCAATTGACTCCCAGCCTCAACAGCTTTTTTTTGGTGTTGGGGGGGCGGGGGGTGGGGGAATTCCAGATTTCCACAAGCTTCCTGACACCACCCATGAATGACCTAACTCTAATTTTATGGTTATGCCCCCTTGTTCTGGACTCCCACACCAGAGGAAATAATTTCTCCCTGTCTATCCTATCAAATCCTTTAATCATCTTAAAACACCTCAATTATACACCCCTTAATCTTCACACCAAAGGAATACAAGCCAAGTCTATGCAACCTGCCCTAATAATTTAACTATTTTAGCTTTGAGGAGGAGGGCACTGTGTTGGAGGCCATATCCATAGTAGGTCTTCTGGGAGCACTACTCCTCCATGAAATTCACTGAGTAGCAATGTCTGAGGCACCCTCACTTCAAAAAGGAGGCTATCACCAAGCTATGTCACCTACCGCAGCCACAAATTGAGGCTCACACCAGAGGGGAGGTGCACTGTGGCAGACAGAAATGATGGGAGTTTTTTGAAAACTGAATCTATGGTCTGATACTTTGAGAAAAGGCTAACCATATGAGAGAGCGAGCACCAACTTCGGTTCACTGGGCCACCAGGGAGGGTTTCGGCTGAGCCAGCTGCCTGGCACCCAAGAGGGGGTGCCAGGCTGCCTGTTGGTGGCCCGGATGAACCCAGGCGCATATTTGTCAGGCCGACATGGCGGTCGGCTGACAAAAACAAAACACAGCACCAGCGGCAGTACGTCCTCCCCTTTAAGGGAAGCGACACTGCCATTGCAGAAGGCCACAGCTTCACTGGACAACCGGGAAAAAGCTTGTTTTGGCACCCCCGGACGGGCCGAAGACTTTGAGGGGAATGTCGCAACATCGTGGTAAATCGGCGATGCGCACGGTGATGACACACTTAAGACGGATCGGCAGCAGCAGAGCGGTGAAGGGGGGATCGGGGAACTGCTGGGAAAACTCGGAAAGGCAATTGGGCTAGCAGCGGCCATTCCATCAAAAGTCAATGGCCACTCTCCACTCCGCAGCATGACCGCCGATTTGTGGTAACAGGCCTTAAGGAGAGGGGCAATTTCGGCCTCCCTTACACTCTTTGCAGGAGAAGGTGGTGCATAACAGGAGGCAGCAGGAAAGAACTGGAGGGGGACAAGCTCCTGCACGTTTTAACCCCAATGGAGGACACAGTGCTGGCCATCTTGGGAAGGGGAATTGCTGAGGCTGTGGCCACTGGCGAGGCTGAAACGATCGATGAGGGTATCTGTATACTTAATCCTCCTTCTCTCTTCCCACTTCCTCCTCATCCCACAATCTCTTCTGCCTCATAAGCTGCAGATGGTGTAGGCGTACACTTACTTTCTCCTTTCCCTTCACCGTAACTCAAACCTTGTCCCTTTTTCATTTCAGATTTCCAAGAACTGGAACCTTCCCAGAGGAGGATGAGAAACAAGAAGATGAAGAGACGCCATCAGTTGATCTTACACTCGGCTCAAGACTGGCACTGTGCGTATTTTGGAGGTTAGGATAGAGATGGGATCTGCACATGGTGAGACACCCAGCACAAGTGCCAGCTCACCAGAGGACAAAGTCACACACTAGTTCTGCCGCAGAGGAACCAAATGAGGATTCGATGGGCAGGCTACAGATGAAGGCTGATGAGTGTACACAACTAAATGCTTGGTGCACTGGAAAGCCTGCCAGAAATCCTGCACACAATTTCAAAGAGCATGGAGCAGTCTAGTTCCAACTTGGTGCAGGGCTGTGCGCAGAACCCTGGAGTCCATACTTTCCAACATGGAACAGGTGATCACTTCCATCAACACACCTGTGGAACCCACCATGATGCAGCATCTGATGGCTGAAGTCACAGCTTCCATTGCAGCATGAACACCTTCCATTAAAGGACTAAGTGATGGGAATAACGGAGGCATGTGAAAAAGGAACGGCAGTAATCATGGGGGATTTTAACCTACATATCGATTGGTCAAATCAAATCGCACGGGGTAGCCTGGAGGAGGAATTCATAGAATGCATACGGGATTGTTTCTTAGAACAGTATGTTACAGAACCTACAAGAGAGCAAGCTATCTTAGATCTGGTCCTTTGCAATGAGTCAGAAATAATAAACGATCTCCGAGTAAAAGATCCTCTCGGAATGAGTGATCACAGTATGGTTGAATTTGTAATACAGATTGAGGGTGAGGAAGTAGTGTCTCAAACGAGCGTACTATGCTTAAACAAAGAGGACTACAGTGGGATGAGGGCAGAGTTGGCTAAAGTAGACTGGAAACATAGACTAAATGGTGGCACAATTGAGGAACAGTGGAGGACTTTTAAGGAGCTCTTTCATAGTGCTCAACAAAAATATATTCCAGTGAAAAAGAAGGGCGGTAACAGAAGGGATAACCAGCCATGGATAACCAAGGAAATAAAGGAGAGTATCAAATTAAAAACCAATGCGTATAAGGTGGCCAAGGTTAGTGGGAAACTAGAAGATTGGGAAAATTTTAAACGACAGCAAAGAATGACTAAGAAAGCAATAAAGAAAGGAAAGATAGATTACGAAAGTAAACTTGCGCAAAACATAAAAACAGATAGTAAAAGCTTTTAAAGATATATAAAACGGAAGAGAGTGACTGAAGTAAATGTTGGTCCCTTAGAAGATGAGAAGGGGGATTTAATAATGGGAAATGTGGAAAAGGCTGAGATCTTAAACAATTATTTTGCTTCGGTCTTCACAGTGGAAGACACAAAAACCATGCCAAACATTGCTGGTCACGGGAATGTGGGAAGGGAGGACCTTGAGATAATCACTATCACTAGGGGGGTAGTGCTGGACAGGCTAATGGGACTCAAGGTAGACAAGTCCCCTAGTCCTGATGAAATGCATCCCAGGGTATTAAAAGAGATGGCGGAAGTTATAGCAGATGCATTCGTTATAATCTACCAAAATTCTTTGGACTCTGGGAGGTATCAGCGGATTGGAAAGCAGCTAATGTAACGCCTCTGTTTAAAAAAGGGGGCAGACAAAAGGCAGTCAACTATAGTTTAACATCTGTAGTGGGAAAAATGCTTGAAGCTGTCATTAAGGAAGAAATAGCGGGACATCTAGATAGGAATAGTGCATTCAAGCAGACGCAACATGGATTCATGAAGGGGAAATCATGTTTAACTAATTTACTGGAATTCTTTGAGGATATAACGAGCATGGTGAATAGAGGTGTACTGATGGATGTGGTGTATTTAGATTTTCAAAAGGCATTCGATAAGGTGCCATACAAAAGGTTACTGCAGAAGATAAAGGTACGCGGAGTCAGAGGAAATGTATTAGCATGGATCGAGAATTGGTTGGCTAACAGAAAGCAGAGAGTTGGGATAAATGAGTCCTTTTCAGGTTGGAAATCGGTGGTTAGTGGTGTGCCACAGGGATCGGTGCTGGGACCACAACTGTTTACAATATACATAGATGACCTGGAAGAGGGGACAGAGTGTAGTGTAACAAAATTTGCAGATGAAACAAAGATTAGTGGGAAAGCGGGTTGTGTAGAGGACACAGAGAGGCTGCAAAGAGATTTAGATAGGTTAAGCGAATGGGCTAAGGTTTGGCAGATGGAATACAATGTTGGAAAATGTGAGGTCATCCACCTTGGAAAAAACAACAGTAAAAGGGAATATTATTTGAATGCGGAGAAATTACAACATGCTGCGGTGCAGAGGGACCTTGGGTCCTTGTGCATGAATCCCAAAAAGTTAATTTGTAGGTGAGCAGGTAATCAGGAAGGCGAATGGAATGTTGGCCTTCATTGCGAGAGGGATGGAGTACAAAAGCAGGGAGGTCCTGCTGCAACTGTACAGGGTATTGATAAGGCCGCACCTGGAGTACTGCGTGCAGTTTTGGTCATCTTACTTAAGGAAGGATATACTGGCTTTGGAGGGGTTTCAGAGACGATTCACTAGGCTGATTCCGGTGATGAGGGGGTTACGTTGTGATGATAGATTGAGTAGACTGGGTCTTTACTCGTTGGAGTTCAGAAGGATGAGGGGTGATCTTATAGAAACATTTAAAATAATGAAAGGGATAGACAAGATAGAGGCAGAGAGGTTGTTTCCACTGGTGGGGGAGACTAGAACTAGGGGACACAGCCTCAAAATACAGGGGAGCCAAATTAAAACCGAGTTGAGAAGGAAATTCTTCTCCCAGAGGGTTGTGAATCTGTGGAATTCTCTGCCCAAGGAAGCAGTTGAGGCTAGCTCATTGAATGTATTCAAATCACAGATAGATAGATTTTTAACTAATAAGGGTTATGGGGAGCGGGTGGGTAAGTGGAGCTGTGTCCACGGCCAGATCAGCCAGATCTTTTTGAAGAGGGGCTAGATGGCCTACTCCTGTTCCTAATTCTTATGTTCTTATGTTCTTCTGTTTCAGTGGAGGCTCAGACTCCTGCCATCATGGCTCTGGATACCACTGTTCAAAGGGGCTTCCGGGGCATCACAACTCTCCTCTCTCAGGATGACGGCACCTTGCTTCCATAACTGCTATTCCGCCAGTGCTCTTACTGTTGCCTGTCAGCCAGTCAGTCCAGGCCGAGATGGTGCAGTTTGAAGCTGGGCTCTCTAAACCCAGAAGTGCTTGAAGTCATCCTCCAAGAACATCACGTCAATTGAAGAGCAGCAGCATTCCTCCAGCCATGCTGCAGTCACTGGGGAAGAACTTTGTAGGGGCAATAGGAGAGGCAAAAGCACGCGGAAGACAGACACTAATGGAATGAGCAATGGTGCTTAGTTTATTTTTGTATGCTTTATGTCATGATTGAATGTATAAATTTGGATTGCAAGTGCATTTTCTGGTTCTTTTTATAGTTGTATTATCAGAACGAAGATGAGGCGATGGTCAGTGATCGAGGAAAGGTAAGGGCATGGGAATGTTGGTGAACGGGGAGGTGTGGTTGCGGTTACTGGTATCGCTCATGAATAATTTGAACACATAGAGCCCGGCCAGGATGGGGCTGCTTATATTGTAGCTTCCCTTCCTTTTCCTGTTCCTCCACTTCCTGTTTCACTTCCTCATCCTCCTCCTCCATTTGCTTCGCTTCTTTCTCTTTCTCCTTCTCCTCCTCCTCCTCTTCCTCGTGCTCTTCAGCTTATCACCTGATAGGTGGTGGCAAGGGCTGGTCTCTCCGAATGGTGAGATTGTACAGCAAGCAGCATACTACTAATAATCTTGATAATCGATTAGCTGAGTAGTGCAATGCTCCTCCAGAACAGTCCAGGAAGCGGAAGCATTGCTTGAGGACGCATGGCTCTCTGTAGACCTGTTGTGCACGTGTGCGTGTGTTATGAACTGGAGTCATGAGACAAGTCCTGAGGGGATAATGCTTGTTGCCCAGTAGCCAGACTTTGAGTTGCCGTGGTGGGTCAAATATAGGTGGCACAGACAACTACTACAGAATGAAGAAATCATGACTCCTGCCAGGATAATGGGCATTCACCTGCATGATGCGTTACCTGTGGTTGCACATCAGCTGCACAATAAGGGAGTGAAATCCCTATCAGTTCAGGAAATAGACAAATTCATATGAGGAGCATATAAGGCATTGTGCTTGTAATCAATGGCACCCTGCACCATGGGGAAGCCTGCAATCTGTGCAAAATCTCATGCTTACTCCATTTGCTTGTCTGTGGCAAGAGGGAATGAGATCAAAGTGTTCCTCTGTGCATAGAGATGTTGCTTATGTGATGTATGTAGCACTCAAATCACTGACTCCACATAGTATGGTGTTGTAGTAACTGCTGTGACCTTAGTCTTTTATTGTGTAACTCCAGAGTGCCTCTCAGGTGTGGTGG
Organism: Pristiophorus japonicus; assembly: GCF_044704955.1. Classification (NCBI taxonomy): domain Eukaryota; kingdom Metazoa; phylum Chordata; class Chondrichthyes; family Pristiophoridae; genus Pristiophorus; species Pristiophorus japonicus. The sequence continues at coordinate 216,523,642 of NC_091977.1, read as the reverse complement.
GCAGCCTTTTATACTCTATCTTGCAGGTACTATCGGGTCTCCCACCACAGCGCCCCCTGTGGCGCACTATACATTTAATGTACCTGGACAATACATAACCTCTCACTCCCCGCCGAGTTCCAAAAGCACATTGCCGGTAACCTCGGCCTTGTTTGTCCTGGTTGATTTGTGAGTGTGAGTCCATGACCATCCACTTCCCTCTTCCCCGCCACCCCCCCTCCCCATGTAGAGATTATGCTTGCGATCCAGTGCAAGCATGTGGTATTTGCAGTCCTTACATGGGTGATGAAGTACACAAACATAACCTCCAATAGAAAGCAGGTATACATAGACAGTACATTTGTATGGTACATATAGATGCATTGAAGAGATATGTCAAAAGGTTGCAGGTACACTGAACAGTTATTTAATCCCAGCTCCACTGGGTGAGGCGTTGTGGCAGCATAGTGCCCCTTTTTGCCCGAGGTAATGGGCTGCGCTGAGACAGGGCATTGCAACTTGTGCGTTGCCTCTGTTCTCAGAAAATAGTTGCCTTTGTGGCTCATCTGCAGCCGCTGAACCATTGCATGAATCACATAAAATCGGAAATCACATTAATCCATTAGTCATGTTAGTCACAGATCCATCAACCCTTTTACTTGTGCATGGTGATATTAACTCTTCACCAATCATATAAATAATTTTAATCACAGTAATCATTTTAGCATCAAAATATTAACTCTTGTCATAAATCATGTCATCATACAAATCACAGTAATCATTTTGACTCGCTCTTGCCCTTACAAAGTCTCTTTGTGGGGACCGCCAATGGTGTAAGGCCCCTTTAAGACTCTCGGGTACATTTCCCTTTTAAGACGCCATCTTGTTTTTTGCATGAGGTTTCCACTGGGCGCCGCCATTTTAGGTGCTCTGCTGATGCCTGCCTGCCTCTCTGCAGAACTCTGCTGCCACGAGGCTTGCTGCCATCTTGAGCTCGCTGTGCTGAAGCCGAAACTGCGGGACTTTTGGGTGTCCCTGTACTTGATCACTCGCACCTCGGAGATCTGCCCGTACTTGGAGAACGCTTCTTCGAGGGCCTGCTCGTCTGTCTCGAAATTGAGACCGCCAATAAACAGCTTTTCTTCTTTGGACCCTTTTGCGAGGTTGGTTTGCTGGGTGTTTTCCCTGTTGGACTCTAGCCTGCTGCTGCCGGACGGTTCGCTCTCGACTCTCTGTGGAGATCCAGCACACTCCGACCGCACCCGGGAGCCGCAACGCACTGGCCCCCGCACCGCCACACCCTCCGGAGCACCCCACGCAGCTGACCTTTTTGCCCGGGAGCTGCCACACACACACACACACACACGTCCTCCGGAGCCGACCTCTGCCTGTGGGCCGACGGTGCCTGCTGGAGCAGTCCGTCGAAGTCCTTCTCCCTTCTCCGGCTTGGTCGGCGCTGCTGCTTGTGAACATGGGGGACAGCGGTCTGTGGAAGGATGAAGTCTTCCCAGCTCCCACGGACCTTCCCCATCCATCTCCTGCCGAGTAGCGTCGGCCCATCACCTGCAATGATCCACAAAGGTAAACCGTGCGTCTCACCCCCATGAGATACCTGCACATCCGCTCTGCCAAGAACAGATATATGTTGCTTGGTGTAGGTGCGCAGCTTCGCCGTGACCGGGACCAGCTTGGGTCATGCAGCTGGGTTGATCCACAGTTTATCAAAAGTTTCCTGACTCATCAGCGACTGACCCGATCTGGTGTCCACTTGCATACTCACTGGGACTCCGTTAATCTTGACTTCCATAATCACTGGGGCCGAATCGTCGGTACACATATACAGTCCAAACGCATCATCTTCTTCTACCTGCTCCTCGCTGGATGGTAGATCAAATATGTCCGCAACATATTTGGTGACATCCTGGCCCTCAGGTTTACAGTGCTGGTAGAATTTGTGCCTGGCCGTGAGGATGCTCTCCTTCAATTTCAGTTGGTCATGAATGAGTTCAATCAGCTGCTCATATGACTTGTCCTTGGCGCTCGCGAGTGCCAGCAAACCCTGACGAGACGGTAAACCTCATCGCCACAACTGGACAGCAATATCGCCTTACGCTTCTCTCTTAGTGCATTCGTGTCCCCCGTCAGGTCGTTTGCTATAAAGTAGTACTCGAGCCTTTCCGTAAAGGCCTCCCAGTCATTACCCACTGTAGAATCCTTTAGCGAGCCCACAGTAACCATGGTTGCATGAAGAGCTCATCTGTGTCCTCGTCGCCAATTTGTGATGTATGTAGCACTCAAATCACTGACTCCACACAGTCTGGTGTTGTAGTAACTGCTGTGACCTTGGTCCTTTATTGTGTAACTCCAGAGTGCCCCTCAGGTGTGGTGGGCAGCCTTTTATACTCTATCTCGCAGGTACTTTTGGGTCTCCCACCACAGCGTCCCCCGTGGCGCACTATACATTTAATGTACCTGGACAATACATAACAGCTTATGGCCCTGAAATTCCGGTAGAGCGCTTCCCGCGGGCAAACGAAAAAAAAAGAGAAAAAAGATGCGCACTTACCTGTTTCTGCTGCCCATTGGAATTTCCGAGCCTGAGGCCTCTCATGACTGCGCATCGCAGCACGTGCTCGTGGGGACATGCGCAGGCCAGGATTTGGTGACAGCAGCCAATCAGGTGTAGTATAGATTCTCAATCATAGTAATAGGAGTTCCATAAGTCCAGAACTCCTATTACTATGAATGAGAACCACGCTCCCCCCCACCCTGCAAACACCCAGAATACAATAAAAAAATAGAAAATAAACTACATTCATTTAAATTAAAGTTGTTATAAAAAAAATATTTTCCTGACTTTTTAAAAAAGTTTTTTTAATTAAGCCTTAAAATAAACTTACCGTTGTGGGAAGGGTTTTTAACAATAAAGTGTGTTTTTATAACTTTATTTTTAAATGTTTTGTGTATTTTTAAACATTTGCGCCTGTAAAAATAGGCTATATGCAAGATTTTAAAGGACATTTGATGGGCAAAATATTCATAAATATCGGAAATCTTGCCCTGCAAGTGTCCTTGCTAACGATATACATTGGATCTGTCAAGCCAGAAACTTGACAGATCGTAAAAGCCGGTTTTCAGCGCATGGGCATTGCGCGTTGAAAATCGGCTTTTCTGATGCCTTCCCAGGTCCATCAAAACTTTGTACGGACCCGGGACATCGGAATTTGAGGGCCAATATCTCCAGCAGCAACCTGGAAGTAGCCAGACTCATATAAGTTAAGAGCCATAGTCACCCTGACAGCCACAGGCAATGCTGTCCTTGCTCCTTGCTTTGCTTTGAGACTGCAGTTGTTGCTGCAGCAGTTGACAGATTTCAGTCATGATTAATTTTGTGAACCGAAGACGTCTCGTGCATTGGTCCTCACTGAAGTTTAAGTAAGAGAATTGCTCCCTGAAGACCCTCAGCAGATATAGCCTCTTGCCGAGAGCCCTACTCCCCCTCTTCCTCCTCCTCCCACTTCTGGGAGCTTGTCCTGCTCTGCGAGATCTCTCTTCATTCTCCCAGTCATGTTCAATTCTCAGAGGAAGCCTTACCAGGCCACCCATGTCCAGAAACAAATTGTTTCTGCACAAGATTTTAAATGACCAATAAACTACCAGCAAGACCAGCTCCCACCTCCCTGACCACTTCCTGTAGAGCATTCAAACCAACAGCCAGAAGAAATAATCCAGCAGCTAACTTGCAAGTGGTTCATGATCCCTTTAAATCAGCATCATCATGGGCAGTCCCTCGAAGTCGAGGAAGACTTGATTCCACTCTAAAAGTGAGTTCTCAGGTGGCTGTACAGTCTAATATGGGAATTACAGTCTCTGTCACAGGTGGGACAGACAGTGGTTGAAGGAAAGGTAGTCTGGTTTTCCGCACGCTGCTTCCGCTGCCTGCGCTTGATTTCTGCATGTTCTTGGCAATGAGACTCGAGGTGCTCAGCGCCCTCCTGATGCTCTTCCTTCACTTAGGGCGGTCTTGGGCCAGGGATTCCTAGGTGCCAGTGGGGATGTTGCACTTAATCAAGGAAGCTTTGAGGGTGTCCTTGAAATGATTCCTCTGCCCACCTGGGGCTCGCTTGCTTTGTAGGAGTTCCGAATAGAGTGCTTGCTTTGGGAGTCTTGTGTCGGGCATGCGGATGATGTGGCCCGTCCAATGGAGCTGGTCGAGTGTGGTTAGTGCTTCGATGCTGGGGATGTTGGTCTGATCGAGAACACTAACGTTGATGCGTCTGTCTTCCCAGGGGATTTGCAGGATCTTGCGCAGATAGCGCTGGTGGCTGCCTCCGGAGCTCCTCCCAGAGTCCCTTTAAATAGAGCTGGTGTGGTTCACTCATTCCGTTTAACGCCATATTCAGCTGTGTGAAGTTAAGGCAGGTTGGAGTGTGGAGTTCAAAAATGGCAGCGCTGGTGTCAAAGCAGCCACAATGCAAAAGCTAAGTTTTTGTTTCCTTTGTAGGACTGGTGATATCAAAACCTGTCCTGGTACACTGGAACAGTTTCTGTTCTATTTCACACTTTGAAGAGGCTGATTTAGAGTTGTTGGCATAGAAATTGGCATCTTAACGCCTCCCGTGATCGCCTCTGGGCGGCTATAACGGGACGCTAACCACTTACCAACCGGGTGTGGCGAGATGAACGACTCCCGCTAAATTCGGCGGGAGGTTTACGGTGGTGGTAGGATATTGTGCCCCGATCTCCTTCACATGGAGATTGTGACATCATCACCGTGCGCATCGCCGGACCTGAACTTTGGTTCTGCCACCGCAGCATCGCCGGTCGAAAACACCGGCAGCTGCAGGAGGCATTGATCGCGAGGTTGGGCACTTCAAGGGCAAAGATTAAAGGCTGAGGTAAGTAAAAAAAATTCCAAACTCATGTTTCTCCTTTTTTTTAAACTTCATCTTTGGTCATGATCGATCAGCCCAGCAGTCTGCTGCAGTGCATCGGACTGATCGGGCCAGATTGTGGCTGCCATCGGGGAGCTGGTAAGTCTTTCCATTGCAGAGCCTGCAGCGATGTCCCTTCCCTTTAAGGGAGGGAAGGAGCCTCCGAACACAGCAGTGCTGCACGGCCCATTGTGCAGCACTGCACAAGTACTGGCTTGTTCTCCAGGAAGAAAGTGGAGTGTTTAATTTAGCACCCTTCCTTCCTGGAGCGCAAACCACGAATTTCTTAAAAGTTGAAAAGTATTAGCGCCTGGCGATAATTTTTTCAACTTTTAAAATTTAATGCCCCAAACAGGGCACTTCCGAATTTCACCCACGTTGTTTAAGTCCAATGACACCATATCGGACAGCCATATTACCACAAAGCACGCACATTATTCAGATGAATGCAGCTACATGGGGTACAATACAACAGTGAATACCCTACAAAAAGTATTTCATTGGCGTTAAAGCACTTTGGGAGGTCCTGAGGTCAGGTCATGAAAGGCGCTATAGAAATGTACATCTTTCTGTTTACACTGGATTTATGGTTACTGTCTGATTCCAAACACACAGTGGCTCACAGCTTCATGAAGTGTGTGTTATGTTCAGGAGATAATTAATATATTAGTATCTCCTGAAATCATCCCTAATTCCTCAAAATTACCCATGAAGTTTTCATTAATCATCTTCATTGCCAAAATATTGCCTATTTATAAACATTTAGTGGGTGAAATTCCCCTTTGTGCATCTACCCTAATGGGGTGTGAAACATCTTCATTGCCAAAATATTGCTTGTTTATAAACACTTAGGGGGCGAAATTCCCCTCCCGTTAGTGCCTGGGGGCGTTAACGGGATGCGAATGTGTTTTTGCCCGGGGCTGTGGAGGGTACTACCGGCTGTTGCGTAATTACTCGGGAGATAACGGAGGCACGAATCCAGGAGCACTTCCGGCAATGATATCATTGTGCACGGTGACTCCTTTTTGCCCCACGGAGAAATTGGGCAGCGCCCTGTGAGGCAGCCGTGGGCAATACTCACACCAGTCTCGCGCTTCGTGAACCGTGCCGCACACCGACCACGGGGCAAAATTTAAAAGTGATTTGCACTCCACCGCGCTGCCATAATTTTTTTTAACCCACTTACCAGTCGAGCCATTGTCCGATGCTTTTGCGGGGTCCGGGCCACAATAGTGCAGCCCGGCACTCTGTTTCGGTGCTGAGCTGTGGCCATGGCACCCCGCATCCTTGGCGGCACAGTGGAGGCCAACAAAGGGCCTGCACAGCTAACAGCATCCCTCCACTTTAATGGAAGGGGAGAGGCGTTGAAACGCGTCAGTGCCTGGCGAAGAGGCTGCGTAGCGCTCTGCGATGCGCCCGCATAGCGCCCCCCCCCATCCCACCTCGAAAGGAAGTGAAGCGCATGACATTACATTCCACTTCCTGTGAGGGGCGGTAACCCCAATTTCGCTTTTGGGGCAGAATTTCTGCGTCGGGCGCAGAATGTCCAGCCTCAGAGAGGTTACCTCCTCCAACTGGGGCAATAGCCAATTTCACCCCCTTTTATTTGCAAACGCAGTCCTTGATCCTCAGAATACCAGTTTGGTCCTTGTTTCCCCAAAATCTCTTAGTTCTAGTGTCTGGATGAATATACTACACTGTCTCCCAGCCGTTCTCTCCCTCCAGCTCTCAGAATGATCTGTTTTCACCTCCCTCAGTACCTCAGGCCCACCATGTTTCTGTTTCAGGGTCAGTGAAGCTGCACAGCAATCTACTTTTCCAAAGTGGTACTGGAAGTTTTTTTGAAGTGACTGCACAGACTCACTAAGAGTTGGGTCTGCCAAATCAGCTGGTTTCCTAAGCATTAATCCCACCACATCGAAAAAAAATCATCTCAAAAGCATCAGGATTGGATTTCTGAAACCAGCTAATTGCCAGTAATGAATGAGCTTGTCTGGCTGGCCATTTAACATTCCCACAACACTGATTCAATCTGTGATATTGGCACAATAAGCAATGCCATTACTCATAAGTAATGAGACTCTGCTAGTTGTTGTGAAAAAATCAAATACATAATACTTCCCAATTCTCAGCTTTGGGCTAATTACCATCTATTACATACATAGAATTGCATCGAATTTTACAGACCTGAACAGGTCATTCGGCCCATAAGGTCTGTGCCAGTACTTATGCTCCATACGAGCCTCCTTCCACCTTACTTCATCTAACCCTAACAACATATCCTTCTATTTCTTTCTCCCTCATGTACTTATCCAGCTGCCCCTAAAATGCATCTAAGTTATTCACATCAAACACTCCATGTGATAGTGAGTTCCACATTCTAACCACTGTCTGGGTAAGGAAGTTTCTCCTGAATTCCCTATTGGATTTATTAATTACGATCTTATATTTACGGCCACTATTTTTGGACTCTCCCACAAAAGGAAACTTCTCCAAGTCTACCCTATCAAACCTATTAGTGTGAGTGAAAGAAAGGTGGAAGGGAGATGTTTCTCCCTAGGCTCTGATCAAGTTGCTAGCGACAGTCTACAGAGCAAAACTGCCCAAAAGTTGCTCATTTAGGAGACACTCCAGACTGGATGTGAAGCATGGAAACATCACACATGGGACATTGTAAGATGGAGTTTCAGAAGCATTCTGATCAATTTTAAAAAACCTGAACATTGGCCCAGGCTTAGCTTCAGAGGCCTTTGGTTCATTTAAGTATAAAGTATGTCTAATTAAAAGCTTTGCGGTGGTCAATCAACTGTCACACTTAATCAAAAATCAATTGCCCAATCAACAAATTTCCGCTCATTTCCACTCGTACTATCATGCAATCTGGGCAGAAATGACTGCACTAGCACAAAGGATTGGGGAATTTTAAACGTATGTGAGTTATACCACAAACTACTTACGTTAGTGTTTTCCATAATTTTTTACACCGGTTCAAGATTCAATTTGCCTGGATCCGAATCCACCTCAATTCACCCAGATCAGACCCGCACAAACTAGCCAAGCCCCCAGGTTGAAATTGCAAGATTCTGCCAATTGCACTGGTTAGGGAAAGCTCTTCAAATTGTGTTCATTTTCTTCAGCGCACCAGCAGTAGTAGGCACGTTTAAAGGTTTTCATATCAAAACATATTTAATTTACCAGGAAACTGACTAGCATACACTAATGAAACTATTAAATGGTGCAGTTTAGTTCTAAGGAAATTTTCAGTGATTTTAAATCTGACTACTCACAGCTCACAGTGTGGACATCCTTATTATAAACTCTTATTTTTTTGATAAACACATTTTCTTTTGCATTAATAAAACTGCACCAGGTTACTGCTCTTAAAATACATCAAAGAATATTTTTTAATGGAAAAAAAACAATTATGTTCTTTCACGCTGCCTGATTGCACTAGTCCATGGAAGAATTTAGGTTTGTAATGTTGTAAATTAATTTTAGCAGAAACTTGAACTGTAACCTAACGAGTGCAGTTAGGGTGCAATTCACAATTGAGCCCAAAGCGGAATTTCTACCCCCATGCCAATTGTATTTTGTTTTTCATCAGACTAAATTGCCAAATGAGATGGGCAATGATTATTTGGTTATTCTAATCTGCAATTTTAAATAAAGAACTTGTATTGTTATACAGCAACAACTTGCCTTTTATGTAGTAAAACATCCTTCGGCACTTAAACAGATAAATATTGGCACTGAGCCAAAGAAGGTGGTATCAAGGCAGGTGACTAATAGCTTGGTCAAAAAAATAGGTTTAAGGAGCATCTTAAAGGAGGAGAAAAGGTTTTGAGAGGGAATTATAGAGCTTGGGGCCTATACTACTGAAGGCACAGCCGATAGCCGGTTGGGTAAAGGAAGCAGGGGATGCATAGGAATTGGAGGATGCAGTCTTCTTGGAGGGTTTTAGGACTGGAGGAGATTGTACAAATTCACGGGACCTGAAATCGCGCCCCCTATGAGGTGACAGATTGGCAGATTTGACAGATAGCACGCATCCCCGGGAGAAAGTCCTCCGCGGGCGCTGAGTTGGGCTGCCGAGTGAATGTCCTTCAAATCCTTGCCTGTTTTTACCAGCATAAGTTTTAAAAGATAGAAAAATAAAATGTTATCACTAATTTTTATGTTAGAAACACTGTCCATCAAGGTAAGTTTATTTTTACCCGTTAAAACATATTACATTTTTTTTCCAAAAAATAAATTTTTGTCTAAGATATTTAATTAAATTCAATTTCAATTAATTTTAAATATATAATGTTTTTTTTTTCAATTTATTGAATGTGTTTCTGTGTTTTTGAGGGTATCCCCATTCATAGTTATGGCAGCTCTGTACAAAAGGAACTCACCGTAACTATCAATGGGAAAATCATTTTGATGGGTTGGCCCGGCCCACGTGATCCCACTGATGCGTATGATGTTGGGATACGTGGGCCTCTGCACTCAGCTGTGCATCTAGGCCCAGGAACAGAAGTTTTCGTACCTCCAGGACCACCAGGTACTTTTGTAACAATTTCTGATCGCAATTTCAGGGCCAAGATATTTTTCTTGCCTTTATATTCAATGCCTCTGAATATTAAACCCATAATTCTATTTGCCTTTTTTCTTTTAGTCATGAATGAAAGCCTATTGATTGTACAAACTTTGTACAATGTGAAAGAATTAGCAATAGTCTCTAATTTTATAACAGATTCACTAGCCTTAGTAAGAATGTGTAGCAGATATATAAACACAGATACAGTGAAAAGATCCAGTACTATTGTTGCTTTATCTGCACAAATCCAATATTCCTGGAAACAAAAAACAAAAATCAATCAGGAGATTAGGAACCTTTAACAGATGGATGAGATGCAGTTAATGCACACTGATTGCAATCATGAAATCAATAATAATTAAAGAAAACATCAATTAATTTAGTCAGTATTATAGGGCTCAATTTTCCCCAGTGGTTTGCACTGTTTTTTTGGCGGCGCTGCATTTTTTGGCCTAAATTAAAAAATCAACATTTCCTCAATCTTTGTGCGCTAGTGTAACTCAGTTATTTATAATTTTTTTAGGTTAGGTTTATTTTTGCGTCATGGGGGCATAATCTGATGTCAGCGGCAGTTTTTCACAATTATGCAAGTTTGGCCAATTTAAATTTATCCTAGGTTGGCATATGTGACCACTCCTGAAAAACCTTCTGGGTACTTAAGGAAAACCAGCACACATTAAAAAATCGGCGCAGAACGACGCCATTGTTTTTAGGCGAAGTTTTGGATGGCGTCAAGAACACACAAATATGCATTATCAAGTTTAAATTTTTAAAACTTAACATACAGGAAATGGAAGTTTAGTGGAATTCTTTACATTTTGATTTTTAAAAAACTGACATGCCACCACCGAACGTCTCCAAACCAGGCTCGAGGGTTGGAGGGTTGGAGCGTTGGCTGGCAGAATCGGTCCCTCGCCCGGACACAGGGGCTCAGAGCTCGGCTTGAAAAGAATCCCGGGGGGGTTGGGGGCTGTGGAAGGTGAACAGAAGGCATGAGAAGCCTTACACTATGCATCAAATGAAGCCTGGGGCGTTTTCCAATCATTGCGCCTGCACAGGCCTGGATGTGGTCCATACTAGGGCGTCGACCTTAGGGAGAGAGAACAAAGAACCTTGCCCTGCATGCCATTTTGAGCTTCTTGCAAAGGTACAGTTTAATCATGGGGGCAATACTGACAATGCCATACCTCATGCAAGCCTTCTGCATGAGGGTGCTGCGGAGGAGACAATTGATTTGACATCATCGCATGAGGAACCTCAGAGCATATAGGGTGATGGGCAGGAGGCCTTACCCACATCAGGTATGATAGCGCGAATGTATCCTATAAGAATCACTCGTCACTCAGGATCGGTCCATATATCAAAACAGTTTATTACGCTGGCGGGGAGATGAAGCAACTGGTGGGTCCAGGTACCTCTTTCCCCCCACAAAGGGTTTCATGGATTTTTATATGTTTTACAACAGTTTACTACAATTACATCAGCCCATTTCGGCCTGACACTATCCAATCATTGATTATTGATTACATATAGATTCAAATAGACCAATAGGAGTGGTCTCTAAACATTAGGTGGCTGCATGATTGCCTTATGTGTTGCTAAGAGTTATTCATGGTCTTGTGACATAGTCCGGGCCGCCCCCCCCCCCCTTATCTTACTGTCCTTGGGTGCTGTCTTTGGGCAGTCTCCTTATTTTAATCCTGTTACAGAGTCTTATTGTTCTAACATGAACCCGGACATCTTGTCTGAGGCCTGAAAGCCAGTTGATTAGGGACATCTGCAGAACTCGTTTTTTTATGTGTAGTCCTGTGTGAGAAACAACAGTTATCAGTAACTAGGAATACAGTCTCTTTCGGCTAGCTGAAATCCCTTGAGGCTTTGCTGAATCATGAGCAGCCATCTTCATACATTTTACACAAACACATTTAATTCTTCCATTATGCATATTTAGTTCTAACCTTATGCTGCAGGTGCCTTTGCTCTATTGGAAAATCTCTCGAACAATCCCCCCTTTCGGTAAAGGGGCTAGTCCTAGCCCCCTGAAATCAACACTAATTTATATTATGTTATTTTATGTTTTTGTATCACCCGGTACGTCCTGCTGGCCAGTCACGTGATTTCAGGAGTCCCAGTTGTTTTAGATGAAATTAATATACTTCGAATAGCCCCTCTCGTCTGTCACGTGAACTTCCTTGCTTATCTGAGCTCTGGTGTTAAACCTCCATTGTTGTGCATAATATCTGCAGGACCAGCAAGCCATGACTCCCCATGCTAACACTAGGCCTAGCTGTATTCCGACCAGTTTATGTGATATAATTCGAATCCAAGGGTGGATGTTGACATTCATCCTCCATTTCCAAACCTTCCTCCACCAACTCTTATCCTGCAGCTCTGTGTTGGTATCTTTCTCCAGTATCTCAATCTTTGTCCGTAGTTGGTGGTAGAGTTTAACAGACTGTCCGACTCTGAGGCTTAGTTCCCTTAGTACTTCCACTAAATGGGGAATAGGGACCTGTTCTGGCGCGTCATAGTCCTGCAGGTGATCATGGAGCTGATTGGTAGCGTCAATGATTTCGGTACCTCGCCTCTAACTTGGATAATGCGGGCTTGCCCTATAGTAATGGGTCGTAGGGGTGTAAAGCAGAAGTTTGGTTGCGGGATCTGGCATTGCAAGCCGTTATACTAATATGAACGTTCCATGGTGGTGACACAGTATCTCCCTTTGCCTCCGTAACTGGCCCGGGCAAAATGTGTAGGGGCAGGTACTATTTCCAGAATGCATCCATCGGTTCGATTAAAATCACACTCATCTAATTCTCCCTGTCCCACCGGGTGGGGGCACACCGGGATCTCGCCCCTTTGTTTGCACCCTGTCAGGGAGACGTCGTATAGCGTGTTGTCTCTATAGATAGCGGAGTCTGCGGTTAAATAGTAACGGAGGGAGGCATTGTCGCGTATGACCCCGATATTCTCTAGTTGATAAAGGGGAAATGGACCTGAGTCTCGTGTGACTATAGGGATCATCAAGACAATCCCCACTCCCGCAGCTGTGCCCATTTGGCAGTTTGGGATCGCTGGGTATACTCTGGTTAGTCCCTTCAGAGTGCAGTTATCCAGTGTCCCCTTCAGCTTGGCTAGCTGAGCCAGATGTGAGCTGTCTATCCAGTCCGGTACCTCCCCCCTTTGGATCTGATCGAGGTTGTGTCGTATCTGCTCTACCATCCACAGACCATAAGCATGACAGAGTTGCCCTTGTCGGAGCTTTCTGGCATCTTCCTTTTCTCTGTCAATTAGACGATTAATTGTTTTGGCATGTGTCTTGATTATTGAAATTCCATCTAATTGTGTCTCCATGCCTTCCCTTCCTAAGTCGGCTTGGTCTTTCTGATTCTGCTCTGCCCGCTCTAACAGTTCCCTCATCACCTCTTTAAGTTGTTTCACCTTTTCATTCAGCCCTTGTATATCCAGTGAGTTTACTATGGAGGTCCCGGTGTTAAAGCTGGTAGCAGCGTCATTAATTATTTCCCACTTATGCCTCTGCACCTGCTCTTGTCCTCGAAACCTACTGGCACCCATGGCATCGGCAGCCTGCTGTATTACAACCTTACTTAATACACTATACATCTTCCTTGCCTGTTCTGCACAAGACTCCGGCATTTGTATGCCTGAAATATTGATCAGAACCAGCACAATTTCATGTCTTACATTATCATATAATAATTCACCTTCGTTAAGTAATACAATCCCGTTCTGTGGTCGCGTTGTGGTTAAAGGACATGGCAAGAGTTCGGGCGAGGTGGAGGTCGCTATGAGGCGTGATGTCGGAGGTGGTGAAAAACATACATACAAAGATACAGCGGCTGCTCCCACCTCTTCATAATACCCACATACCCACACCCCCTTTCTGTACGTGCCCGCCGGTTGGGGCTTAACAGGGGGCGCGCAAATTATTCCGAAAGTACACTTATCAGGTCCCCGGGCCTCTCTCCTTGTGATGCAGTTGACCCTGGTATCAGTGGAGCAGTGTACGCATACCATATTCTTGCTCGAGTGTACCTGCAGCCAGGCAATAAAATAAGTTCTGTCTTTGCTCCAGTCTTTGGCTGCTGGGATGCATATCCTGTCAGTTAAATTAAACAAGATCCCATAGTTCGGGTAAATGTCCTGCGTTCGCTGTATCTGTCATAGTCCATCCGAGGTATCTGATGCTTGTATGAATATCGAGATCCCTAGTATCTGGCTGCAGAGCTGAAGTGGCCACAGTGATTCCATCTCGGTGGGTGATTTATCTGAAAACTTTAAACAGATTGCCTGGTCGTCACCAGGTGTTAGGTACTGATTTGCTCGTGCCGAGGTTGTTCTGTAAGATTCGAGGTAAAGATTAGGTTATCCACGTTTTTATAGCCGTACCATCTCTATCGCTACCTGTCCTTGTCTGTATGGTCGTCGGTCCTGGACTAATGCGGGTCGAGCTCGGGCTTGCTCGGTAACCCATCTAAATATCATCAATACTCTTCCAACATTAGGGCCACCATTATGCCTGCAAACATTCCATCCATTAATGTGTTTTGCCACTCCTGATATTTAGCAGCATACCAGGCGATCTCCCTGAGGGGTACTATTTCGGGGTCCGACATAGTGCTTCCACCGGCCCTTTCCTTTCATATCAATACATGCACATGTGTCACTAGTTAAAATTATGTCATAAGGCCCCATTCACCTTGGGGCAAATCCTGTGTGCTCAGGGGTGACTTGTACCAGGACTTTATCCCCTACCTGTGGCAAGTGAGGTTCGGTCGTGCCCTGGTCTTGGCTCTCTAGGTCTCATATGGTCTGCTGGTCCCTCACCTCCTGTCGCAATTCTTTTAACTGTGAATCTAATTGTTTAACATATTTAATACGATCTCGTAAGGGTCCCATATCTTCCCCTCCCACTATTACATTCTCAGGGAGTTTCATGGCTCTACTGGTCATTAACTCGAAAGGGGTCAGACCCATGGTTCGATTCGGGGTGGCCATAAGCCTCATCAATATACAGGGTAAAACGTCCACCCATCCTTTTCCTGCCTCAGCTATTGCCTTCGCAATTGTCGTCTTAAGAGTATGATTCATACGTTCCACCATTCCCGAACTTTGGAGGTGATAAGGGATGTGGAACCGTTGCTGAATCCCTAATAATCCGCAGGCCCGCTGCATGGCCTGTCCTGTGAAATGCGTGCCTTGGTCAGAATCAATCTGAAGAGGTACCCCCCAACGTGGGATGATATCGAAGACGAAGATATCTGCCACAGTGGTGGCCCCACAGTCCCGAGTGGGGAATGCCACCACCCATCTGGTGAACTGATCTATGATCACCAAACAATATATCTTCCCTCTACTGTTGGGTAATGGTCCGGTGAAACAATCTGTAAGTTTTCCCACGGTCCTTTAGGGCGCAGCTAATGTCCCAATTTAACCCTTATAGGTTTTCAGGGGTTATGTTGTGCGCATATCAGGCATCGCTGATCATGTTTCGCTACATCTCGTCCTATTCCCGCCCATCACCAGTCCTTTATTAGTCGACTTAATGTCCCATCCCTCTTGGCGTGGTCCGGTTCATGATGTAATTTCAGTAGTTCGGTTTGGATAGATGATGGGGCCATTACCTGTCTTCCCTTTTTCCACACACTGTCTCCTCCCTTTACCGTCCCCTTTTGCTCCCACGCGGACTGTTCTTCCGGGCTACTTTCCTCCTGTATCTTTTGTATGTTTAATTCCTCCGGCCCTATCGTGGCTACTGGGATAGTCTGGGGCTCAGCCTCTTCTGCAGTGCTTCGGGCTGCTTGGTCTGCTAACATGCTCTTTGCTTTTGATCTTCTGGTGGGCCTTAACTTTTATTATGGCTGCTGCGAGAGGATATTTGATGGCTTTTATTAATTCTCGGACTACATACTCGTGTTTAATATGTCCCCCTCCCGACGTTATATATCCCCATCTATTCCAAGCTGTCATAGAGTCGTGAACCACCCCAAATGCGTATCGACTATCCGTAAAGATGTTTACGCGTTTTCCCTCTGCTAATCTCAAGGCTTCTGTTAATGCCACCAGTTCGGCTACTTGAGCCGATACTGTCCCTTCCAACCCTCCTCGCAGGAGTGTGGTCCCATCTTGATCTACCACTGCCCATCCAGTCTGAAACCGCCCGTTGATGTACCGACAGGATCCGTCGACATAAAGGGTCAGATCGGAGTCGGTCAGGGGTTCGTCGGCTATTTCTCCCTCCTCTCCCTGATCTATCTCTACCTGACACTGGTGGGGCTCGCCCTCAGTCACCATTCCTTCGGTTGGGTTAAACTCTACATCTCTTATTATCTGTTCTGACTGGTCTTTGGGTATCAATACCGCTTCCCACATCGCCCGTCGGGCATCTGACACCGTTTTTAACCTTCCAGTGTTCAACAATTCCACTATAGTGTGCTTAATGTGTATAACCAACTGTCTGGACATTATCCCAGGCTCACATACTCTCACAGCCCAGGCTGCACAATCGAGAGCCGCTACGCATCGATGGAGCCCCTTTACTATCGGGGATTCCTGGGTGGAGTAATACGCTACAGGTCTCATTGCACCCCCCTTTTCTTGGGTCACTATTGCACAGTAAAATCCCCCCTCCAGGTTGTAATACACGTGGAATGGTTTGGACATGTCTGGTAATTTTAGAGCAGGGGCTGACAGCAGCCCAGCCTTCAACCGTCCTATTCCACTCCCCATTCTACTTGCTCTGCTCCGGGTTTTCTGCCCTTGACTAAGCGCTGAATGGGCTCTGCAATCGTTGTGAACTGGGAAATGAAATTCCTACAGTAGTTGAACAGCCCCATTACCCGCTGTACGCCCCGCACCGTGGTGGGTCGAGGCATCTCGGCAATCGCTGTTTTCCGACCTGTCGGGAGAGTCTTGGCTCCCTGACTAATGTCGTGCCTCAAGTATCGTATTCTAGCCTGTCCTGTTTGTGCTTTCCTCGGATTTATCTTAAATCCTGCCTTCCCTAATGTTCTCAATACCACAGTTAGGGCGCCTAGATGCTTTTGGTCATTTGACGAGGCTATGAGAATGTCATCCACGTATTGTAATATCGTACTGTTGTACGGGGTTAGGTTGCATTCTTCCAGGGCCCTACTCATAACTCGATGGAAAATGTTTGGGCTGTTGTGGAACCCTTGGGGGAGCCGGGTCCACGTATATTGCTTGCCCTGGGAAGTGAAAGCGAACTTTTCCTGGGACTCAGGATCCAATGGGATCGACTAGAATCCATTAGCGATGTCCAGTACGGTGAACACCTTGTGTTCCGGAATCAGGCCGTTAAAGATCGTGGCAGGACTAGCTACGATTGGGTGTTCTTTGGGGGTTACTTTATTCAGGGCAGTATAGTCTATTGTTAATCGGTAGCTATCATCGGGCTTTTTCACCGGCCACATTGGAGAGTTCGTGACTGATACTGTTTGTCTTAATATACCTTGCTCTACCAAGTCTCTTATGATTAACTCCGCGGCTCGCATGCTTCAGGTTTAATCGGGTACTGCTTGTGGGGAAGGTGAATGGGCCCTATGATCTTTTTTGGTAATATATTAATAAGTCCGCAGTCCTGTTTGTCTTTTGCCCATATATCAGGCAGGGCTTGACATATTAGTCCCAACATCCAATCTTTAATCCAGTCCCTAGTTAACTTGGCCGCATTACCCACGGTGGCTACATTCTTCACCGGGACCCATTTTCCGGTGATTTTGTCTTTATGTCCTTTTCTCATCGTCCAAATTGCTTGTTTATTTCGGGTGTCTACTATCGTGCCTAGCTCATTTAACAAATCTATTCCTAATATGGTACCCGCCTGGAATTGTACCGGTAACATAATGCCACCTACTTCTAGTAATTGGTATTCACTCTGATATGATTGGTTTCCTCCAACTCCCTGTACAATAATTGATCGTCGGGTTGTGGGCAGATCAAGATTGGTCAGGGATACCGATGCACCCGTATCTATTAACATTCCGTTAATGTGCAGCTCGTGTGTGACGACATGCATCGCATCATGTCAGTTGATGCGAGATATCCTGGGAGCACCCATGATGCGTTCATCCTATGCGAGAGCGCTATATCTGCCATGTTTCAGCAGCAGCCAGAAGGACAGAGCTGGCTACTGGGAGACAAAGAGTATGGCCTCGCCACCTGGCTCATGAAGCTGCTACGCGTAAACCGGACGGAAGTTGACCGGGAATGCAACATGTCGCACATTGCGACGTGCAGCACAATAGAGAGGACCATTGGCATCTACAAACAGTGTTTCCTATGCCTGGACCATTCCGGAGTGTACTTGCAATACTCCTCTGAGATTGTCAGTCAGTTCACTATTGTGTGTTGCATGCTGCATAACTGAGCCATCATGAGGCAGCAGGAGCTGGTAGTGGAAGACCCACCTGAGGTGAGAGTGGCTGATGATGTTGAGGAAGGTGCAGATGACGAGCAGGAGGACGAGGACGACTAAGCCATGCAACTACCTGAACCCGGAGCATGACGGTGGAGGAGGGCGGGCCGTCATGCCCTTTTAATGATTGCTCGAGCCTTCTGCCAGCAGCTCATCTGTGAACGCTTTGCTGCCTGAAGGCTCAGCGGCAACTATTCCATATGGACCATGTTTACTGTTTGGACCTGTTCTGTATTGTTGTGTTGTGTATATGGAACAAATAAAGGTAATGATTCTTCTTTAGTTCAAAAAATTGTGTTAATAATGGAACAACCAATGGAAATAATTCAGTTATAATTTAAAATATATTTTATTCAAAAGTTTAACAAACATTTGTTTGTACTTAACTTTACTAAAAATATTTTTGTATCAAACTTTAAAGTTTGCAGTTAAGATCACTTACAAACATTTACATCACTTACCAACTCTAAGATCACTTAAAAACTTTAAGATCATTACAAACTTTAAACTTGTAAATTTACATAACTTACAAAAAACTTTTAATTTGAGAACAGTTACAACAGTAACAACAATAATAACAACAACAACATCAGCAGCAAAGAAAGGCTGCACCTTATTCTCTCCTCCATCTTATTCTAAGACCGCCCACTGCGCTTGGTCTTGGTGACTCCATCCCTGCCCGCAGGCGGTGATTCAGCCTTTCTCAAGTTGGTCTGAAGCTTATTCTTTCAAACATCTCGGGTAAAGCGCACTCCTTGATGCGTGGGGGGAAGGCGGCGGGGGGGTGCAGGCGGTTATGTGGCAGGACCGGCTTTGGCCTCTTCTGAGGCTGGTCTGGGGATTGGAGTGGGAATGGCAGTTGATTCTGTCAATGGGCATGGGGTCTGGTCATGTTCCCTTATTGCAGCAGCTAACTCTGACATTCCCTCCCTCATGTTCATCGATCGTGTCTCAGCTACCTGTGACATGCCCTCCCCCATATTGAGCAACAGTGTGTCAACTACCTGCAACATTCCCTCCCTCATGTGCACCGACAGTGTGTCAACTACCTGCAATATTCCCTCGCTCATGTTCCCAGACAGTGTTCCCATTTCTCGTGAGAATGTCGTTGCTTTTCCCGACAGTCTCGATACCTCATCACCCACCTCACTGACGGTGTCCAGAAGTGATCGCGTAAGGGCAATGCTCTGCGCACTCATTACCATCATCTGAACCACATCGGTTAGAGCCTACACCTCAGGAGAGTGCTGTCAAGCTCTCCTTTTCCTTTTCGTCCTGGGTGTGCCTCGCTGCATCCCACTAGGACCCGCAGCCTCGGATGGTGGGACCCTGGGTGTGCCTCGCTGCACCCCACTGAAATCTCCAGCCTCGTATGGTGCGAAACCATGGAATGTCCCAACACTCATACCACTTCCCTGAGTGGGCTGGCACCTCAACGGCGGCAGCTGCACTGCACCTCCTACTGAGTGAGCACAACAGTGGGGGATTCATCCATCCCCTCCCCTTCCCCTTGGTCTGGAAGGTGGGATTGGAAGATGTTCTCCCATTCCATGCATTGCTTAAGACCTCCTGAATTGGTCTTCCCACGTCGGGATAAATCAGTCTCCTCCTGCCCTCGACACCCTACATGAGGGTCTCCAGCTTGGCGTCAGTAAAGTGGCTTTCCCTCCTTGCTCCTCTAGCGCCAGTCATCCTGCAACTCAACTCCTTCCCTCCTCAGGGCCTAGCTGCAAACTCTGACCTTTTAGAAGGCTAGGCAGCAGCTGGCTCATTAGATCCACATTACCAACATGCTGAATTTCTCCGTGGGGATCCCACTTCAATCAAAACACCCACACTGCTACAAACTGGAGTTTCCAGCCGCTCGTTTCTTTTTTGCTGAATTTCGATTGGGGGCTCCAAAAAGTCAGGAGGCGTGCCAGCTTTCTTGTGGACCTGAATTTTGGCCCCATGATATTGTACAAAAGGGTTAAGGCTATGGAGGATATAATTGAAAATTGGGCCCGAATTCATGACGAAGGCTATGGAAGCACTGTGGGATCACTACAGTACAATAAGCAGTGGGTCCACCTTGTGATATTGACAGCAATGACATGCTCAGAAACAGTAAAAGTGAAATAGTCTGATTAAAGCTTTCTAATGCAAATGGAACTCATAAATCTCTCCAAGAGCTCCAAAGGATGTCAGACTTCCGCTGCCACTACTTTGGGATATTCCAAATGAGTAGAGCCATTTCAAGTTGATTTTAATATTCAACTTGCAGGACAAGATCTGCAGATATCCTTGTTGACAGCACTTAATCCTAATTATTTTTACTCAGAATTTCCAAAGTATACTGACACTTTAATGTACATACACTCAAATTTGGGCCCAAAATTCCACATGGACTTTTTTTGGTGCAGTACGTCTAATTTTTTCGTGGCCCAACTGTGGCAAAAAAAAGTTCCAAGTTTCGTTGGCATAACCTTACATTTTGGAGCAGTGAAGATGTCCTTAAGCTCTGTGGGTGGAGCTTAAGGTCTGTGCCGAAAAACTGAGATTGCTAGGGTAACGAGGGACGCTCTGAAGGGCTGAGGCACAAATAAAGCATTTTTCCCTTTGTAAAATAGATCACTGTGAGACTTGGGACAACAGACTGAAATCTCACTATATGAAACAATATGAAATTCCTTTATTCCTTTTTAGCATTTATAGATTTTTTTCAACTCTACAACGCCGGTGCTGCTACAATCCTGGGCCGAAAGCACCACCCACCCCCCCGCCCCCTCCGCACCTATCCCGGGCTGAAAGGACCCCTGCACCCTGGTGCCGTGTCTTCAGCTCCGCTGAAACTATGGTGTCTTCTTTCCGCCAATTTTCTATTCTCCGTGCCGATTTCTTTCAGTATAGGGAAGGTTTGTCAGAAGGGTACTGTGCGCCGTTTTAGAAAAAACCGTACTTGGCTAAGCTCACTTAAATGGCCAGATGTGGCGTACACAGCAGGTTCCGCAGCCAGTGATGTAAAAAAATCGTGAACTAAAAAAATCAGACGTAACTACTTTAGAATGGCGCAGAAACTTTGGCGAAACTTGCAGATTTTAGTCTGCTCAAAAAAATACAGCGTAGGCCAAAATAACGGCGCAGAATGGTGACGAAAATTCAGATAAACAATATTTATGAAAGAAAGAATTGCATTTTTCTGGCAGCTTTCATGGCCTCAGGATATCCCAAAGTTTTTTTTACACCCAATTAAATAATATTGGAATGTCGTCGCGGTTGTAATGTAGGAAACGTGGCAGTCAATTTCCACACAGCAAGTTCTCATAAAAAGCAATGTGATAATGACCAGATAATCTGTTTTTTGTTATGTGAATTGACCAACACCGTGAGGATAACTCCCTTGTTCTTCTTCAAAATAGTGCCATGGAATGTTTTACATCAACCTGAGTGAGCTGATGGGGCCTCGGTTTAATGTGTTATCCTCCAACAGTGCAGCATTCCCTCAGCACTGCACTGGAGTATCAGCCTGGAGTTTTGTGCTCAAGTCCCTGGAGTGGAAAAACATATAGTACTACTAAAAAATAATTTTCAGAAATAGGATTTCTGTCTCCAATTCCGCCCTACCACAAAACTTTTAGTTTAAATCTTCAGAAATGTTCTTTCACAGCTCAGTCTCAGCAGTCTTGCTTGTACTTGCCGTGTTATTTTAACCAATTACTTTTATTGTGTCTCCAGGATTTGACTCGGCCAACAATGGCTCATCCCTAAATTGGTGAATCCTGCCGTGTCCACCCGCAAACCTCAAGATGTAAATTACCTATGAAACCTCCATTCTGTACTTTTTTTTAGAAAAGATTCCTCAGTAAAAGCCATAACAAGAAAGGTAAAGGCAATATCTCTCGGTTTGGTATGCTAAATGCCTACTTTACTATTGGAGTATTGCATCATATATTTTGAAGCACAACTATTTATACATAGGGCTCAATTTTCCCCAATGCCGTTTCTTGGCGCACTGCTAGAGTTGTGCTCGTTTTTTTGGCCCCAACTACTCAAAGAAAAAACTAGCAAATTTCCCCGTTTTATTTTTTGAATTTGGTGCTGCACAGACTGTCCTTTAGCCTCTGGGGTGGAGCCCAATGTCGGCGCCAAAAAAATGCTGCCCTCCCCTTCTGCGCATGCGCAAAAACAAAGGACGTTTTTGATGTGATTCCTATGGGCGCTCTCCTTAAGTGCAGGACCTAACAGAAGTGGTTCAGATGATGGCAATGCATGCGCAGAGCGTTGACCTTACATGATCACTCCTGGACGCCATCAGTGGGGTGGGTGATGAGGTATCGGGACTGTCGGGAGAAGTAACAACACACTCACGAAAAATGGGAAACTGTCCGGGAACATGAGGGTTGGAATGTCGCACGCAGCTGATACAATGTCGGTGCACATGAGGGAGGGAATGTCGCAGGTAGTTGAAACACTGTCGGTGAACATGAGGAAAGGAATATTGCAGGTAGTTAACACACGGTCGGTGAACATGAGGGAGGGAATGTTGGAGGTAGTTGAAACACTGTCAGGGCACATGAGGGAGGGAATGACGGAGTTAGCTGCTGCAATAAGGCAACACACCCAGACCCCGCACCCATTGACAGAATCAACTGCCACTCCCACTCCAATCCCCAGACCAGTCTCTGAAGAGGCCTAAGCCAGGCCTTTCACATTGCCGTCATCCCCTCCAACCCCAACCCTCCCCACCCCCACCCCATCAAGAAGTGCGCATCACTCGAGATGTTCAAATGAATAAGCTTAGTACCAACCTGAGAAACGTTGCACCACCCGCCTGCGGGCAGGGGTGGAGTCAACAAGACCAAGCGTGGCGGGCGGTCTTAGAATAAGGTGGAGGAGAGATGGGTGCAGCCTTTCTTTGTTGTTGTTGTGTTGTTGTTGTTGTTGTTGTTGTTATTATTCTTGTAACTATTCCCAAATTAAGTTTTTTGTAAGTTAGGTAAATTTACAAGTTTAAAAGTTTGTAGGTGATCTTAAAGTTTTAAGTGATCTTAGAGTTTGTAAGTGATCTTAAAGTCTCTAAGTGATCTTAACTGAAAACTTTAAAGTTTGATACAAGAATATTTTAATTAATGTTAAGTACAAACAAGTGTTTGTTAAACTTTTGAATAAAATATCTTTTAAATTATAACTGAATCATTTCCATTATTTGTTCCATTATTAACACAACTTTTTGAAGTAAAGAAGAATCATTACCATTATTTGTTCCATTAACATAACACAACGTTACGGAACAGGTCCAAACAGTAGACATGGTCCACTTGGAATAGTTGCGGCTTAGACTTCAGGCAGCAAAGCATTCACAGATGAGCTGCTGGTGCAAGCCTCGAGCAATCGTTAAAGATACACGACGGCCCGCCCTCCTCCGCCATTGTGCTCCGGGTTCAGGTAGTTGCATGGCTTCCTCATCCTCCTCCTCCTCCTCGTCATCTGCATCTTCCTCATCATCATTAGACACTCTCACCTCAGGTGGGTCTTCTACTATCAGCTGCTGCTTCATGGCTATAGTCCCAGTGGGATGCAGCAAGCCAAGGTCATGATGGCTAAGTTATGCAGCATGCAGCACACAACAGTGAACTGAACGACAATCTCAGTGGAATATTGCAAGTAGCCTCTGGAATGGTATCGGAAATGTTGTTTCCAGATGGCAATGGTCCTCCCTATTATGCTGCGTGTCGCAATATGTGACATGTTGTATTCCAGGTCATCTTCTGTCCATGTTACGCATAAACAGATGGCAAGGCTATACCCTTTGTCTCACAATAGCCTGCTCTACCCTTCTGACTGCTGCTGAAACATGGCAGATAAGGCGCTCTCATGTAGGATGAATGCATCATGGGTGCTCCCAGGGTATCTTGCATCAACTGACATGATGCGATGCATGTGGTCACACATGAGCTGCACATTAACGGAGTGGAAGCCTTTTCTGTTCCTGTACATCTCGGAATCCTCCAAAGGTGCTTGCAAGGTGATATGGGTACAATCAATGCAGCCCTGTACCTTTGGGAAGCCAGCAATCCTGGAGAAGCCCACAGCCCTTTCACGCATTGCCTGGGTGGTCATGGGGAACTTTATGTAGTCATTTCTCCGGGCATATAGTGCAGCAGTCACCTGCGGAATGCAGATGTGTGTTGCTTGTTGAGAATGGCACACACATCCCCAGTTGTGGTCTGGAATGATCCAGATACATAGAATGAAAGTCCAACTTTAACCTTCATTTCAACTGACAAAGCAGTTCTCTTGATGCTTCTAGGTTGCAGGTCTGCTTTTACTAACTCACAGATCTCGGTTATAACTTCTTTGTGGAAACGCAACCTTCTCACACAGTCTGCATCACTCAGGTGCAGGTATGAATGCCTGTATAAATATACCTGACGTGGGTAAGACCTCCTGTCCATCACCCTATGTGCTCTGAGGTTCCTCATGCGATGACATCAGACCAATCGTCTCCTCTGCAGCACCATCATGCAGAAGGCTTGCATGGGATATGGCATTGTCAATATTGCTCCATGATTAAATTGTATCTTTGCAAGAAGCTCAAAGCAGCAGGACAAGCTTCTTTGTTCTCTCTCTCCCCAAGGTTGAGGCTTTAGTGTGGATCACACCCAGGTCTGCGCATGCGCAATAGGCTTGCTTAGAATGGGAAGCTAGGCGTCCAAATGAATACACTTGGGGCAACCAAGCCTAATGCATTTCTATAATTTTAGATTTTTTTCAAAGTACCACTCCACCACCGACCGAATGTCTCCTCACCGAGATCCAGGGTCGGCCGGCAGAATCGTCCCCTTACCTGGACACAGGGGTTCAGCAAACACCCACCCGCCTCCCCCGACCTCCCGAGATTATTTTGATGTTGCTGCATGGTGTAATGGTTGTCATCCCTTCAGTTTGGCTTCCACAACACCCCCCCGGGCTTCTATTGAAGCCGAGTCCAGGCGAGGGACCGATTCTGCCGGACGACGCTCTGACTCTCGAGCCCGGTTTGGAGACGTTTGGTGGTGGCGTGGCACTTGAAAAAAATCTAAAATTAAAGAATTGCATTAAACTTCCATTTTCTTCTTTTTGAAGTTTGAAAAAATTTAGCTTCATGATGCATATTTAATGTGTTCTTAACTCCTTCCAAAACATCACCTAAAAACAATGGCGTCTTTCTGCGCCAGTTTTTTAATGTGCGCTGCTTTTTCTTAAGTGCCGAGAAGGTTTTTTTTGAAGTGGTCACATACGCCATCTTAGGAAAAATGTAAGTTGGCCAAACTTGCATAAATGTGAAAAACTGGCACAGACATCAGGTTACGCACCTATGACGCAAAATAAAAAACAGACCTAAAAAAATCATAACTATTTGAATTATGCTGGTGCACAATCTTTGGGAAAACTTAGATATTTTAATTTAGGCCAAAAAAGGCGGCATGCTCCAAAAGAACGGCGCAAATCACTGGGGAAAATTGAGCCCAGGGACTTATAATCAGGGCTAATCGTCTGATGTCAGCTTTGGGGGCCTGTTTCTGCTTTTGTAAAGTCATTGGTCAACTATTGCTGGTGTTATGTTCAGAATACATCCACAGGGCTATATCGCAAGCTCAAACTGTTGGTACCTTGGTCTCTTTATTCTGACTCCAGAGTGAGGAAGCAGCATGGTGAATCATCTTTTATAGCTGCTTGCCCCAAGGTGCACAGGTGACCCTTTGGTCTCCCACTTTGTTTAACTTATTGGATACATGGTCAATCGTTTGGGGCTTGCCCGCTACTTTGGCTTGCTGTACAACACACCCAGCCCCTTTATCTTTGCCCCAAACCCAGTCGTCTTTCTTGCTGGGCGACACATTCCTCCATTCCATTGTGGCGACCTCCCGTGTTCTGGAAGCTCTCTCGTCCTGTGGTCTGGACACTCGCTCGTCCCGTGGTCTGTACACGCCTTCTTGTCCCGTGGTCTGGACGCACCTTCGTCCTGTGGTCTAGACGCCTTCTCTTCCCGTGGTCTGGATGCACTCTCGTCCCTTGGTCTGG